>NC_091432.1:212567339-212867339 GCF_964237555.1 Oryctolagus cuniculus
AGGCCATCTTCTGCTTGTTTTCCTAGGCCATTTGCAGGGAGCTGGATCAGAAGTGGAGCAGCTGGGACATGAACTGGTGCCCGTATCAGATGCTGGTGTTGTGAGCAGTGGTTTAATTTGTTACACTACAATGCTGGCCCCCTAGGGGAGAATTTTTTTAAATTACACTTGAGTAAATCTATACTCTGAGGATCAAAAGCAGTGTTTCCTGTTTATGTACAGTAATGAAAATCTAGTTTTGGTATTAAAAACATGAAAAACTTTTTTACTTTACCCAATGATTAGCCACAAAACTGTTGTCAAAACGAACAGGGCCTTCTCTGGACTCACCAAAAAGAGAAAACATTTTCATTTATTCCAAAGGAAATAACTGAAAGTTCTTTTGAGAAACTGAATGCAACAGAGGTCAGCTAAGCACCACAAAGAAAAATGTGAAATGACCTAGACACTGACAAAAACATTTCTCTTAAAGGAAGCAATATTTGGAGAACAAACAGTAATTCACAACCCTGTATGCCATACAATACCTACCGGCCGCATGACACTGGCTGGGAAATTCTAAACTGTTCCAGCTTTAACACTGCTAACTCTCTAGTTGGAAACAATGAAATGTTCCCTCTGGAGAGTGTAACTACAGGAGGCTCAGCCCAATTACACCTGGAAGCACAAGACCCAAGAAGGTGTTAAAAACAGAGCTGTCAGCATAGGAAGGCTTGGAATTTCACAGCATACATTTCATTTTTTTATTCTGCTTTAGTTACGGTGAAGAGACATCATTTAAATGACTATATCTAACCAAACACCAGTAGCTCTAATAACCACAATATTTATATAGAGTGCTCTCTTCCAGTAACATAACAATTTAGAAACATTATTTTACTTGACTTTAAACTTGAGGTAGAAGCCATGAAACGTTATTCCCAATCAACAGACAAAAAACTGAAGCACAACATAATTATGCGACTTGTCCAGGGTCCAATATGAATCAGACCTAAAGCTGAGAGTGAACCCAATGTCATGATTACCAGGAATGTGCTCTCACACAGCACTAAGGAGTAGCATTTAAAAATATGCTATATTAGCTAAAGCTTAAAAAGTTTTTCTAATAATTAAGATATACAGAAAATAAAATAAAAATAGAATCACTTGGTGTCTGCTGAAGTGTGGCACACACAGCACTCCCAGCAAGGCATTATTCGCTCATTCTCAACAGCCAGGCCTCAAGGAACAAGGGATGGACGGACAACCAGGAAAGGGCAGGGAATGGTCTATGGTCTCCTCTGTCAGAACCCTCCCAGCTGGGCACAGTCACTCTAGCAGGCTCAGCTTCCACTGCGTTTTTCTGTTGATCTTTGGCGGTACAAAAAGCTCAGCATCTAAAAGACAAGGAGGAAAACTGTGAGACACTCTCTGATTGGTGGCGAGCTGAGAAAGTAACTAAGTGGAAGAAACTGGGTGAACAAGCTCTGCAGCTGCATGACGGCCACCAGCACCGGAGTTCGCATGCCTGTTACACTCGCAGCCTCGTGGTCAGAGCCCTACCTTGAGAAGGACTGCATTTCAGCTCCAGGTATGTTTACCAGTGATTCAAGGGAGAAGAACGTTCTACACTCATATTGAAATTGGAAAGGAGTGGTGGTGGCCATATACATTTAATAAAACTCATCAGATTTACACCTAAGATCTGTGGGATTTACTATCTGTACAACAGCTTGACTGTAAAAGAGCACCAAAAATGTGGTGGCTTGTAGGCAATAAGGAAAGCTAATAGAAATTCTACAGACATGCTGATCAATGAAGATATCCCTGCCTGAAAAGTAAAGGGAGCAGGGGTCAGGGAAGCCTTCATTGTACCTAAAACTCCAGGCATGCTCTAGATTTAAGGACTCTTATCTAACTGAGAATCATATAGCGGAAGTAGAGGTAATATGAAAAATATGTATATATAACGATGTTCTCTCCCAGCATTATTTATGATAATTAAACTTCTAATAGTACATCTGACATGAGCCATAAAGATATTAAAAATTATTTTCAAAGAATATTTTAACAATGTGTGAAAAATATAAAATGGCTTTTAAAAACACCACGGGGGCTGGCACTATGGTGTAGCAGGTGAAGCTGCTGCCGCAGTGCCAGCATCCCATGTGGGCACCGGTTTGAGTCCCAGCTACTCCACGTCCAATCCAGCTCTCTGCTATGGGCTGGGAAAGCAGTAGAAGATGGCCCAAGTGCTTGGGCCCCTGCACCCACATGGGAAACCTAGAGGAGGCTTCTGGTTCCTGGCTTTAGATCGGTACAGCTTTGGCCGCAAGCAGATGGAAGACCTCTTTCTCTCTCTCTCTCTCTCTCTCTCTCTCTGCCTCTCTGTAACTCTGCCTTTCAAATAAATATATAAGTCTTTTAAAAAAATCATGACTTTCAAGTTATAAATATATGTATGTACATATATAGATGCATGACTAGAAATTGTCAAATTTAACTTTCCTTGACATACTTTAGAATCCAGATTGTCTCAACAAATCACATAGATTTTACAATTTTATATATAGAAGGGTATTTCAAATCATTTGTGGAAAATCAAAATAAAAGATAAGTTTATCCTGGTGCAAAAAAATTGTGAACTTTTGATGTACTCCTGGATACTCTGGCTCTTTACCTACCCCATCTTCCCAAAACAAAAAACTAAGTAAAAGCCCACGAGAGTTTTTGATTACTTTGAACCCTAGCACTGAGAAAACATTACTTAAAATGCCAAAAGGCCCATAATTTCATAAAGTGTTTGAATGAGACTTTTTCTTTAAAAAATGTTATAAAGTACTCTATTTCACTTTAAAAACTGCGCATGGGGCAGGGGTTCATTGTTAAGTAGCCCATTAAGACACCCATGTTACACACATATCAGAGTACCCTGGCTCCAGTATCCTGCTGATGCACTCCCTGAGAGGCAGCAGTAATGGCTTGAGCAGTTGGGTTCCTGCTACACACCTGGTAAACCTGGATTGAGTTCCTGGCTTATGGCTGGGGACCCAGCTAGGGGCCATTGCAGTATTTGAGAAGTGAACCACAGGATGGGAGCTATTTGTCTATGTATCTCTCTGCCTCTCAAATAAAACACTTTTAAAAATTAGGCATAAATACAACTATATTTGATTCTATACTTACCTGAGAATAAACATCAAGTATTAACTTTTTGGCAAAGACAGTAATAATTCTGGCAAAAGCTGGATCAGGAGTGGAGGTGGAGGTGGGACTTAACATCTTCTACATTTCCATGTTTGGATTTTATGGCCCTAAAATAATTGTTTTGAAGGCTCTTCAATTTTCACAAGGACCTCATATAAGCAAGGATTATGAAAATGCCCTCGAGGTTCAATGCATGATTGTCAATAGCCAAAAACAGCAATTCCTAAGAACCTTTCTCTTTTTTAAAAGAAGGAGTTAACATTGTTTTAAAATATTTATTCTTATTTATTTAAGGGGAGAGAGAGGGGGAGGGAGGGAGGGAGGGAGAGGGAGAGAGAGAGAGAGAGAGAGGGAGAGAGAGAGAGAGAGAGAGAGAGAGAGAGATACTATCTGCTGGTTCATTTCCCAAACCCTGCAGGAGCCAGGGCTGTGCTAAGCTGAAGCCAAGGACCAGGAATTCCATCTGGGTCTCCCACGTGAGTGGCAGGGACTCAGTAACTGAGCCATCATCTGCTGGCTCCCAAGTGTACCAGCAGGAAGCTGGATGGGAAGTGGAGGCAGAGACAGAGGCAGGACTCCATCCTAGGTACTCAGATGTGGCATGCAGCATCCCAAGTGGAGGCTTAACCTACCGTACACAACACCTGGTCCCAGAAGAATCTTTCTAATGTATATGTAAATATAGACTGTTCAGACTCAAACTGTCACTGTGATATACTTGTATGGACAAGTATATGCCACTGTCAGTAAAATTTTTTTTCAATTATACATTTAAAGTTCTATTGGATTTCACTGCACCAGATCCCATCTAGCAACATCAAAATGACCACACTAAAGATGTATTCTTAGAACTGAGGGAGAATTATAGTTAATAATCAATCTCTTTTTACACTTCTTTCAACACTGACAAATATTCCTTCTGCTTAGCATTATAATAAAAAATTCTCACCAAGAACAGGAACAGAAGTCTTCTGTTGTTGGTAAGAGGCCATGATACTATTTGCAGTAGAACTGGGACCTAGAACCTAAATAGAAAGCAGACTGTATCAGCAAATGCCATCTTACACTTCTGATGACTGCAAAAGCCAGAGGTCATGTCTGGTATAGCATCAAACACAGAAATTTTCTTTTTTCCTATGTGATTTTAATTTTCCACCTTCTACAGTTTCGTCTCAGACATCTAAATCTCCTTTGTCCCAGAAGAACAAGAGGGAAGGGTAGGAAAATTAATCCTACAAAATGCTCTACCTTTTCCAAATGAGCAAGCCCCACCCCAAGGGGAAGGGGGGACAGTACAAAAAGTTACAGAATACAGGGTATCTTACACGCAAGAGTTGTGGGAAATGCATATTTTACATCAAAACAGATAAAAACATGTGCATCCTCTGGAGCAGAATGCAAACTCTGCACACATTGCCAAAGGTAAAACACAGGATCTCACAGGAATTTCATCCTGCAGCAGCCTCTGGACATAGGCCAGGCCCTCTGGTTTGCTGTCACTCATCTCAGAATGTAGTCCCTCAGTCTCAGATGCAATACCATAAGCTCAAAAGCACTTCCAAGACATCCTGAACATATACTAGGACATATGCCATATATTCCTTACCAAACCTAACCAACCAACCAAAACCACATTTTCCTCCTCATTTTCCCTAAAAGAGTCATAAAATTGGTATTAGCAGTTAAGGGGGAAGGGATATGTAAGGGGAAGGCACACATAAGTTGTTAGCTTCACATTCACTACAGTTTTGAAGATAATGATTACATTTCTTCTAGCAAACACCTATTACAGCAAACTGAAGTGTTTGTGGGGTCCTGATTCTTATTTCTATGCTTTGTAAAGTACTTCAACTTAAGTTTCAAAACATTCCAGTGAGGCCGGCGCCGCGGCTCACTAAGCTAATCTTCCGCCTAGCGGCGCAGGCACACCAGGTTCTAGTCCCGGTCGGGGCGCCGGATTCTGTCCCGGTTGCCCCTCTTCCAGGCCAGCTCTCTGCTGTGGCCAGGGAGTGCAGTGGAGGATGGCCCAGGTGCTTGGGCCCTGCATCCCATGGGAGACCAGGAAAAAGCACCTGGCTCCTGGCTCCTGCCATCGGATCAGCGCAGTGCGCCGGCCGCGGCGGCCATTAGAGGGTGAACCAACGGCAAAGGAAGACCTTTCTCTCTGTCTCTCTCTCTCACTGTCCACTCTGCCTGTCCAAAAAAAAAAAAAAAAAATCCAGTGAAGCACAGTGGGGAAGAATTATTCCTATTTCAAAATAAGGAAATCAAGACCCAGGAGGCCTATGTTCTTCTAAGCAGAGTTGATCGCCATCCTCTCTCAGCTCTCAGCCTGCTCTTCTATACATTGCTCATGACTTAGGAGGCCTTACGAAACATTCCTCCTTGTCGGCTGGCTCCCTGCTATGCTCTGTTGGAAGAAGAAAAGGATTTGCTTGCTTCCGCCCCAACAGCAGCTGCTCATTCTGGTTTCCAATGATTTCTGTAAACTTGGAATCAGCCTCATCATGCCCTTTCAGAAATCTGAGGACCAGCTGGCTGTCACCCTCTTCCCAGAGGTTCCAGATGCAGCCCTGCAGGCTCCGGCATCCAAGTTTCTGACCTGTAATAGTCACCGAGGTTTCTCTTTGTAGAGCTGCTTCCTAGACACTACTACTTCTGCATTCCTCCTCTGTAGCCCCCTTTCCCTTGAGTGCTCCATCACTTAACCAATGCATACACTACAGTTTTCCTTACTAGCCTGACGGATAGATCAGTTTTTCTGAATACAAATCAAAACTCTTAATGATAGATTTGAGGTAGGAGAGTGAACAGAGGAGCAAACAACAAGCAAAACAGATGACAATACATTAGAATTCTTCATGGGACACAAAGCTGATTCAGCCCTAAACATTAATAGCAAAGTTCATTGCAACAACACAGAAGTGACAAGTCACATTTTCCATAAAATAAAAGGAAAAACAATTTTCTGTGGTTCCTTTAAAGACTCTGATCCCATCCATGAGTTCCAAACCAGGTTAAGAAGGGCTGACACTTATACCCACTCCCTAACCCAACCTCATGGAAGGCCAGGGGTGGGTATCTGACTTTCCCATCTACTCCAGGACAACTGCTCCATCCAGAAGGGAAAAAGAAGAGCCCATTTAATCTACACCAAGATGTACCAGTTTCACTACAGGCATACAGAAAGTTCTACTGACAGCCCAAACACAAAACTAAGATAATTTAAGTATGGCATGTTATGTTTTAAGCACAGAAAGCATTTTGCTTGACTTTTATTGGGTTGTGTGAATATAAAACTTACAGGCATGGCTGAATTCTGCTGGTAGGTCAGAGTCCAAATTTCTGGAAGTGATCTTTCTACTAACTGCAGAGTGTCTTGAAAGGTCTTCTGTAACTCCCTTCCTTGCTCATCAAACTCAAAGAGGAAGAGTACCTTTAAAATACGGTAGACTTCATCTAAAGAGAAGAAATTTGAGAAAGCGGTAAGTTATGTTCCTAGCTCCCCTGCTTGAATCATACCATAGTTCCCTTTCAAAGCAAACACTTCTAATATCACATTACAGTTGCTTCTTCCCACATTTTCTTCTTTCTTTGGAAATGCTCATATAATTCAACACATCTACTGCAAAAGGAAAACAAACACACTGGGGCCAAGCTGGCAGCAGTGTCCTGCAATGTTCTAGTCCAGCATAGTGCTAATCTCTCACACGTCAGCTGGGTAGACGCCAAAGGAAGGAGGCTTCCAGGTGACTGGTTGAGAAGAGCTGCTTCCAGAACACGCACTGAAATAACCCTTCCTGTTCAAAGTCTTTGTCTTTCCCCAGATGGGAAACTGTGTTTTAATTATCTACTGAATTCTATCTGTGCTGTCCATTTACTGTTTGGGGTGGCCAGGAATCACTGCCAGTACTGAGAATATACCTTTCAGCTTGTCAAGGCTCTGGACCACCTCATTCAGAGCCTCCAAGAGGGCCAGATCCTCCAGCGGACTCCCTTCTTTGAGGCTGTGCTTCTTCCGCTCCGCTTTGCGACGGTTCTTGGAAGATCTCCTGTAGAGTCAGGGAGCTCTTTAAAAGGGGGTCCCCCTGTGACGCACTGACAAAAATGAATGTAGCTGCTGGGAAACTGGATGGTATTGGTATGGGGGGATGGGATAAAATGGCATCATAGTGATAAAGCCACACATAAACGTGGGAGGGGTCTTACAAGCAGGAAATAATAAGGAAAACTCTAAAAAGGGATGTTTTGCTCCAAAGTTTTAATTGAAATACATAGTAAAATGAGGTTAGTTCTGGTAAAAGGATGGAACAATGAACAGAAGAACAACCAATGCAAATTTTAATATAATAAGGTAAATAAATTTAAAGACAAAAATAAATTTAAAGAAGGTGGAAAAAGACATACTAGATTAAAATCTGAATATAATGAAATATATATGAATCCCATGTTTTCCTGGCTCAGAGATCTTTCATTTTGTCATTTGTTTTGTTTGGGGCTTTCTCTCCCCAACTTTTTTTTTAAAAAAAAAGGATTTATTTATTTATTTATTTGAAAGGCAGAGTTACACAGAGAGGGAGAGAAAGAGGGAGGGAGGGAGGGAGAGAGAAAGAGAGAGAGAGAGACAGACAGACAGACAGTTCTTCCATCTGCTAGTTCACTCCCCAAATGGCTGCAATGGCCAGGGCTAAGCCAGGCCAGAGCCAGGAGCTTCATCTGGGCCTTTCCTGTGGGTGGCAGAGGCCCAAGCACTTGGGCCATCTTCTGCTACTTTCCCAGGCCACTAGAAGGGAGCCGGATCAGGGGCCAGTACTATGGCACAGCAGGTTAAAGTCCTGGCCTGCAGTGCCAGCATCCCATATGGGTGCTGGTTCAAGTCCAGGTTACTCCACTTCCAATCCAGCTCCCTGCTAATGCATCTGGGAGATCAGAGGAAGATGGCCCAAGTACTTGGGCCCCTGGACCCTCGTGGGAGACCTGGAAAGAAGCTCTGACTCCTGGCTTCAGATCACCCACCTCAGGCCATTGTGGGCATTTGCGGAGTGAACCAACAGACAGAAGACCCCTCTCTCTCTCTCTGTGTTTCTACCTCTCTCCGCAACTCTTTCAAATAAACAAAAATAAATCCTTAAAAAAAAAAAAAAAAAAGAAACAACCAAGAAGCAGCTAGAAAGGAGCTGGATCAGAAGTTGAGCAGCAAGGATACAAACCAGTGTCCATATGGGATGCATCTCAGGTGGTAGCTTTACCCAATAAGCAACAATGCTGCCCCTCTCAATTCTTTTTTTTTTTTTTTTTTTTTTTTTAAGATTTACTTGTTTATTTTGAAAGAGTTACAGAGAGAGAGGAAGAGACAAAGAAACAGAGATCTTCCATCCACTAGTTCACTCCCCACATGGTTACAATTGCCAGTGCTGGGCCAGGGTAGAGCTAGGAATTTCTTCCACGACTCCTCCCACAGGAGTGGCAGGGGCTCAGACACTTGGGCCATCCTCTGCTGCTTTCCCAGGCCATTAGCAGGGAGCTGGATCAGAAGTGGAACAGCTGGGACAGGGACTGGTGCCCATATGGGATGCCAGCATCACAGGCAGCGGCTTTACCTGCTATGCCACAAGGCTGGTCTCTCCCCAACTCTTAGAAGTCCAGTTCTAGTTATCTTTCTTGCAATTTCTCATCATCTCATATAATGTCATAGACTCTTGCTATGAATTGCTAAAACATTGTTTAAATATATAATTTTGCATTATTTCATGTCTCCCAAACAAAATAAGTTCTTATAAATAAAATCTCTTTCAAAGTTGTTGGTAACTGTCACTGAACATAGCATACAGGTGTTCAGTAAATAGTTTTGCCAAATTGCTGAGTAAAAGTGTGATGATTTAATTTATATTTTAATTTCTTCCAATCATGATTTTGAACTGAAGAAACCTGAATCCTTTTTCTTCATCATTTCATTTTTTTGGTGCTACACATTATAGTCACTTAACATTTGCTCGATGAGTAAAATCAGATGTCATATAAATTGTGTACCCAACAGAAGAACCTCATGGGCACTGGGCAAGTACATATGTCACAAAGCTGTAGAAGGAAACATTTCAACATAAAGTCTAATGTTTCTGTGAGACTGGGAAAGTCATCGCACAGCTTCCACATAGCTTTGAAGAATATCCTCCCCGCTCCCACCTTACTGGCCTAGTAGAAAACCTTCCTTGCTTTTACTTTCCTCATTCACCCCAGGGATGGTCATTCTGATGAAAAAATAGGATACATACGCTGATATCCTGGAGTTGCTATGGGAGTATTTGCTACTCATCTCACTGCCACTCACAATACTGCTAGTTTCAGAGAAGAGGTCTGCCTCTTGACCATGGGGCATCTCATCATCTAGAAAAGAAGAACCAGATAGCACCGGAAAACATTCTCTGTTAGCCTGGGTTCACCTTCAAGAGGTGAAGTGGATCACAGTCAACCGGAGCACATGAATGGTATCACAAAGTTATTCTCAAAATGAATGAGACAACACTGAAATAAAGTTCTTTTTATTATAAATCAGTAGTTTACTAAAGTTCTTTTTTGTTTTAGGAAACACAGAAACTTCTTTAGTGGAAGAGATATGGTCACTGCTCTGGTTGGATAAGGTAGGTGGGAAAGTCTAGCAGAAATCTTGTCCGCAAAGCCTCCCCTAACACATATAAGCATAGCCATCCACGGCCCCCGAGAGCTTGAGTGACAGCCTCAGCCTTCCCCATGGGGTCAGGATTGTCAAATCACAGGGAACACCTAGCAGCTTGGACAATGGGTGGTACTGACTGACCTCCACCTCCCCACCAGGTATCAGAGGTCTTCGCACAGACACTCACCCAGATCCACCTGCTGTGCTCGCTCCTTGAGCTCTCGAACCACCAACAGACGTTCTTTATGGCGGCTGAATGTGGCTGTCTGAGACTCCAGAAACGCCATGTAATTTTTATAGGCTGGTAAGGCAGCAGGAAAAAGAATTTGAGCACAATGTTTAACCAAAGAGAAAAAACTAAGCAGGGAGGTACTGGATTAGAATTTTTTTTTTTCGTTTCCTGAGAAATTCTTTATTTCTTTTTTTTTTTTAACTTTTATTTAATGAATATAAATTTCCAAAGTACGATTTATGGATTACAATGGCTTCCCCCACATACCGTCCCTCCCACCCACTACCCTCCCCTTTCCCACTCCCTCTCCCCTTCCATTCACATCAAGATTCATTTTTGATTATCTTAATATACAGAAGATCAGCTTAGTATACATTAAGTAAGGATTTCAACAGTTTGCTCCCACACAGAAACATAAAGTGAAAAATAATAATGATTTTTTTTAAATGATGATGAAATCAGATCAGACCTATTGTCATGTTTAATCCCAGTAGGATTAGAATTTAATAAAATGAAAGAGGTTATTATGTCTCTCAAATAAATGAGCGCTAATGAAATAAAGTTCAGATTCCAGATCTCAGTGTCATCAATATCATACAGAACACTCTCAACTACCAAACTTGAAATCACCTGAATGGAGATTTGCTATCTAACCCAAAAAGACTGGCAAATAAATGTTGTGCACAGGAAGCTGTTAACAAAAATAGGAGGCAAATTACTTAAATGTTTCTTCCTAAGCATCTATTAAAATGCTCATGAACTAATAATGTCTGAAAATTATCATCCAAGAGAAAAACACACAAGAGGAAAAAGGCCCTAACAGAATATACAAAAACAACACGGGGGCTGGCACTATGGCTTAGAAGGTCAAGTCTCCATCTGCAGTGTGCACATCCAGTTCCCATCTAACTCCCTGCTAATGGCCTGGGAAGGTAGTGGACGATGGCCCAAGTGCATGGGCCCCTGTCCCAAGTGCATGGGCCCCTGTCCCCACGTGGGAGACACAGAAGAACCTCCCAGCTTTGGTCGGCCCAGCTCTGGCCATTGCAGCCATTTGGGGAGTGAACCGGCAGACGGAAGACTTCTCTCTCTGTCTCTCCCGCTGTCTGTCTGTAACTCTGCTTCTCAAATAAATAAATCTTCAGAAATATATGTATAAACAAAATAATACTACCACCCAAGGATACATTTTACTCATAGGTATTAGTTTTATGCAGATGAATTATTTGCATGTTTCTAGGTCCTTTTTACTGGTGAAAATCCAAGTAAGAGCTGGCCAGGCAAACTGTTACAGGGTCAGGAAGGATGCTTTCAAAATCTAGTCATGGGGCTGGCGCTATGGCACAGAGGGTTAAAGCCTTGCCCTGAAGCACCAGCATCCCATATGGGCGCTGGTTCTAGTCCTGGCTACTACTCTTCCAATCCAGCTCTCTGGTATGGCCTGGGAATGCAGTAGAAGATGGCCCAAGTCCTTGGGCCCCTGAACCCACGTGGGAGACCTGGAAGAATCTCCTGGCTTCGAATCATTGCGACCATCTGGGAAGTGAACCAGTGGATGGAAGAACTCTCTCTATCTGTCTCTACATCTCTCTGTAACTCTGTATTTCAAATAAATAAAATAAATCTAAAAAAAAAATCTAGTCACTAGGCATACCAAAGGTGAATGACACAAAAATTATCTCACCAACACTTTTAATTACCACAGGAAAGCAGGATAATAAGAATGGGGAGGTGGATGTCAATTAACCTAAGAAAGGCTAGACACTACTTGCAGGATAGGCTTGTTTAAAAAGACAAAGGGGGGCCGGCACCGCGGCTCACTAGGTTAATCCTCTGCCTTTCGGCGCCAGCACACCAGGTTCTAGTCCCGGTCGGGGCGCCGGATTCTGTCCCGGTTGCCCCTCTTCCAGGCCAGCTGTGGCCAGGGAGTGCAGTGGAGGATGGCCCAAGTGCTTGGGCCCTGCACGCCATGGGAAACCAGGATAAGCACCTGGCTTCTGCCATCGGATCAGCGCGGTGCGCCGGCCGCAGCGCGCCGGCTGCAGCGGCCATTGGAGGGTGAACCAACGGCAAAAGGAAGACCTTTCTCTCTGTCTCTCACTGTCCACTCTGCCTGTCAAAAAAAAAAAAAAGACAAAGGGGCAGGGGCAATGGTGTAGTGGTTAAGCCACCTTCTACAGCACTGGCATCTCATATGGGTGCCGATTCAAGTCCCAGCTGCTCCACTTCCAATCCAGCTCCTTGCTAATGGCCTGGAAAAAGCAGTGGAAGATGGCCCAAGTCTTTGGAACCTGCCACCCATGTGGGAGGCCCAGATGAAGCTCCTGGCTCCTGGTTTCTGGCTTCAGATCAGCCCAACTCTGGCCACTGGGGCCATTGGGGAGTGAACTAACAGATGGAGGACCTCTCTCCCTCTCCCTCTCTCTCTATTACTCTGCCTTTGAAACAAATAAATAAATCTTTTTTTTTTTTTTTAAGTCAAAGCTTAAAATCAACCCTCACTGCCTTAGATTTCTGTGAGTCAAATTGATGTTGTTTTTCACTTGTCTTTAAGGGTACACAGTGACAAGACTATTCTAGAACTGCTAAAACTCAGCTGTTCTCTAGAAAACATAAACTTCGTTTGCGAGAGTTCTGATTTCTTTCTTTACTATTCTCAAGATTTTCAAACATACACAAAAGTTGTAATAATTCAATGAACACAAATACGTTTCAAAGTTTTACCAACTGTAAACATTTTTGCCATATTATTTCCTGTTTCTCTGTGAACACAGGCACAAACACATTCATGGTTACTATTGTGAAACCTTTTAGGAGTAAGTTGTAGATATGATGCTTCACTCCTAAGTACTTCAGCATTTCTCTCTTAAGATTAATAAGGATATCTTCTTCTATAACCATATTACGTAAGTGCAGGAAACTAACCATTGATAGAATAGTATTATCTAATATAGTTTGATAGAATAGTATTATCTAATATAGTTTACCAACTATTCCCAAATACAGATTCTTTTTTTCCCCCACTGTGCAACCTGCTTCAGTGCCAGTGGTGTAGAGGCGCAGGGGACAGGCACTGGTTCAGAGACCCAGTTGGCTCTGACAAGGGATACTAGGAAAGGGCAGGAGGACAAGCCCACGCTTTACAATGATTCTGAAATGAATTTTATAAGTCTCTAACATTAAAATCTCTTGTGTGTTACCATTTAACAAGTTAACATATTTTTTAAATTTCTGATTGAGTCCACACAATATATTAAGAAATGCAGTAACAGAAGGACTGCTCTCCCATTTATATCTCTTCTAACTTCTCCAAATACTGATACAAAATCAAATGAGGAATTCTAAATATAACCCTCACCTTCTAAAATGGAAGGCTTTATGTTGGTTTCTATAATATCCAGTCTGTTGTATTTGTATACCTAAAAGGAAAAACACAATAATTTTAGGCAGGAAAATGTCTAGTCACTGGCAAGTTAAGATACATGAAAAGAGGGGCCAGCATTATGGTGTAGTAGGTTAAGCAATCACCCACGATGCTGGCATCCCACACAGGCACTACTTTGAGTGCCAGCTGTTCCACTTCCAATCTAGCTCTGCTAACATGCCTAGGAAAGCAGCAGAAGATGGCCCAAGTACCTAGACCCCTGCCACCCACACGGGAGTCTCAGATAAAGTTCCAGGATCCTGGCTTTGGCCTGGCCCAGCCCTGTTGCAGCCAGTTGGGGGGTGAATCAGAGAATGGAAGATCTCTCTCAGTTTCTCCCTTTCTCTCTTCACCCTGCCTTTCAAACAAATAATCTTTAAAAGAAGAAGGATCTTTTAAAAAATACTTGAAAAAAAATGGGTCAGTTTCAGGGATGAGCAGTATTATTTTCCTGAGGAGCAGGCCTCCTATAAGGTGCCCAAGGAAATTTACCTCAGTAAACAACAGTAATATTTCATATATAGAGAATTCAAAACATTATCAAAGATAATATTTTAAAAATGGTTTTAAAAGCACCCTTAGACCAGAAATCTAAACTGTTTCTACTTAATTTCATTCACCTCTGAACACAGGAGATTCCAGTTGATTTGGTCTCTGTTGCAATCTCTCTGCTTAGTATCCAACATATGGAGGATTTTAAAAATTCTCTTACCAGCCTCAGTGCCTCTTCCCAGGCAGCTCCTTCTAACAGCAAGAGAACAGCTTCTTCATAATCCTGACAAGGGAATAGCAAGGAAGACGCCGGGTGAGTGTCAGATGCTATCAGAACCAAGGGCAAACCTGGTCACAGAACTACTCCACTCTCCCTGGCAGCCCTTGCAGTCCCAGTTCTCAGCATGGTGCCTGGCCCAGTCTCCATGCTCCATAAATACTGGTACAAAGACAAGGGAGAGGAGTTTCTCCTGGAAATAATGATGAAACACAAGTACCACCTCTCTGCATTCCTGGGCGGCAAGACCAAAAGGACTATTAGAAATGCCCACCCCTCCACTTCACCTAGTAGGACTTGGCAGGTGCAGGTGGGCTCCAGAACGGCTAATACGATTACACACTGAAAAGGGGTAGACAAACAGTAATCTTCTCAACATGTTCAGTTTTTTAAAATACATTTTTCTAATTTATTTTGAAAAACTTCAAAGCTACAGAAAACTGGAAAATGACTGTAATAAGTTCCTGTATATTCCAAAGTTCTTAAGTTTTTTTTTTTAAATAAATATATACATTTTTATTTTTCCTTACTTGAGAGGCAGAGAGAAAGAGATATCAATGTTACATTTGCTGGTTCACTCCCCAAGTGCCTCCAACAGCCAGGGCTGGGCCAGGCTGAAGCTAGAGTCTAGAATTCCACCTGGGTCTCCCACATGGGTGGCAGGAATTCAGGTACTTGGGCCATTGTCTGATGTCTCCCAAGCTCATTAGCAGGAAGCTGAATCAGAAGTAGAGTAGACAGAACTTAAACGAGGCATCCCAATATGGGACATGAGCATTCTAAGCAGAAGCTTAACCTGCTATACCTGCTATCCTACAATATCTGCCCAATCTTCAGTTTTGA
Organism: Oryctolagus cuniculus; assembly: GCF_964237555.1. Lineage (NCBI taxonomy): Eukaryota > Metazoa > Chordata > Mammalia > Lagomorpha > Leporidae > Oryctolagus > Oryctolagus cuniculus. The sequence continues at coordinate 212,582,467 of NC_091432.1, forward strand.
TGCTGTGCCTTTATCAGGAAAATATTTTATGTTCCCCAACTTGTAATTACTAAATATAGTGATAAATCATATAGAATGTAACACATTTTAAAAAGATGAAACTCATAACAGAGTAAATCAAAGGGGCCAGCGCTGTGCATAGCAGGTTGGACTGCCACCTGTGGTGCCAGCATCCCATATGGGCGCAAGTTCAAGTCCCATCTGCTCCACTTCCCATCCAGCTCCCTGCTAATGTGGCTGGAAAAGCAGTGGAAAATGGCCCAAGTGCTTGGGCCCATGCACCCACATGGGAGACCCAGATGAAGCTCCTGGCTCCTGGCTTCAGATTGGCCCAGCTCTGGTCATTGTGGCCATTTGGGGAGTGAACCAGCAGATGGAAGATTTCTCGGTCTCTCCCTTTCTTTCTGTACGTTGCCTTTCAAAAAAAAAAAAATAGATAAATCTTCAAAAAAAAAAAGCAAAGCAAAGCCTATCACACAGAATATTATTTTATTTTGGTTAAAACTCCTTTCTCATATATACATATATATATATATACATAGACACACACACACACACACATACATATACATACATGCATGCTTACACGGAGAAAACCCTGGAAAGATATATAACATGAGGCTAAAAATATCAAACTTGGAGTATCAGGAATAAGGTGCTTTCATGTTCTTGTCTTTCAGTATTTTAAATGATATACAATATGCATATACTACTATAAATACGTTATTAAGAGGCTTCCATAGCCTTGGCAGCTCATGACAAAAGCCTCGGGTGATTACTGACTCCATAAACAAGAGTGTCAATTGCTAAATCAACAACGGGAGTCACTGTGCGCCTGCTCCCCATGTAGGACCTCTGTCCTTAATGTGTTGTACTATGCAAATTAACAGTAAAACTACTACTCAAACAGTACTCTATACTTTGTGTCTGTGTGTGTGCTGTCTGTTGAAATCTTTACTTAGTATATACTAAGTATATAAAAATAATTGAAAATGAATCCTGATGAAGAATGGGATGGGAGAGGGAGTGGGAGATGGGATGGTTGCAGGTGGGAGGGAGGTTATGGGGGAAAAAGCAGCTATAATTCAAAAAGTTGTACTTTGGAAATTTATATTTATTAAATAAAAGTTGAAAAAATGTTATTTTTCAATTAAAGATTTAATAAAAGTAAATATTTTATTCCCATACCCCAAATCACAAAGGAACACAGTAGAATGTGCTGCCTGACCTGTAGAATATGAGTGAGTGTGTGTATCACTGAGGCAAAATTCACATAACACTGACTTGGTCACTTTATACAACTGCTGGTACTTAATGTATTTCTAATGCTGTGGTCTCCTTACTTTCAGAAGTTTTCAGTACCCCAGGGTGGACGTTGTGGTGCAGCAAGGTAAGCCACTACTTGGGATGCCTGGTCTGAGTCCTGACTTTTCTGCTTCCAATATAACTTTGTTACTGCATTCTGGGAGGCAGTAGAATGATGGCTAAAGTACCTGGGCCCCTGCCAACTGTGGGAGACCCGGATGAAATTCTGGGCTCCTGTCTTTGGCCTGGTTCTGCTCTGACTGCTGCAGGCATTTGAAAAGCCAAATAGCAGAGTGAAGATCTCTGTCATTCTACTTTTCAAGTAGATGAAATAAATATATATATTTTTAGGCATAAAAGATACTTGATAAAAACAAAATGATGAAAATCTATATATTTTTTTAAAAAAAGGACTAAAGTTTTCCCATGTCCCATATACTTCATATGCACTGATGAATCACTCCCCATTTCCCACTCCCAGCATTCCCCTGGTAACCTCTAATCTGCTGTCTCTGGATTTGCCTATTCTGGATGCATCTCATCAAAGGAACCAAACAATAGTAACCTTTGGTGTCTGACTGCTTTCACTTAGCCTAATGTTTTGAGGGTTCCTCCAACTTGCAGCACATATCAGTTCTTCATTCTGAGTAGTATTTCATTTTATATACAGACCAGTTTGTTTACCCATTCATCCATGGAGGGGCATCTGGGTTGTCTGCCCCTCTGGCTACCATGAAGCATGCTGTTATAAACAGACATGTACCAGTGTCTTTTGTGGACATGTTTTTACTTCTCTTGAATGTATGTATCTAGGAGTTAACTGCTGGGTCACATGTTAACTGCTTAATTTCAAAGAGTTTCCAAACTGTTTTCCCCAGAGAATGCATAATTTTATACTCTCTCCAGCAATGTATGAAGGTTCTTATTTCTTTAAACCTTGTCATCATTTATTTTCCTTTTTTTTTTTTTTTTTAAATTGTGGTAAACTAAATAAATAAAATCTACCATCTTAATCATTTTTAAGAATACAGTTTCATAAATGTTAAGAAAATTCACGATTGGCCAACCATCTCCAGATGGTTGATTTACTCTTTTCATCTTACAAAATTGAAACTGTATCTTCATTAAAAAACAGACAATCCCACTCTTGCAGTATTAAGTAATAGTTTGTTGTGGTCTTGGTTTGCATTTCCTTAATGACCAATGATGTTGAACATCTTTTCAAGTGCTTGCTGACAATCTATCTTTGGAAAAATAACTATTCAATTCTCCCCTTATTTTAAAATTAGTTTATTTGGTTTTTTGTTACTGGGTTATAGGAGTTCTTTTTACAAGTATATCCTGGATATAAGACCTTATCAGATATATAATTTGCTAATGTTTTCTCCCATTCTATAACTTGGCTTTTCATATTCTCAATCATGTCCTTGATACACAGAAGTTTTTAATCTTTATGAAATCCAATTTACTGATTATTTTTCTTTTGCTGCTTTTTTTGTAATAAGTCTCAGACTCCTCTGCCAAATCCAGCATTATGAAGATTTAGTCCTATGATTTTCACAGTTTTACAACTTAACTATTTCCAGCTTCTCTTAAAAAAAAAAAAAGAGAAGAAATATGACATGCTGGAGTCACTTTTAAATCTCCTTAAATATTAACCAATTCGCCGTGGCGCACTAGCTTAATCCTCCACTTGCGGCGCCGGCATCCCATATGGGCGCCGGTTCTAGTCCAGCTCTCTGCTGTGGCCTGGGAAAGCAGAAGATGGCCCAAGTCCTTGGGACCCTGCACTCACATGGGAGACCAGGAAGAAGCACCTGGCTCCTGGCTTCAGATCGGCGCAGCTCCAGCCGTTGTGGCCATTTGGAGATTGAACCAACGGAGGGAAGACCTTTCTCTCTCTCTCTCTTTTTATTTATTTATTTATTTATTTATTTATTATTTGACAAATAGAGCTAGACAGGGAGAGAGAGAGAGACAGAAAGAAAGGTCTTCCCTCTGCTGGTTCACCCCCCAAATGGCCGCCATGGCCGGAGCTACGCAGATCCGAAGCCAGGAGCCAGGTGCCTCTCCCTGGTCTCCCATGCAGGCGCAGGCGCCCAAGCACCTGGGCCATCCTCCACTGCCCTCCCGGGCCACAGCAGAGAGCATACAGAATTCAAATGCCATGAACTTTAGCAAAAAGGACCAGAGAGCAGAAAGTATAACTTGTAAGGTTCTTACACTATATATGAAGTGGTACACGATTACTTAAAGGGAGGTTGTGATAAATTAGTGATTTTTATTGTCAATCCTACAGCAAGCACTAAAATATTAAAACAAAAAGTATAGATAAACCAAGCACAGGATAAAATGCATTTATGAAGAATACTAAACCCAAGAGAAGGCAAGGAAAAATAACCCAAAAAACAAAGGATCAATTAGATAGAAAACAATCAGCAAGATGGCAGACTTAATCCAACTAAATTGGGGGTGGGTGTTTGGTTTAGCGGTTATGATGCCACTTGGGGAGTGCCAGTGCCAATACCCAGCTCCTCTACTTCTGTCTGACCTAGATTCCTGCTAAAGTGAACCTAATCTAGTTAACATTTACAGAAAACTCTACCCAGTAACAATCTACTTCATGTTCTTTTAAGTATACACACAACATTCTCTAAAACAGACAATATTTTGGGCTGCACAGAAAGATGACTGAATTAACAAAAATTATGCTTTCTAATCACTACAGAATTAAAGTAGAAATTAGTATCAGAAACATGGCTGGACAATCTCCAAGTATCTGCAAGTTAAGCAATCTGCTTTGAAATAACCCAGAGTCAATGAAGAAATCACAAGGGAAATTAGAAAATGAAGACACTACATGTTAGACTTCATGGGATATAACCATAACAGTGCTTGAGGGAAATTATAGCATTAAATGATTTGAGAAAAAGTCTCAAATCAATTACTTTAAGCCATCACTTTATGAAAAACTAGGAAAATAAAAAACAAATTTAACACAAAGCAAGCATGAAGTGGGAAAAATAAACAGAGATTAATGAAACACAATTAAATAGCTGATTCTTTTAGTTATTTATTTTTAAAGATTTCTTTAATTTGAAAGTTACCAAGGGGAGGGAGAGAGGGGGATGGGGGAGAGGAGGAGTGAGAGGAGGAGATAGAAGGGGAGAGAGAGAGATAGAGAGATAAAGAGAGAGATCTTCCATCTCTGGTTCAATTCCCAAATGGCTATAACAGCTGGGACTGGGCCAGATTACAGCCAAGAGCCAGAACTCCATCTGGGTCTCCCAGATGGGTGGCAGGGGCCCAAGTACTTGGCCCATCTTCCTCTGCCTTCCCAGACACCTTAGTAGGGAGCTGGATTGGAAGTCAAGCAGCTGGGACTCGAACTGGCATTCCTATGGGAGCCAGCATTGCAGGCAGTGATTTAACCCACTGTGCCACAACGCAGGCTCCACCTCACTCTTTTAAAACACAACAAACAAACAAAAAACAACAAAACTGATAAATCTTTAGCCAGACTGATCGTAACAAAAGACACAAATAACCAGTATCTGGAATGAAAGACAGGCCATCATTCAAGATCCTATTGGATAATAACATGGTAACAATACTATAAACAATTTTATACCAGGAAGTCTGACAACTTAAATGAAATGGACTGATTTTTTTTGGGAAGATATAAACTACCACAGCCCATTCCAGAAGAAATGTCTAACTTGAATAGGCTTTTGTATACTAATAATAGAATTCATAGTGCAAACCTTTCAACACAGAAAACTCCAGGCCCAGATGGTTTTAATGGTAAATTCTACTAAATATTTAAGGAAAATATCATAACAAGCTCAGCTGAGCTGGGAGAGAGAGAGGAGCTGCCAAGACTTGTAGGAGCTGATTAAACAAGTCAAAAATAAAAGAGTTAAGCCTTTAGTAACTGCATTGGTACAAGCAAGAGGCTAAAACCACACTAAGTGCCAACTCCCTCTGTTTCATTCTTCCCAAAGGAAAAACACCAGGAGAGGATCTGGTGGATCAATACAAACATGTATCACTGCTAAAGAAGCCCACAACATAACTCCAGCAGTTCTATGGGCCTTGGGAGTGGCCATGGGGCTTCGAAGTGGAAACGCTAGGAGCAGAAAAGTATTGGGTAGTAAGAGAATAGAAAAATGTCTTCAAGGCTTCTCACCCCCCTCATCCCCACCCATAGACAGGCCTCAGCAGAGGTGCCTGAATTGGACTTAGCCAAAGGCCTCAGATAAAAAAATTTAGAAATAAAAGTGCCATGGCTACGAATGCAACTACATGAAGGGCAAGACCTACAAGTGGGAGTGAATCCTTGACCACAACTCACTTAAAACCTGTAATGCACCTGAGAAAGCAGCAGCAGATGGCCCAAAGGATTGGTACTCTGCCAACCCCATGGAAAACCAGGATGGAATTCAGGGCTTCTGGCTTTGGCATGGCCCAGGCCAGGCTGTTACAGATCTCCCCCCTGCCCTCTGTTCCTCTGCCTTTCAAATAAATCTTTAACAAGAAGCAGCAGCAGCAGCAGCAGCAACCACCAGCACACTGGCAGTACCCCAAATCTGGTGAGGGGAGGCCAGCTTTTCCCCCTGAGGCGTCCCAAGTGAAGTCTGCAACTGTTTTGGGTCAGGCTTGAAAAAACGACACACAGGTTTGTAACCAAGAGCTGAACTCCTCACTTCAATTCCACACAAACTTTTAGGAAAAGAGGAACAGGAACATTTCCCCTCTGTTGAGGGCACCATTATTCTAATACACCAAACCTGGTGGAAAACTAACGATGACATAAGGAAACTTCAAATCCTCATTAACACAAACATGAAAGTCCTCAAGAAAATTTTAGCAAACCCAATCCACCAATACAGAAAAAACATAACACATGATGATCAAGGAGTATAACCCTGGGGGCAAGCACTGTGACACAGCAGGTAAAGCTACCACCCATAATGCTGGCATCCCAAATGGGTTCATATCCTGGCTGCTTCATTTCCCATCCAGCTGCCTGCTAATGGCCTGGGAAAAGCAGTGGAAAATGGTCCAAGTGTTTGGGCCCCTGCCACCATGTGGGAGTCCCAGTGAAGCCCCTGGCTCCTGACTTCAGCCTGGCACAGTCCTGGATGCTGCCACCATCTGGGGAGTGAACCCGCAGATGGAAGATATCTCTATCTCTCCCTCTCTATAACCCCGACTTTCAAAATAAATAAGTATATCTTTAAAAAAAGAAAAAAGAGTGTAATCCAGGGTTGCAAAGGAGGTTTCATAATTGTAAATCAATCAATATAATTTACTATATCACTAGTCTAAAAACAAAACAAAAAAATACAGTTAAAATGTATTTGACAAATTCCAACAACATTTGTGGTTTAAAAAAAAACAGAACAAAACAAAACTCTTGGAACCAGGAATAGAAAGATTTCTTCAACTAAGCAGGCAGTGAGTTGCACATTTTTCTGTAAAAGGCTAGACAAAAAATATTTTAGGCTTTGTGAGTTATACCCTCTTTGTCAGAACTCCTCAACTGTGTACTGCTGTGTAAAAGCAGCTACTGACAATATGTAATCAAGTGGGCATGGCTGTGCTGTCCAATAAAACTATTTACAAACACAGGCAGCAGGCTAGGTTTGCCACAGGTATTTAAACAACCCCTGCAATAGAGAGAATGAATAGTAATAATAAAATTAAAAATGATACTTCACGATAAAAGATGACTGAATTTTGCCCCTAATATCAGGGAAATGGCAAGGATATCCACTTTTACCACTCCTACTCAACACTATACCAGAAGTCCTAGCAATGAAATAAAAGAGAAAAAAATATATATAAATATGAATTAGAAAGATTTAAAATTATTCATAGAAACCATGTTTACTAATGTAAAAATCCCTACAGAGTCTATCCAAAAGCTTGTTTAAAAAAAAAAAATTGGGAAGTGGACCAGCAGATGGAAGACCTCTCTTTCTGCCTCTCCTTCTCTGTGTAACTTTTTTTAAAAAAAGATTTATTTATTTTATTTGAAAGGCAGTTAGAGCCGGCGCCGCAGCTCACTAGGCTAATCCTCCACCTTGCGGCGCCGGCATACCGGGTTCTAGTCCCGGTTGGGGCACTGGATTCTGTCCCGGTTGCCCCTCTTCCAGGTCAGCTCTCTGCTGTGGCCAGGGAGTGCAGTGGAGGATGGCCCAAGTGCTTGGGCCCTGCATCCCATGGGAGACCAGGAGAAGTATCTGGCTCCTGCCATCAGATCAGCGCGGTGCGCCGGCTGCAGCGCACCGACCGCGGTGGCCATTGGAGGGTGAGCCAACAGCAAAGGAAGACCTTTCTCTCTGTCTCTCTCTCTCTCACTGTCCCCTCTGCCTGTCAAAAAAAAAAAAAAAAAAAGAAAGAAAAAAAAGAAGAAAAAGAAAAAAAGAAAGGCAGTTAGAGAGAGGGACAGGCAGGGAAAGAGAGATGTCTATCTACTGGTTTACTCCCCAATGGCCTCAATAGCTGGGGCTCAGCCAGGCCAAAACCAGGATCCCAAAACTCCACCCAGGTCTCCCATGTGAGTGGCAGAGGCCCAGGCACCTTTGCCATTTTCCATTGTTTTCCTAGGAGCACTAGCAGGGAGCTGGATGGAAAGTAAAGTAGCTGGGACTTGAACCAATGCTCATTTGGAATGCCGGCGTCAAAGGCAGCAGCTTAACCTGCTGTACCACAAAACCAGTGCTGCAAAAGCTTCTTGAACTAATAAATGAGTTTAGCAAAGCTTTAGTATACGAAGGGATATACCAAAAACAAAAACACCTATCCCAACTATATTTCTATACACTCCTAATAAAACATTGGAAAAACTAATTAAACTTTGAGATGACTCTAGCCCAATTCCTTAACTGCAGATTTGTGAGACTCTGAGTCAGAGGCCACTAAGCCCTGCCCAGATTCCTGATCCATAGACATGGCAAGATAACAGGTGTTTGTTGTTTTAAGTTGCTAAGTTTTCCAGTAAATTGTTATGTAGCTACAGGTAATACACCAGTGCTGGGAGCACAGAAGTACCTAAAGCACTCTTTCACTGGTGGGAACACAAAATGGTGCAGCCATTGCAGGAGTTCTGCAGCCTTGTGAAGGTAAACCTCCACTTACCATGTGACCTCACCCTCCCACTCCTTCCACAGAGACTAGTTGTTGCTTTACTCATAATAAGCCAAAGTGAAAATAATACAAATGTACATCAACTGGTGAGCAGATCAACAAACTAAGACGGATCCATACGAGGTGCTACTCAGCAGCAAAGAAGAAACTACAGATACAAGCGCACACAGGTGAATCTCAAAGGCATCACAGGAGTGAAAGGAGCCAGACTAAAGAGTACACATTTGTTTATATGGTTCTATTCATATAAAATCCTAAATATCAGTGGTTGCCAGAGGCTGGAAGTGGCAGAAGAAGATGGATTGCAAAGCAGAAAGCAAAGAATTTTTCTGGGGTGTTACAAATGTTCCATATCATGAGGGGGTGACAGTGTGGCTTACATGGCTGTAGACATTTGTCAAAATTCAGACAATTCATCACTTAAAACTGGTGATTGAACTTTATTAGATGTAAAGTATATCACAATATTAACTTCATGAGTTAATATTTTGTAAATTTAAAAAAAAGATGGTGGCAAATTATCCATTTAATTGACTTGGTGAGATACTGTTCCACCTCAACTTTTCTATCCTTGTAGGCATGTTTTATTCATTGATATTTTCAATGCAATCACTCAGCATATTTTCTTTCCAAGCTCTAATGATAACAATTTCAGTTATATTCTTTCACTTATTACACTCAGATATTTTAAAAATAGTTATGTCAAGAAATGCAGCCACCAGCAACAATTGTAACCAACATTCTCTCATCAAAGGTCAAAGCTCTACAAGGCAGTAATCCCTGATGTCAACTATGTACATGAATCCTGTTAGTCTGTGGCCTGTGTCAGTAAATCCTTATTACTTTCATAACAAATACTACAATTATATCAAAAGCTCATATGGGTACTTATCTTTATAATCCATGGTATAACTGGAACCTATCAAGCTGCCGGAGACAATAGCAATATTTCCCATGGAGAGAACAGGAATAAAAGCCAAAGAATATCCACAAGTTCAATTACTTTGTTTCCTAACTGTCCTTTCTCACTGTTTCTACTTGTACAAAGACAACTACCTTGAGATTTATTCTAGTACTTTCTATCAAGGTTAAACCACTACTATATACTATCATGGACCTCTTGTGTATTCAACCTTCATGGAACTTACACTTATGAGTACTCTTTATCTGAAATTCTGGGAACCAGAAGTATTTTGGATTTTTGCATAGTTTGGACTACTTGCATATACATAATGAGACAGATACCTTCAGGAAGAGACTCAAGGTTAAACAAGAAATTAATCTACATTTCATATACTTATGCACCTAGCGTGAAGGTTAATTTTATACAATTACTTTTAGTGTGCCTGAATTTTGACCGCAACCTGTCTCATAAGGTCTCAAGTGAGGTTTTTCACTTGTGGCATTGTGTTATCACTCAAAAAGTTTTGGATTTTGGAACTCTATGAATATGGAATTACGGATGATCAACCTGTATTTAGATGTGTTGAATTTAAATTTCTAAGTCAAGGCAGCAAGAAGAAAGATATTCAGGGCCAGTACTATCTCTGGACTTTACAATGTCCTTTAATCTTTATGATGAAGGTACAACTGGGAAGTCCTTTTTGGCAGATTGGAGAGTTTTATGAAGGAGGAACCAAGCTTACCTGGGTGTACTGTTCCAGAACAATGGCTGCATCACTGTGCTTCCTCTGCTCAGCTAGCTTTCCTGCAAAGAACAGGCATTTGACAACAAAGTTAAACAGATTCGCTGGCCAAAGTGCCTCTTCCATATGTCTTTATTATGCAGCAAACTATATAACCCATGAGTTTCTGTGAGGGGAATAGATCGTATCTTAAATGACAGAATGTAAATTTAGCAGATTAGAAAAATCACAAATAATCAAGACTAGCTTTGAAAAATGCTTCCAAAGGCTTAGAGATGCAAAACCGACCTCACTAATCCACCTATTTCTGCTACAGAAAAAGCTGCTGTTTCCTTGGTTGAGCACTAGATGGAGGTAGTTGGCTTATGTTTGGGGTCATGCAGTGTCTTCAGATTCTAGAATCACTCTCATCCCAGGTGAGATAAACATACTATGAGAGGCACACAGAACGCAAGGCTTGGAAAGGAGCTGACAGATTGTTGCCTCCCATTTCATGCTCACTCACATCATCATTAAAAACAAAATAGATAGTCATCTCCACTGTTTCAAGTTATGTTTTGTCTTTTGCTGATTGTGCAAAACTGTCTAAGTTAAATGTGCACTCACAGTGCTTCCACTGGGTAACATTACCCCAAAATCTTTGATCACTTCCCCTCCCACCTTCCTGCTTAACATGTAAGAGAACCTGGTATAGTTCATCATAAGACCTGGTAAACAGCAATACTAAGAGTCGTAAAGAATACTAAAGAGTTAACAGATCCCAAGAACAGAGCTAGATGGGATAAACATCCAAGAACATAAGTTTCTTTTTCTTTTAAAGATGTAATTGAAAGGTTGAATGACAGAGGGAGGACACACAACAGAGAAAGAACAAGAGAGAGAGTGTGCGCATGAGAGAGCGACAGCGATCTTCCATCTACTGGTTCACTCCCCAAATGGCCTCAACAACTGGAGCTGGGCCAGACTGAAGCCAGGATCCTGAACGCTGGCTGGTTCTCCCATGTGGCTGACAGGGGCACAAGTACTTGGGTCATTTTCTGCTGCTTTGCCAGGTACATTAGCAGGGAGCAAGATCGGAAGCAGAGCAGCCAGAACTTGAATAGGTGCTCCACTATGGGATGCAAGGAGAAGCTTAATGCACTGGCCACAATACTGGTCCCTAAGAACTTAAGTTGCTAATGCAGAAGTAACAGAGACAGAATGAATAATTAATAGGCCTTAATATGAAATACTCAACAGTAAACAGAAGAGTTTATCTTGGAAACCTGAGGATTATAGAAGAGTCTACAGATCTAATAACCAGAAAAAGAAATGCAATAATCTCAAAATTTTTATAATCCCAAGGAAAAAGGAATTACATGAATAACACAGGAGAACATGAACATAAATTCAACATGCTACAATCTGGAATTTTTTTTCAGGAGTGCTTCTTTTGTTTTTTGAGACCAAACAGTATTTATAAAGACTTTTAAAAAGAATGTTATGGTCTGTCTCATGTTCAAACCCCAGCTCCTACTAGGGTTCACTCCCCATTGTGAGGTATGAAGAAAATGGAAACTTAATCCAACTCTAGTGTTTAGAGGTGGGGCCGTTGGGAGGCAATTAGATGAGATGAGGTTTATCCAGGTGAATCTCCATGATGAAATACTGGTGGCTTTGTAAGAAGAGGGACAGAGACCACAACACATAAACACAAGTGCTGCCTGAACCATGTATACTCCATCTCTCACCAAGTGATGCCCCATGCTGCTTCAGGACTCTGACAGCAAGATGGCTATCATCAGATCCACACTCTCAACCTCAGACCAGGACCAAAATAGCCCTCTTTTCTTTATCACTTGCCCAGTCTGTGATACTGTTACTAGCAACAGAAAACGGACTAGGACAAAAAAGGTAAAGGGGAAAGTCTATCGGTCATTTTTTACTTCAAAGTACTGCTGAGAAGGCAGGGTCCTACTCTTCTCTTCTATAGGCATCCTTACTCTCTTCCAATCTGAGAAATCAGAACCACAGCCTTGCCTGTGGTTCAGGCAATCTCTAGGCCTTGAAGCAGCAGAACTGTCTGCTTTACACTGCTGGTGTATGTGGCCTTTTCTACCACCTAATGCCCACAGCTGTTACTGTTTCCAACAATCTGTGGTCTAAGAAGAGTCATCTTGAGGCCAGCCCTGTGGTGCAGTGCCAGCATCCGTGCCGATTCAGGTTCCAGCTACTCCATTTCCAATCCAGCTCCCTCTTGATGCACCTAGCAAAGCAGCAAAAGATGGACCAAGTGTTTGGGCCCCTGCACCTACCTGGGAGACCCAGATGAAGCTCCTGGCTCCTAGCTTTGGCCTGAACCAGCCCTGGCTGTTGCAGTCATTTGAGGAGTGAATCAGCAAATAAAAGATCTCTCTGTATCCCTCTAAATCTGCCTTTCAAATAAAAAAAAGAGGGAGATTCATCTTTATCTTTTGACAGAGCACATGGCCCCAGCTAAACAGTGTTTAGTGTGACCACATGACATACATTCAGCGACTGAAATGAAACAGAAGTGACTGTTTAACTTCCAGGTAGTTTCTAAACTAATGGTAAGTATTATTTTCTCATGACTCTGGCCTTGCTCTCCATTCCAAGGACTGAACACAAGATATGGAGATAACCCAGCTACAACCGCCTGCCTAAGAGACCACAGAGCCACACAATGGAAGGACTCATGGGTCCTCCTGTGAGAGAAATAAACTACTTTCTTTAGTATGCCAGTGTATTCAGGACTCTTGTTGCAGCAGCTTAACCTTTACCTTACTTAGTAAACCATTCTAAGTTTTATCAGTGAGTATGAGACTGTCTTAGGTATGCTGCCCTACTCACAAGCAAAACAAACAACAAAAAAAAGGGGCAGGAAAACCTTTCAGAGAAGTAGACAAATAAACGACCATGCAAACCTGCCAGAGTTCTGCCCAGGCCAGCCAGCTGCTCTTCAGTCATGTTAAGCTGGGCTGCCATGCAGAGGGTTTGCTGCCAGCTGCCACAAGTCAGAAAGGCTGAGAGAGCTTTCTCATGGGCCCCACAGCGAGCAAACACCAGTCCCGCTGGTTCATACTGGTGCTCCTCCATCAGGTGTTCTCCATAAGCAATGCTGATGTCCTGTGACAAGAGGAGATTTAGGGTGGATGAGGAAATATGACAATCATTTCACTCTAGGCTACCTTAGTCACTTACTTGAAACCCTTGAACTGCATGGGAAAATCCTTTCGTTGATCAGTTAGTCCAATAATTTTTCTATTCATTCAAAACCTTCTGGGGTATGTCATTTATTCATTCAACAAATAATTGCTGAGTTCCAACATATGTGCCAGGCAAAGAGCAAAATCAATGTGACAAACCCTACAAGATCCACTACCGAGTTCCTGCTCTTCCAGTGATAAAGAATGGCCTCATGGACATGATACAGTGGCAGAGTGGGATGGGAGCCCCATCTCAGGGCTGTGAGAGGAAGCTGTGTGAGACATCAGGAGAGTGCTGCATCACCAGCACAGAAGGCACCCGGGCCTCTGACAGGAATGTGCACAGCAGGTTTGAGGAACAACAAGGCTGGTGTGGCTGCAGCAGAAGAGCACAGGAAAGAGGAACAGAAAATGAGAGCAAAGAGGCAGTCATTGGCCAAATCCTGTCTTCTTCAGGCTTGGTGTTAGACAGCGACACAGACAAGGCATGGAATTCCTGCCCTTAAGGAACCCAGAACCCAGTAGCGGAGACAAAGCCACAAACTGGTAGTTCGTAAGAACAAGTATTCTGGGAACTGTGCATTTGGCACCTTTTTCAGGAAGGAGTTTCAGGAGGTCTGATGGACAAACAGGGCTAAAGGAAGCGGAGGGTAGAGCTGGCAGAGGCACAATGTGCAACTACCTCCAAGTAACTGGGAATGTGGAGAGGGGCCAAGCTAGTGTTAAACACGGGGCAAACCACAGAGACAGGTGTGGGATCTGCAGACAAACCAGAAGTGGTGGTGATGGAGGCACGGTAAGAGTGATGTTGACAGCACAGGCTTGGTGGCTACAGCCTGGCCTCCCTTCCCTGTGTTTGCATGCTGTAGCCCCAGACACTTAGGTAAGTTGTTCCCTCATCTATAAATTGTGCACTACAGGGTACTGAGGCCATACAATACATCTGGCTTGCAAGGCAAGTGTCTGGCATTTAAGTAAAGGTAAATAAATATTTAAGAAACAAGTAAAACAAAACTCCCTTTCTCCTGAAGTACATGGGAAAGTTTGTGCTTGTTAGGCTCATCAGTCATGCAGCATGAGGCTGCACTGGAAGATGGGTGGGGCAGCAGTAGGGGACCCCATGTAGAAGCTACTGTGGTGTTCAGGGTAAGGGGCCAGGGATAGCTACTTGCTTTCCATCCTGGGCATTTCTTCACAGTGGGTCAGAGCCAGTCTCTCAGATAGGAGGGTAAATGTGAGGCCAGTGCATTTTCAGATAAACCTTGAAATTATGAACTCAGGATCTTCATCTCTTTCCAACTAATGCATAAAGCAAATCAGAGTGTCATCCCACAGAGAACACACCTTGTACTCCTGTGAGGTTGGTGGATATAACTTCAGAGCCTCATTATACAGGTTTTTATCTTTTATTAAGTTCAAGCATTCTGAGAAGTATTCAGGACCTGCAGGGATAAGATTTACACAAACACAAGTTTAAGACTTTGGAAGCACAACACCCTCCACTTACACCAACTGTCCCCGGAAAAATCAGTGAGCGACTTCTTAAGACCAACATGATCAAGAGTGCCTGGAAAACGGAATTCAGGAACCTGAATTTTTAATGAGCACCACCGAATATAGTGAGGAAGGAGAAGCACCGACTGGGATCAGTATGCCATCACTTCCAACTAAAACCATGTTTCAGGGCACTGGACGGGGGAAAGGGGAACCTCACTACTCACTGCAGGTAGCTGGGGGTATCCTTCACATGTGTGCAAAGACCACAAGAGAAAATTATCAATTTTAACTTAGAGACAATGAAGTTAATTTAGGAGGTGCTCATTCTTAACCCAAGAAGGGTTTGTGCTATCTTACAGTTCAGCGAGTTCCTCCAGCCCACTGAACTGATCTGCTTTACCCTCAGCTTCTCAGAACATGTGGCACAATAAGGTAAAACAAACATAATCACTAAAGCCTTCAGGACTGAAAAGTGAAATCAGGCTCTGTCTAAACTAATATATATTTGTTTTTCAAATAAATATATTTATTTGAAAAGCAGAGTTACAGAGAGAGAGGGAGAGACAGAGAAAAGAGATCTTCCATCCACTGGTTCACTTCCCAAATGGCCACACAGCCACGGCTAGGCCAGACAAGCCAGGAGCCAGGAGCTTCATCTAGGTCTCTCACGTGAGTACAGGGGCCCAAGCAGTTGGGCCATCTTCCACTGCTTTCTATGGTACAATAACAGGGACCTAGACCAGAAGCAGAGTAGCTGGGACTCAAACTAGTACCCATATGGGATTCTGGCACTGCAGGTGGCGACTTAACCCACTATGCCATGTCAGCCCCTAAATTAACATTTTATCTTAATTTACAACTTAACTATGTCCAAAGAAGATTTGAAGCAGAAATAAACATACTATCCTCCCACTTACCACATTTGCTGAGGTGGCCAATGGCTTTTTCATATCGTTTCAAGTATTTGTCTATAGTGAACCGCTGATAATTAGTTTCCATTTTCTTAAGTGTATTAAGAAATGGAAGATATTCTTTGGGATCCTAAAAAATAAGAATTGTGTTATTTGTGACATCTACATATGAAAATAAAAATACCTATAACAATTACAGCAATAAACCCAAAGCTTTATAATTTCCAGATGTATATATTAATAATATATAGTATATAAAATCAAACTACATCAAACAAATTTTGGTACAAATCACATCTACGTATTTGCTTATATGTGGAATAACAATTGTCATGATTAATCTTCAACTCTCATATCAGCCACTTGTATGTCATAGCTAATAAGGAAACAAGGCTCTAATCTAGAAGATATTCAAATTTCTTCTAAGAGTATGCTCTTGTTACTGTTTTCACAATATTCCGTGCCCTCCATCTGCAAACACCACATGCTATAGTTATGCTAAGCTAAGCTCTGAGAGCTCTGAGGCCCTACCACACTAATATTTGACATTATGTCCAGCTTGGTGCCATGGACTATCACAAATTATTTATTTTCCTAAAGAAGACATGTTTCCTGTTCTGAATGCAATTTCACTGATTAACCAGGAGGAATACACCTAAGAATAAAATCAGAAAAAAACAAGAAACTACATAATTAAAGGTTCATGCATATGTGATACAGAAGATAACTGTGGGCCAAAATATTGAATCAACAAACGTTTAGTTAGAATCTACTAAGTATAAAGAATGCAACAGAATGTAACCTTAAGCTCAGGAAACATATCCTAGAAGGAGACAGGGGTAGTCACTGGATACAACAGAAGCCTCCAGTCCCTAGAGGGAGGCAAAAATGACTTACTGGGAAGTTGCCACCTTGCACCATTTGACCTGCTGAGTGAGAATCAGCCAGGTGAATATGCGGGTGAGAGCAGTGGAAGCACCAGCCCATAGGTGGCAGAAGTAATGCTACTGGCAAAGGCACGTGGTGGTGGTGGCTGTGAAAGAGGAAGGACAAAAGCTCTGCCTGTCCTCCAAGGGCAGAGATGAGAACTCAAACACACACAGAGGTGAAATCAGGGAAGGTTTTTTAAAGTACTGATGGCTTCTGAACTTTATCCTCGGGGCAATGCAGAACTCACACAGGATTTGAAGCCGAGACATGAAGGATTACTCTGGCAATAGCTAAGAAAGTAATGACAGGGGAAGAGAATGAGGCTGTAAAAAAACAAATAAAATACCTAGAGCAGTGATGCTCCCACTTTCTGACCACAGCACACATACCAAGCTGGGAAAAGAGACTGTGAGCCTTCCTATGCTCTATGTTCCCACTTCCCACTACAAAAAAGAGCCGTATCACAAAGAGCAGGACATGAACCACTTGTGACATCTCTCTGTAAGAAAACAATTAGTTCATGGGGCCGGCGCTGTGGTGCAGTGGGTAAAGCTGCTGCCTGCAGTGCCGGCATCCCATATGGGCGCCAGTTCGAGCCCTGGTTGCTCCACTTCTGATCCAGCTCTCTGCTATGGCCTGGGAAAGCAGTAAGAAGATGGCCCAAATTCTTGGGCCCCTGCACCCGCGTGGGAGACCTGGAAGAAGCACCTGGCTCCTGGCTTCGGATCAGCACAGCTCCGGCCACTGTGGCCAACTGGGGAGTGAACCAGCGGATGGAAGACCTCCCTCTCTCTCTGCCTCTCCTTCTCTCTCTGTGTAACTATGACTTTCAAATAAATAAATGAATCTTAAAAAAAAAAAAGAATTAGTTCAGACATATATCTATAACCTTAAAAATAACCATATGATTTTATTTCATTTCCTCAACCAAGCAATCAAAACATTTTAACAGGCCTAGAACTATGATAGAGAGTTAGGTTTAGGAGTGTGGCATGGCCATAGAGACTCACAGACCTGCCTCCCATCCTGTACTCAGACGGTAACCCTGGACAAGACATGGCACTATCAGGGGCAGGGTTCCATTCTAGCAAAATTATATAGAGAGAGCCAAAATGATGTAAAAAATACTAACTCCACCTACCTTCTGTGACTTCTCAGCTACCATGAGGACCAAGTCAAAGTCATAGGTCCCAAGAGAATGATCATATAATTCATTAACATCTACCAAAAGCAGCAAATATTTCAGGGCCTCTTCAGCACTCACAGCATCAGGGTCAGATGGAGCATTCCCTGTCAGTGTTTGAGGAAACAAAACAGAATAAAACCACTTGGGGTGGGGGGTGGGGGGCCACAAACCTAGTAATATAACAAAAAATACAAAGTAGAACATTTTCCCTATAAAACTGGACAGCAGATGAACATATACACTTTTGACTCTTTTTTACATGCTTTGTAGGGCAGCATTCAAAAAAACTCAAACAGGTCTTCAAATGGTGACCCAAGGGCCACATGTTTGACCTGTGAAGTGGCAATGATCATCTCAGAATAGTGACAGTCAAGGCCAAGTTAAACACACTCTCTGTGAGCAGGTCTCTACCTTGAAGCTCGTGTACCTTCTGCAGCACAATCTCCAATTCTGGAGTTGTTTTCTTCACGTGAGATGTGAGTATTGGCAGGCAGTACCTAAGGTAACAAGTGGAAAACACCAGAAAACTGAATAAGCTGACCTGGAACAAACTTGGACTTTTGTGATTCAAGATGCCCATGCATGGCGGCAAACGTACTTGTGAGGATTTATATTCTCCATGGCTACCCTCAGAGCATCACAGATAAGGTCGAGCTTTGTCCCACCAGGATCCCTGGACTGCTGGACACTGCTGGGAACTGGTGGAGGGTACATGGTCTTTGTGACATCTTCTTCCCTGAGAACAATTGTGTATGAATGGGTCACTAAGGGAACACAAGGCTCTGTAATCAAATTACTAACACATACCTGGCATGCTGATGAGACAAAAAATACGAATGGCTTTTGCAAGAGTTTAATTATAAAAATATTAAAAAATGAAACTATCTACAAAAGTCTTACAGGATAATGTTCATAAATGTTTTCTTCACATTAACCCCAAAGAGGGTATAATCTAGGTGTCCAGCACCAGCGGAATGAATAGTGGTATAGTTACACAATGGCACATGACTTGGTAATGAAGAAAAGGACTACCTGATAATACTTGCAAAAGTCTCTCAAGACAATGAATGAAAGCAACATTATTTACACAGAAGAACCAATACCATATGATTCCATTTATAAGATTTTTTTTTTTAAATAGAGTGAATCCACAGCAAATCTTTGCTGGATTCAACCCTCTCTCTCTCTCTCTTTTTTTTTTTTTTTTTTTTTTTTTTTTTTTTTTTTTTTGACAGGCAGAGTGGACAGTGAGAGAGAGAGACAGAGAGAAAGGTCTTCCTTTGCCGTTGGTTCACCCTCCAATGGCCGCTGCGGCCAGCGTGCTGCGGCCGGCGCACCGCGCTGATCTGATGGCAGGAGCCAGGTACTTATCCTGGTCTCCCATGGGGTGCAGGGCCCAAGCACTTGGGCCATCCTCCACTGCATTCCCTGAGCACAGCAGAGAGCTGGCCTGGAAGAGGGGCAACCGGGACAGAATCCGGCGACCCGACCGGGACTAGAACCCGGTGTGCCGGCGCCGCAAGGCAGAGGATTAGCCTAGTGAGCCACGGCGCAGGCCTGAGATATTCTTAAATAGGCACAACTACTCTGCACAGTACTTGCCTACAGAACGGGACAGGGACTGACCAAGAAGGAATCTGAGGGAACTATCCAAGAAGAGGGAAATGCTCTCTAACTCAGCAGAGGCTCAGGCTACAGAAACTTTATACTTGCTAAATTTCACACTTATGATTTGTGGTGTGTTTCAATGTAGATAAATTTGACCACGAAAAAAGTCCTAAATGAACCTATCCATAATACTCTCATTATGTCAAGCAAGGTGAAGTACTAAGAGGTAAGGCAGACTAATATCTACAACGTCATTTGAAATTTGTGTAAAGACAAGATGAATGACAGATGGACATATTAGACAATGATAATACATATACAGTAAAATAAGAACTGGAGAGGCTGGGTGGTAGTACCAGATGCTTCCTGGACAAGTCTCTCAACTTTTCTGTTTAAAATGTTTCATTAAAAAATTGGAAAATAATCATCACAGAGAAAGATACCAATTGATTTCAATCTCCTAAGAAAAACAGATAGTTTAACATGTCTACCCAAAAAAATCAATAATTCTGAATGACAAATTTTGAAGTCATAGTCTTAAGTAGGCTGTTTTCCAAAGAAATGAGCAAAAACCTACTGGCATCTAAGAGTGTTACTAAGGTTGTTTTTCTCCTCTAGATATACATGTATGATTTCCTTAGCAAGAAAATTAATGCAATGATATTCATAAATTATTGAAAATACTTACTTCAATTCTGTGAAAAACAAATTAATATGATTTACACAATCTATCTGCCTTATGAAAGTTTCCACATTTTGAAGAAATACCTACCAAAAAAAGCACAAAACATTTTAGTTCAGATCACAATATTTCAAGTATAAAATAAACCAGATTTACAAAGTCAGATTTACAAAGTTACCTCAGGGTTATGATCATGAATCAGATTGAGATTAATTCTTAGTTTTCTCATACATTCAAATGCTTCTTTAAACATAATTCTGTAAAGAGACAGAAGAGAGAAAAAGGATACTGCACAAAAACAAAGCTTCCCGGACCCAGAATGTTGTCATCAGCATACAAACCAGTTATATCAGTTTACAGCCTCTTTGCCTCACAGCTACTACTGGATTTCAACTCTGAAATTATAGGATGACAAAACCAGAGACTGGCCGGCGCCGCGGCTCACTAGGCTAATGCTCCGCCTTGCAGCGCCGGCACACCAGGTTCTAGTCCCGGTCGGGGCACCGGATTCTGTCCCGGTTGCCCCTCTTCCAGGCCAGCTCTCTGCTGTGGCCCGGGAGGTCAGTGGAGGATGGCCCAAGTACTTGGGTCCTGCACCCCATGGGAGACCAGGAGGGGCACCTGGCTCCTGCCTTCGGATCAGCGCGGTGTGCCAGCCACAGCGCGCCAGCCGTGGCGGCCATTGGAGGGTGAACCAACAGCAAAAGGAAGACCTTTCTCTCTGTCTCTCTCTCTCACTGTCCACTGAAAAGGTTTGATCCCAGCAGTCTGAGGACTACATCCCCACATACACACAACAGAAAACTCTGACAGAACTTAGGTCTACTTTTTCAACAAAACATTATGCAGACCCTTCTAATATAAAGTTTTCCCTAAACAGGCCCAGCAAATGGATCATTTCCTGCATAATAGTGTCTCAGGTTTTTTTGGGTCACAGGCCCCTCTATCAATCTGTTGAAGCATTCAGACTTTCTATCTAGATAAATAAACACAGACACAATCTGGTGTACAATTTCTCTGGGTTCACAGGACAACTTGAAAGCCTACAGAGATACCCTAGGTTAACAGAAGACTTGCTTTATATGACAAGCTTTAAGATTCTTTCTGATAAAAGAATGTCTACTACAACATACAGTACTAAAGAGGAAGAGAGGGAGATGGGATGGGGAGAGGAGGAGAAGGTAAGAAGGAACTAAAACTGACTAAAAATACCTGAAATGAAGCTTTGTCAGTTTTTAAGTTTTAAAAATCACAATGAAACACTTCTTGTTTCACATGGATCACAAAACAACTAGTCATATATATAGCACTTACTTGTCCAACCACTTGCGAATTTGAGCTAAAACCAGGGCTCGATGATGAACAACTTCTAAGTTCCCCCTTGGCATCTTGGAATAAATAAATCAAAATAACACTTTTAAGTAGAAGGATACACAATTCTACTGAACTCTTCAAAGAGAACCACTGCAATGTTTTAAAATGGGCATACTTTTAGCAGAATCTAGTTGTGCTCAGTATCTTGACTTTCAAAAAAAAGTTTCCTTTTGAGTCTCACTGGTCATAAACCGTATGAACATTCCTTTGCATAAAGCTAACAGACAACCTAGCAAGGAAGGTTTATAATGAATGAATAGAAATGACAAGGGATCCTAAAGTACAATTCTGCTCGGTACTGACATAGTGACAATCAGAAGGATAGCTTGAAAAATCAGCTTACCTGTAATATAAGCTTTGTGTCCTGGGGCACAACGGTGACAATCCGTGAACCCCTCTCCACCTTGCGCAGAATCTCCCCATTAGACACGTGACTGCTGCTCAGACCTGCCTGTAATGCTAAAGATATCATTGGGCAAGGCTTAAAAATTCTCTCTCCAGTAATTGCAGTGAAACCACACATATTATCTGAACTAGAAGAAAACAATTAACTACCAGGTTCCTTTGGTCTCCACTCAACCTCCAAACCCTGAGTCCTTCTGGAAACTGCCCTCTCTCCTACACACAGCCCTTATGCATATTCATATACACAAGTTCTCAAGTGATCTGGAAAAACACAGGAAGGATTAGGGAGCTTCTCTCTTTCTTAGCATTATCAGTGTACTATAACCAAATAAATGAAACAAAGATGCCATTTCCAAGTCAGAAGCAAAGAAAGTAAGTGGGCTTTTCAGAATAAGGAAAACACACCCAAAGATGGGGTGTGGAATACAAGAAAAAATGGAGCCAATATCCTACAAATGATGAGATGGAGTCCAGATATACAACAAAGGGTAGTCACAGTGAGAAAAGTTAGATAATATACTGAAAGCACACTGGTAGCTTGAAACCTACACAGTAACTCAAAATTTCAAGTTAGTTATATAATGAAATTTCTTGAATGTCCTTCTTAAGGAAAACCCTCCTTTGAAAGTCTGTAAACTTGGGGCCAATATTGTGGCAATGTGTTGCCCGCCATGTCAATATCCAATATGGGCACCAGTTTGAGTCCCAGCTGTTCCACTTCTGATTCAACTCCCCACTAATGCACCTGGGAAAGCAGCAGAAGATGGCCCAAGTACTGGGTCCCTGCACCCACTTGAGAGACCTGGAAGAAGCTCCTTTTCCTGGCTTCAGCCTGGCCTAGCCCCAGCCATTGTGGCCATTTGGGGAATGAACCAATACATAGAAGACCTCTCTTTCTCTCTCTCTCTGGCTTCCTCTCTCTCTCGGTAACCCTTTCAAATAGAAATAAAATAAATCTTTAAAAAGAAGTCTGGGGGCCAGCGTTGTGGCACAGCAGGTTAAAGCCCTGGCCTGAAGTGTCAGCATCCCATATGGGCACCGGTTCTACTACTGGCTCCTCCACTTCCAATCCAGCTCTCTCTGCTATGGCCTGGAATAGCAGTAGAAGATGGCCCAAGTCCTTGGACCCCTGCACCCATCCATGTGGGAGACCCGAAAGAAGCTCCTGGCTCCAGATCGGTGCAGCTCCAGCTGTTGTGGCCATCTAGGGAGTGAACCAGCAGATAGAAGACCTCTCTCTCTGTCTCTACCTCTCTCTGTAACTCTTTCAAATAAATATATCTTTAAAAAAATAATAAAGAAGTCTGCTAACTTGTACAGAATGATTTAAATCAGATACTCCATTGAGAATAAGGGCTACAGAAATGAACTCAGGTTTCCTCCAGTTTAGTCCTCTGTGATAAAAAGCCAAAGGAGGTGAAGAATTTAAAATGTCATCAAAACTCTAAAAGACAAAAGACATTGAAAGAGGGACTATTTCTATTTTATTTTACTGAAAACTTACTTTTAATTGAGGCATCCTTCAGGCAATAACACTGGCAGGTGTGGGAATGGGTCGTCAACAATAAAAACTCATCGTAAACTGCAAATGATGTGATATTTGATGCAACCTGCAACAATGCAAGAAAGATGGGAGCGAAAGTTAGCTTTACTACTTGTAGCCAAGAAAGTAAAAAGGATCCAACATCAAACCAAACCCTGATACCTCAGTGTCATTGATGAAAAAGCGACATCTGTCAGTCAGACCAAGGACACATTCCTACAAAGAAATAAAAGTGAAACAATAAGCAATTTTATTTCAAACTAGTTAAACCTAACCTTTGTACTATATAGTTCTACTCCCCAACAAAATCCTTGTAATCAGGCCTGAATATAAAGGATACTTCAAAAAGCTCATGGAAAATGGAATGGGAAGAAGTTTATCTTGGTAGAAAGTTTTTTTTTTTTTTAAATCAGGAGCCAGCACTGTGTTGCAGTGGGTTAAGCCACTGCTTTGCAACACAGGCGTCCCATATTGGAAGCCTGGTTCAAGTCCCAGCTGCTGTTTCCAATCCAGGTCCCTGCTAATGTGCCTGTGAATGCAGTAGAGGATGGCTGAAGTACTTGGTCTCCTTGCCACCCATGTGGGAGACCAGTTGGAGTTCCTGGCTTGTGGCTTTGGCCTAGCCCAGCCCTAGCTGTTGCAGCCATTTGGGAATGAACCAGCAGACAGAAGATCTCTCTTTCTTTCTGGGGAGACAAACTTCTTTTATTTAACATCTCTGCCTACACATCACTGGCTCAGAGGCTTTCTGGGACTACAAAAGAAGTATTGCCATTCTTATAGCTACTATCTTTTTTTTTTTTTTTTTTTTTTTTTTTGACAGGCAGAGTGGACAGTGAGAGAGAGAGACAGAGAGAGAAAGGTCTTCCTTTGCCGTTGGTTCACCCTCCAATGGCCGCCGCTGCAGCCGGCGCACCGCGCTGATCCTGGCAGGAGCCAGGAGCCAGGTGCTTTTCCTGGTCTCCCATGGGGTGCAGGGCCCAAGCACCTGGGCCATCCTCCACTGCACTCCCTGGCCATAGCAGAGAGCTGGCCTGGAAGAGGGGCAACCGGGACAGAATCCGGCGCCCCGACCGGGACTAGAACCCGGTGTGCCGGCGCCGCAAGGTGGAGGATTAGCCTAGTGAGCCGCGGCGCCGGCTCAATAGCTACTATCTTCTTAGTGCCCTCCTCCTCCATATATCCCTCACTATTCTCTACCATTACACACTGCTCATTTCTTTTACTCTTGCAACAGAAGGAATAAATACAGCTACACTGCTAGACTACAACTTCCAGAAGAGAAAGGATTCACCTGTTGCTTTGTTTGTAACCACCGTATTCCACCGCCCACCATAATAGACATTCTAGTATTTGTTGAATGACAACCTACTGAACACTATTTTTGAGATCACAGCTGTGTTTTCATAAAAAGACATTTAATAAAACTTTCAATAAGCTGTATAACAGGGATAAAAATATTATCTTTTATAGTTTTTCCAAAACCTTAAAAGATAGATTTTGATTTTCTTATTTTATAGATGAAGAAGGTATGGCTCGGGAGAGTGCATTAACTTCCCATTGCTGCCTTGGGATTTAGAGACCAACTAAACTCCCAACTCCAAAGCCCATGCTCCTTCTACCTAATGCTGTCAGTCCCTGGGTAACCTCTTTAAGTGGCAGATTTTCCTGCTTTGTGTTCACTTACCTCTCCTCCAATCATGGCCAGTTCAGTCTGTATGCATGGATAAGGAAATTGAATGGGAAATCCACCAGGGTTCTTCCACGGCTCAACAGCCAGAGAAGGTGACTCTGCAAAATGAAGAGATCTGGCTTACAAATAGCTAATCTGCTCTTTGTTAAAAACCTGTCAAAACTAATACTTGATAAAACATTTAACATGCAATTTGGATCATTTCCCAAATGTATTTGCATTTAAATGTGTATTGGAAAGTAATTAAAGTACTCCAGTTCATCACAAAGAACACAGAAGTATATATCTGCTAATTCCACTCTAGCTTAAGAGTTTTCCAGGGTAATTACAAGGCCTAACAATCACTGATACATTGACAAGTTACTCACAAGTACAAAAAGAATTAAATATCTATTTAAGTCACATACATACTCTCCTACCAATTTGATACTTACCCCAAATGTACTTAAGTATCTGGCCATCAGCCAGCTGTAATGCTACCGATTTGGTTTTGGAATTGCAACACATACTGATTATGATCCCATCCACCGATATGGATGAACTGATGAAAATTAAAAAAAAAAAAAAAAAAGAAGTATTATGAACAATTATTACTCTCAAAAGTAGCAACAGTTCACAAGTTTTAAAAACAGACAAGGGGCCTGCGCTGCGGCTCAATAGGCTAATCCTCCACCTAGTGGCGCTGGCACACCGGGTTCTAGTCCTGGTCGGGGCTCTGGATTCTGTCCCGGTTGCCCCTCTTCCAGGCCAGCTCTCTGCTGTGGCCAGGGAGTGCAGTGGAGGATGGCCCAGGTGCTTGGGCCCTGCACCCCATGGGAGACCAGGAGAAGCACCTGGCTCCTGCCCGACCGAGACTAGAACCCGGTGTGCCGTCACCGCAGGCAGAGGATTAGCCTATTGAGCCGTGGTGCCGGCCCTCAAATTTTATGAAGCTAAATTATCAAGAGATTAAGAGAACAGACTCTGTTCTCATTAGATCCTGCTCCCAGCTGTATGATATGGAGCAAGTTACAAAACTCCTCTGCACCTCAGTTGCCCCATCAATAAAATGGCAGTGCTGAAAGCACATACTTTACAGAGCTATGGTGAGAAATAAATGAGCCAACACAGGGAACACGCTTAAAAGAGTATCTTTTATGAAGTTCAAGCTATAGTAAATGTAAGCTAATAACAGTTATAAAATAATCAAAGGACTTCAAAGTATATTGCTTTTAAGACATCAATAATCAGGGTCAGTGCTGTGGCATAGTAGGCTAAGTCTCCATCTGCAGCACTGGCATACTATATGGGTGCTAGTTACAGTCCTGGTTGCTCCACTTCGATCCAGCTCTCTGCTAACAGCCTTGGAAAGTAGTGGAAGAAAATTCTCAAGTGCTTGGGCCTCTGCACCTGCATGGGAGCCAGGAAGAAAACTCCTGGCTTCTGGCTTTGAAACGGCCTTGCTTCAGCTGTTGCAGCCATTTGGCAAATGAACTAGCAGATAGATCTCTCTCTCTGTCTCTCCTCTGTAACTCTGCTTCTCAAATAAATAAATCTTAAAAAAAGAAAAAAGACATCAATAATCACATTTTATAGAAACAAAATTAGCTTTCTTGAGAAAACCAAAGCAACAGAAACATATTGTAAATCACTTCTCGTCTCCTTCACAGCAAATAAGATGACTGCCTTTCATTTTTCCTTCTACAAGCTAAAGACAAAGAATTTCAAATTTGGGGGTTGGCTTTGTGACACAGCGAGTAAGCTGCCGCCTACAATGCTGGCATCCTAAATGGGCACCAGTTCTTGTCCCAGATGCTCCATTTCCAATCCAGCTCCCTGCTAATATGCCTGGGAAAAGCAGCAGATGATGGCCCAAGACCTTGGGCCCCTGCTACCCATGTGGGAAACCTCAAAACTCCTGGCTCCTGGCTTCAGCCTGGCCTAGTCCTGACTGTTGCAGCCATCTGCGGAGTCAATCAGTGGAAAGAAGATCTCCCTCTAACTCTGCCTTTCAAATAAATAAATAAATAAATAAACTTGGGGCCAGTACTGTGACATGGTAGGTAAAATCGCTGCCTGCAGTGCCGGCATCCCATATGGGTGCCAGTTCAAGACCCAGCTAATCCATTTTCAATCCAGCTCTCTGTTATGGCCTGGGAAAGCAGTGGAAGATGGCCCAAGTCCTTAGGCCCTTGTACCCATGTGGGAGACCCACAAGAAGCTCCTCGCTCTTGGTTTCGGATCATTGCAGCTCTGGCCATTGTGGCCAATTGGGGAGTGAACCAGTGGATAGAAGACCTCTCTCTCTCTCTCTCTCTCTGCCTCTCCTTCCCTCTCTGTGTAACTCAAACTTTCAAATAAATAAATAAATCTTTAAAATAAATAAAACTTTAAAAAAAATTTTTTTTGGCCAGCACCGCGGCTCACTAGGCTAATCTTCTGCCTGCGGTGCCGGTATCCCGGGTTATTGTCCCGGTCGGGGTGCCGGTTTCTGTCCCGGTTGCTCCTCTTCCAGTCCAGCTCTCTGCTGTGGCCAGGGAGTGCAGAGGAGGATGGCCCAAGTCCTTGGGCCCTGCACCCGCATGGGAGACCAGGAGAAGCACCTGGCTCCTGGCTTCGGATCAGCACAGTGTGACGGCCGCAACACGCTGGCTGCAGCGGCCATTGGCGGGTAACCAACAGAGAAGGAAGACCTTTCTCTCTTTTTCTCTCTCTCACTATCCACTCTGCCTGTCAAAAAAAATTTTTTTTGAGGGGGCCAGTGCTGTGGTGTAGCAGGTAAAGCTGCCACCTACCAGTGCTGGCATCCCATATGGGTTTGAGTCCTACCTGCTTCACTTCCGATCCAGCTCTCTGCAATGGCCTGGGAAAGCAGTAGAAGATGGCCCAAATCCTTGGGCCCCTGCACCCATGTGGGAGCCCTGAAAGAAGCTCCTGGCTTCGGATCACCCCAGCTCTGGCTGTTGTGGCCATTTGGGGAGTGAACCAGCAGATGGAAGACCTCTCTCACTCTCCCTCTCAGACTCTGCCTCTCTGTAACTCTGCCTTTCAAATAAATAAATAAATCTTTAAGAAAAATAAAAATTTTTTGAGGAAATAAAACCTGTAAAATGTAAACATTTCCAATGTCTTATGTAAATCACTCAACTTTTCTTTATAAAGTAAAATCCCATTAACTTTGAGTGTTCCATATATCTAAAACATATTCTGCATCTCGACATATTCACAGAAAGTTTCTTCAAATTATGAAGGTACTTCAAAAATTTAACATAAAAATGGAATTCTAAATTTATTTTGGTACAATTTTTTGGAAATCTATGCATAGTTCTTCTGTAACATGTATTTTCTTTTCTTTTTTTTTGACAGGCAGAGTTAGACACTGAGAGAGAGACAGACAGAGAGAAAGGTCTTCCTTCCATTGGTTCCCCCCAAAATGGCTGCTACGGCTGGCACACTGTGCCGACCTGAAGCCAGGAGCCAGGTGCTTCCTCCTGGTCTCCCATGTAACATGTATTTTCCATGAACTTTCTGAAGACCCGCTGTATCATGAAGCATTATGAATAAAAGATTAAAAACGAATGACTGTATTATGTCGTTTATATATAATAAGGAAAGGTTCTTAATTTTCCAAAGTTGAGGAAGAATAAGCAGGCCTAAACCAACTTCTGCACTTACCAATGAGTTTGGCCCGAATGTGCCCCCATATATAGTGAACCATAACTTAACTTTATGTGCCAGCAGGCTGTCCCCTAACTTAAAGAGTACACATTTGCAACTGACTAAATGCATGTTGGCCAATTCTAGTAGCTGACCCCTCAGTTAATTTGAGGTTCAAGGCTGCTCAAATTATGCCCAAATAAAGCCATGTCAAATTGTACCAATCAGGTAAACCCTACATGTCTTTTCCTTTTGTTCTGATTAGAAAAGTAGCTCACCACATTAAAAGAAGGGGCATTCTCAATCATCTTGGCCTGGAGTGCCACCTAGTTCTAGAATCTTTTTTTCTTTCTCAAGAAAACTGTTATATTTAACTAGTCTCAGTTTTTCTTTTTTTCTTTCAAGATGTATGTATTTGAAAGGTGGAATGACAGACAGAGAGACAGAGAGAAAGATCAATCTTCCATCTGCTGGTTCACTTCCCAAATAGCCACAATAGCCAAACCTGGGCCAGGCAAGTCAGAAGCCAGGACTTCAACCTAGGCTCCCACATGGGTGACAGGGGCCCAAAACTTCAGTCATCATCTGCTGCCTCCCAGGCACATGAGCAGGAAGCTGGA
The DNA here is from genome assembly GCF_964237555.1 of Oryctolagus cuniculus. NCBI lineage: Eukaryota > Metazoa > Chordata > Mammalia > Lagomorpha > Leporidae > Oryctolagus > Oryctolagus cuniculus. Next base: position 212,611,864 of record NC_091432.1, read on the forward strand.
TCATAAGCAGAGTAGCCAGAATCTGACCTGGGGCCAGTACAGATGTCGAAGTCCCAAATGGCAGCTTAACCTACTGCAGCACAAAGCCCACCCTGCAGTTTTTCTTTCAACAGCAATGAGGGTTCTCAAAATATAAATCTAACAAGTAGAGCTTTAATTACAAACAAATCTGGGGATAATATCAGTATATGACTAGTTGCCAAGTTCTGATATTGAAACCTAAGGGGAGCTCTGGGAGTTGGCCAGAATGCTATCTGCTGCCCAACAGGCTTATATTATAGAAAAGAACATCAGAAGTCTGTTACATGATGAAGATGTGGTCAGGAATCAAAACAAAACTCAGGTACAGGGAGCATAGAAATTTCAGCAAAGAAAAACGAAGATGACTTTCTGATGGCAAAGGCAGTCTAACGTCAAACAGGATGTATAGACGAGGTAGTCAGAAGAAGCCTTTTGAAGTCACCACATCAAAAGGAAGCATATCTACATTTGTAATCTCTTCCCATTACATTAGCCCATGAGAATTAGCCATCTTTATTAACATAAGTTCTAAGATCTAATAGTTACTCTGCAAGAATGTTTGTACATGATGAATTAAAATATTTAACATAACTTGAAAATGTTCTGCCTCTTTATGGGTATTTGTCCTATTTTTTACTTTCTTGCTATATATTTTTGGTTGGTTATTTTGATGTAATTCAAAACTAGACTTAATCTTGCTAAGCTAAATATGCCTACCAGGAAAGCTACCGCTTCTCAACCTTGCTAACTAGAAGCCAAAATAAAATAAAATAAAAAGACAAACATGCTCCTCCATTTGTTTATAGAGATGTATGTGCATAGCAATACCTGACACTGAGCTGCCCTTGCTCCTCGTCCACCTCGCAAGGGACCACAGTCAAGCGGTGAATGACAGACTGCTGGGGGCTGCACTGACTGTGGCAGATGGCCAAGAAAATGTCTTCTTCAATCCAGGAGAGAAGGCTGAGCTTCAGTGGGTTTGTTTCTTGATCTTCATTACTCTCAAACTGAATTCTGTTTTAAATATTGGAGAATATTTAAGACATGAATAGAACTTTAAAAGCACAAAGATCCTCCCGAATGAACTACCTTGTATACACCCAATTCCTAATTATTAAGAGGAATAAAAACTGAGTAACAGTAATAATGCTTGATTGGCTCAAGAATGTTTTTATACTTACTTCAAGTTAAATTTCTTAGCCCCCTGATATGTTTAAATTTGAAGGGAACAATTCAGGAAGTTGAATACACAAAAACATCGGGGCCCAAGCCCTACACTAATGAACGCCAGAGCCCTTCTACCTAATCAGGTACCAACACTCAATCCGGGCTCCAGCAGATCTCTGGGTCTCAGGAGATTAAGCACCTCATATCAACGTGACTGACTAGCTCCAGAGATGGTCTTCTTGTCTCCAACACCTTCCTTAGGTAGCCTTTTGATCAGTGCACTCATTTTGCAACCTCGCATAGGAACCCATACCATATATTGCCTGCCTTTAGATCCAGAGACAAATGCTCAGCTGCCGCTAGCCGCACGTTCCCACTCAACAGCCTCTCTGGACTCAGCCCCTGCACTGCACTCAGCCCAAGGTGTTCTTTCTACACAGGATCCTCCCTATCTATTAGTCACCAACACTCTCCTCCCCCAGACCCAGCACCCTCAGTCCTTTCAAATCCTAAGCTTACTCCTTCTTCAAGGTTCAAGAGAAATACTTGTGTCATTATGAGATCTCTGAAGACTTGGAGTTATCCTCCCATTTTATTTTTTTTTAATGTAACCACATTCTAAACTGTCTCACACTTTCAACTTTGCCTTATGTCTCTGTCCCCTCTCTAGTAGTATCAAGGCTCTGAAATGAAATAATGCATGTAAATTTCTTTAAAAACTACTAAACAGTCCCTAAACAACACACAGGTTGGATATATACATCACATATATTTAAAGTATATAATACTTACTAAATTCTATTATTTGTTGCACTCAGGAGATTATTTCTATTAATTTAGGAATAAATACTTCCAGGAGGTGCGACAGTTCAGTAAAGAACCACCATGGATTTATAAAACAGAAGAGAATCAAAACCCAGATCCTCTGGCTACCAGGTCCACATCTTTGGGAAGATACCTAACCTCTACACTTTATTTTCTTATCTGGAAGCACTTACTCAAATAACACTTTTAAAAAACATTTTCCCACAGAAGTGGCATTACAAGTTTGGCTTCTGGGTCACAGCAAACTCCTAGAGTGTACCTGAGGCATTCAATTGTATCCAGTTGTTTCTAATACAGTTTCAGTAGGAAAACCCACTGATTTCCAAGCTGAGGATCTAGAGTCTGAGATGAGGCAAAGACAAAGGCTATATGAGGCCATTTCTACATTAACAACTTACACACCCTCACTGATGCAAGGGAGTACAACTCTGCCTGATCACCATCACCTCCATCTTTCCTGTAAGTTTCCAAGAGAACTAAGGGCTACTGTGGGGAGTGGATCTAGGCTAGTTTACAACCCACGCTCCCCTGCCACTCATCAAAATACATGACATTCTGAACAGCCAAGTGACTAGCTTCCCCAACCAGAGCCCTAGCGTTCTATTTCTGTTCTACTCAGCATCAGGCAGTTTAACAGTTAGTGAATTTAGGATTATATTCTCAGAGGTCCAGGATAATTAAGAACCTACTTGTATCTCTTTTCCAGATGAGGTGTTCTAAGGGAGACTTTAAATCCATTTCCACCCACAGCTCCCAGTTTCACTGTGGGGTCCATACTTGGACTATCACCTAAAAACAAAATTGTAAATATTATCATTACAAACTATAAATATTGCTCCTAATACCAAATACTATATGCAATTGTCGATTCTAGAAGGCAAATAAAGCAATCTAGAAAATAACCACATCTCAATTTCTTTCTTAAATCTTTGCCTATTTTTCAAGTTTAAACAAAACCAACTTTTGCCTTAGTAAACCATATCTGTCATAACTGTCACACCTCACGAGACCTCATGCCAGCCAGCCCAGGTGGACAGGCTGCTGTCTCCTGCAGTGTTGGTTCCTCCGTGGTCCTACAACCATTTCTCAGTAACTCTCCATGATCTGAAGTCCTAAGCACTCGTTTAAAGGATACCCTCTTTGCATTTTTGATCCAGTTTACTCATGCACAGTGATCATTGTAAATCTTTACAAAGGCAAGAACACAGCGTTCTTCTGTTCCACTCTACAATCTCACTTAGAGTCACAGTCTTTGAGGGCCTGCTGTCCCTTGTCACGCTCACAACACTACCCACCACCCTCCCCTCACGTCCCTGACAGCCACCCTAGCCTCCTGGCTATTTCTGAAACACAGCAGCATCTTTGCAGGTGTTTTTTACTCTGCTCAGAATACTCTTTTTTTTTCAAAGGTTTATTTATTTATTTGAAAGTCAGAGCTAGAGAGAGAGCAAGAGCGAGAGAGAGAGAGTCTCCCATCCGATAGTTCACTCCCCAATTGGCCGCAACGGCCGGAGCTGTGCCAATCCGTAGCCAGGAGCCAGAAGCCCCCTCCAGATCTCCCATGTGGGTACAGGGGCCCAAGGACTTGGGCCATCCTCTACCGCTTTCCCAGGCCACAGCAGAGAGCTGGATCGGAAGTGGAGCAGCCAGGTCTCAAACTAGCACCCATATGGAATGCCAGCACTTCAGGCCAGGGCATTAACCTGCTGTGCCACAGCGCCGGCCCCCAGAATACTCTTTTTACCCTAGGGTTCTGCTTCCCTAGTCACCTTAAATACAAAAGCCACCTTCTCCACACGACCCTAGATTCAAGCTTTCCCTATAACCCCATCGTGGATAATTTTTCTCTACAGATCATGCCATCTGATAAACTCCACAAATGCAATGACTAGAAAAGGGTCTGGCAAATAACGACCAATAAACAGTAAAGGAGAAAAAGAGGTGATACTCAGGACACATCAAATGCCACCTTTGAAAATTTTGGCAACTAATCTGTCTTCACACCACTCCAGTGCCAATCAGTTGCCTCCAAGTTCACTTGCAACAAGCACTGTTTTCTCTTGGGCACTAATGACTCTTATTCAATACTCTGACCTATTCCTCTATGTGATCTCAAAGTAGAATGTTCTGACATTGACTTCAATTTCTGCTCCTTCTTCTTTTCATTGTTTCTTTATCTCAGTAAAATGTACTAGCTCTCAACCCTTACCAGATCTCCTGGACAACCTGGAAGCTGACATCAGCTGCTTCTACAAACACATTCTTTAATTTCTCCCCAGCCTGTCCTGGTACCACATTCATCCAATTGGGGTTTCAGAGGCTAATCTCTAAATGCTACATTCTAAGAAGGACTCACAGGGTCAGAGCTGTAGTGCAGTGGGTTAAGTCTTGGCCTGCAGCACCAATAACCCATTAGGGTGCTGGTTCAAATCCCAGCTGCTCCACTTTTGATCCAGCTCTCTGCAATCAATCATGTCTGGGAAAGCAGCACAGGATGGCCCAAGTGCTTGCGCCCCTGCACTCACGTGGGAGACCCAAAGAAGCTCCTGGCTCCTGACTTTGGCCTGCCCCAATCCCAGTCATAGTGGCCATTTGGGGAGGGAACCAGAGGATGGAAGACCTCCCCTTCTCTCTCTCCTTCTCTGTTAACTCTGCCTTTCAAATAAACGAATAAATCTTTAAAAAATAATAAGGATTCCCCCACTTTTTCCAGATTTCTCTTATAAACAAACCCTCCACAACATGTTCCTCAAACTTCCCAGAGCATTTGGATATCTTTCTCTTTACATTTCTACAAACTCTCCCCTGGCCTAACTCACTATTCTCCCACCTAGACGTTCTAAAACAGTTTCTCCTAACTGCTTTCTCTGCCTCCAGGAGCCCTCCTCTCATGGCCAACATCACACACTGATGTCATCCAATCTCCCAAAACCAGAACACTAAACCTGCCCTACCTCACCACAGGGGGTTGTTAAGTATCAAGTGAAATGAATGTAGGCTGGCATAGGATTTCATTAAGGAGAGATGAAAATGTTATAATAAAATTGAATTGTGGTGGTAGCTATATAACTCTGAATATGAATATGTACATGAGTATCTCAAAAATTTCATAGAAAATGTGTATTATGAAAAATCTGCATAGATATAAAAATTTTTTGCATCAATATAAACTTCATCTTTTAATTCCAGGTTTCTATGTGCTTTCTGAAGTGTTGATGTGTATATCACTGAATTATACATGTGAAACAGAGGACTAGCACAAGGCTACCTTTCTAGAAAGTGAATTCAGGACAAAGCATCTCACACATTGTAAAATGATACATAAAATCATATAGTAAGTACTGTAACACTAATCTGCACCTGACTGTTTTGAATCTCACAAAACTAGCAATAAAATACCCGAACAGTTACGTGTGAGGACAAAAATTTGATCTGACAGGCTAACAGAAAGCCTTCTTTGAAAAACAATTTCTTTTTCTGATTTACTTTGACAATGCACACATCAGTATTTATTTAAGTTATTTTAAAAAGTTAAGGAAGACTGTAACAGCATTTTACAGAGTGAAACAAATCAGAGAAATTGGTAACATATCCAAATAAGAATCATAAAAGCAGTAGGCTGTCAATTTAACAAAAAAGCTGATAAAAAAAAAAAAACAGGGAATTCCAATATGAATTAATTTTGATTATTCTCTCCCAGTAGCTACCTAGGCTTTTTCTAAGAATTTACAAGATATTTGAAAATAAGGCTACCAATCACACATGCCAGTATAATTTATGAGATGACTACAGAATTCACACACAACAAAACAACTTTCAGGTTCCCTAGTACATCAGGAAAGCAACAAGGAATTGGCATCAAGGGGACTGTGAAAGGACAATTGGATTAGGAGCTAGGATGTCTGTGTCCATTACTGCTTAAGAAAACTGCAACCCCTCTGGCACCATGTCCCCTCATCTATCAGACAAGAGAACTCCGGCCCTGGCATAGTTCCTAGGAGGAGTATGTGGTCAAGCAAAATTATGTATAAAAGCAACAAATACATTAAAACATGTTAAATAGATACATAGTATATATGACACTATTTCCAGGGCTGAATTAATTATGCTTATAAACCAATGACTCTTCAAGTTCAATAAGGCAAAAGGAATTGCTTTCATAAGCCAGAGTAGGATTTGGGGGGTGAGGGGAGGTGGGTGGGATAAAGGGGCACACAAGCTTATTAAATATCAATGAAATTAACTGTAGACTTCAAACTACTGTTAAGGCAATACCAAAATATAAGTTGCTTCTGTGTAGGTGTGGGGAAGAATTTCATTCTGAATATCCTGGTAAGTTTTTTGACATACCACATTTATAAACAGAAATCTGGTTACTGGCATCTAGGACAGCGAGGTCATTACTCTTTTTAGGGAGTGCACAGAATGTGACTTGATTCACAGGGTGTGGGAGCAGCAGTCGGTATGTGCACATGGGAGGCGGAACCACAGTCTGCTGAAAGACTGTCACCAATATCCTGTCTGCAAGTGAAAACAAAAGAGAAGGATTAGACAAGTGGATAGTTAACTGGTAAAATAAGCCACCTCAACATCACAGTACCCCTAAGTAATACTGGTAGTAAAAAACAGCAATGTATAAAGGTAATTTTTTATGTTTTTCTCAAAAGTAAGTTTAAAAATAGTATAACAAGTGAGGAGTAAGTGTCATGGGTCTATTTATATCTGGCTATTGTAACCTCCAGGCCTAGAGTAGTCCAAATCTGACCTGAAAGTTTCAGGTGCCAAGAACTAAGGCAAAGAGGTCAGAGTTTCAGCTTTAAATCTGGGCCTTCAGTCAAGTCAAACTAAACTAAGGAAATTAACACCTTCAAAATTCTTATTTTTCCCATGTGTGGCCTTGGTAGTAGGGCAGATCTGATCAAGTTCTCTATACAGAACATAAAATTATAAAATCAATACTGTGATTACTACACAGAAATGAGTTAGTATACCAACTAACTCACATTATAGTCTAAGAATAAGTGACCTTTAAGTTATCAGCAATAAGTAAACTACTCATGTGGCTACTTCATTCCTCAGCCTTACCCTCTACCCCCACTCTGAGACAACCTAGGCCCCACAAAACCCTTGCAACGTAATTACAAAAAACCAACATAATACTCATACAGGACAGACATCTACGACTTGAAATGAACTTAATGGAGAGTACTTCTATCAGAAAACAAAGCAACACACATGGAGTGGTGCAAGGGTCAACACAAATCTGTGTTAGGGCAAGCAGACACTTAACCTTTGTTAATTCTCTGCCCAGGGTCAAAGGGTCAATATCTTCAGTCTCCAACAGCCACACAAGTAAATGTCTAAAGGCCATGGATAGGGTACAACAAGGAATGGGCAAAGGGGGAAGGGAATATGGTTCTCAGGAGATTATATTCCACCCAAGGGCATTCCCATTGAACCAAAGATAAAACAATACACAAGTACAAAGAAATCAAACAACCGAAACAAAGCTCCCCACTGTCCAACTACATCTGCAGACCCTGGGCTCAGGATTTCTTGCAGGCACTTGGACACACTTCCCAGCTGCTTACTTCCATCAATGACAGCCACGTTTGCCAAGTCACTCTCATTATCTCCTGAGCTCCTGTCAGTCGTCCAGCGCCAGTCATAGCAGAGGTAATGCCAGCCCTGGCAGAGGACATGCAGCCTGTATGGAATCACTGGGTCCCACATCAGAGATACAATCTTGCTCTTCCCATAGGTGCTGAAAGGCAGACACTGCTTGAGATACCAGTGATAATTTCCAACAGTCCAGAGTTGAACTGCAAAGGAAAACGAAATAAAAACCTTCAGAGGTCAGGGAACCAGATTTCAAGCCACTAGCTAGAAGGGAAAAAGGAAAATCTTTTCTTTTTCAAATGACCCTTTTTTTTTTTTGTAATTAAAACAGTAATGTAATAACCACTGTTAAGTTAGCTTTCCATAGAGATAAAATGTGAAGTATCAAATAAGGTCAGAAGTATACAATCTTATTTCACTTCTACCTTCAAACCTGATGATCATGATGGAAGATTATTAGACAAAGCACTGTTTTAGTGATTTAGTATGAAGATCTGGGAAGAAAATAATAGTATCACTTGTTGCATTCTGCTGCAATAACCAGGTCTGAGCCAGGAAGAAGCCAGGAATCAAGAGCTTCATCTGGGTCTCTCACCTGGGTGGCAGGGGCCCAAGCACTTGGGCCATCTTCTACTGCTTTTTCCAGGTCATTAGCAAGAAGCTGGACTGCAAGTGGAGCAACCAGAACATGAACCAGCAGCCGCATGGGATGCCAGTGTCACAGATGGAAGCTTTACCAGCTACACCACAATGCCAGGCCCAGATGCCTATCTTCTTCCAGGTGCTCTTCATGCAGTCATTTCTAAGCAAATCTAGTTTTAACTGTGATTCAAATGCACAAGGGACTTAAGCATGCAATTACCCTTTCTAATATCTATTAAAAGAACAAGACATAACTGCATTAAAACAAACCTTTACTAAACAAGTTACATAAAGAAATTTATTTTCTTAAACTTCTCACACACTTGCTCTTAAATCTTACAAAGCTTCTGTACTGCCATGAGTTGCTAAGTTAAACCACGTGTTCGTGCACCATAAGGACAGATGCTGGAACTGCTCAGGTGCACTATTTTTATCCTGAACATATCACAGTCCATCACTTCACCCACCAGTTATCAGTAGTTGTCAGTTTTGGCTTATGTTAAGATAGCTTAGGAGGTTTTATTAAAAATTAAATACTGACAGATAGTATTCCCCATTCCAACACAATGAATCCATCTCTGAAATGAAACCTGGATATCATTATTCTTTTTTAAAAGTATATCACTATTGTGATGAATTTCTTAGTAACATTTCAGCTAAAAAAAAGTTCTACTGACTAAAGAGTTTGGAAGCCACTTAGGAAATAATTCAGAAGGTAAAAAGATGTATGAATAAAAATGGTCAGTGTAGTGTTGTTGGTGGTCATGAGAAATTACAAAACTTTGGATGTCTAGCAGTATGAGATTTAATAACTGGCTAAAAGCAACTTAAAGTGATACAGATGTATATCTGAAATGGAAATATGCCTGTGATACAGTGTCAAAAAAAGTGACAAAACTGCATATATATCACCTACACTTTTAAAAAAATGAGCTCATAGTATATTGAGATATACACACAAGATAACCTAGAGGAAAAGAAAAGTTTAAGTGATTATTACTGAGTGGTAGAAATATGGTATTTTTTCTTTTCTTCTCATCTTTATTCAATAACATTCTATATACCTCTTAACACTTACTAAAAAAACACATTACTTACACATTTTAAAAGTAAAAGAAAAGGTTCTCTCTCAAATCTAATTCCTCTTTCTCTTCCCTGGTATTAGTTTAATGGTGTTCTGACTTTCCACAGTCATCATGCAAGTCACTGACAATCTATGATGGTTCATGGTATGTGTCAACTTGGCTAGGGTCCAGCTGTCCAGTCAAACACAAGTGTAAATGCTGCTATGACAGTAATTTGTAGATGTAATTCACATTTATAACTGGCTGACTCTAAGTAGAGCAGATTACCCTTCATAACAGGGTGATTTCATTCAGGGGCCTTAGATACTGAAATTGAATTTCCCACAAAGGAAGCCAACTCTGCCTCAAGATTCTAATAGAGAAACCCTGGGTTTCCAACTTGCCCCACAGGTTTCAAATCTGCCATCTCCTACAACCAGATGAGCCAATTCCTTAAAATAAGTCAACCAATACTTTTGCTTGTTCTCTCTCCTTCCCCTCTCAATATATATACAGGGATTCCAAAATATTTTGCACCAAAATAAAGTTATCTTTAAATTCCATTTTCTAAAGTTTTTTAAGTACTCAAATGCAAACGTGCATGTGTGTATGTATGCTCCATTGGTTCTATTCCTCTACAGAACACTAAGATACGAGCAAAGCTCATAAATAATTAAAATCTAATCTCTCCCCTATCCCATATATTCACTTAGATGTCTTTGACTCCAGTAAGAGACTAAGAAGGAACGAAGGAAATCCCATAGCCTTCTACTTTCAACTACATTTTATGGGGCATAAAGCTGAGACACTTCCGTTGTCTTACCATAGGTTTTCAGAACGGAATCTTCTTCCCTCTGAAGGTCTTCCAGCCAAACAGCAAGCACAGAGGAATCTGCATTCCACAGCAAGTCATTTACCTAGTAGGAGAAAAAGATCTGGCAATGCCTTTTGCATTTACAGCAAAATCTTCACAAACAGCTGAATCCCCTGTTCTTAAAAGTCAAATAATAAAATTACTATACATTATTAGCATAAATTACTAACCTACAGAGTCACTAAACAACTCTGAGAAATGTCATTACATGGAGATGATTTTAAAAAATGATTTTAAAAAATGCATTATGCGGGGACCAGCGCTGTGGCATAGTAGATAAAATCTGCCTCCTTCAGTGCCGGCATCCCACATGGGCGCCGGTGCGAGTCCCAGCTGCTCCACTTCCAATCCAGCTCTCTACTATGGCCTGGGAAAAAAGTATAAGATGACCCAAGTTTTGGGCCCCTGCACCCACGTGGGAGATCTAGAAGAAGCTCCTGGCTCCTGGCTTTGGATTGGCACAGCTCCAGTCATTGAGGCCAACTGGAAAGTGAAACAGCGGATTAAACACCTCTGTCTCGCTCACTCGCTTGCTCTCGCTCTCTCTGCTTCTCCTTCTCTGTGTAACTCTGACTTTCAAGTAAATAAATCAATCTTTAAAAAAAAATCAGTTGTAAGAAGCCAGCATGTTTATTATCATCTACTCTGGAGCCTCTACCCACTAGCCATATCACCTGTGAACCTCTGTACGTGATAAAACCAGCAAATATGAAAGTCCTCTGGATTTGATGGTCAAACAACTCAGGCACCCACCTTAACTTCATCTTTGAGGAAAGGAAGTGTAAACTGTCCATGAAGAAGTCCATTCTTCTCAAAAAACACAACATCCTGTTGGTTTGGTTTATTTTGTGTAGATGCGATCAAACTGCCTGAGGGTCTTAAAGCAAATCCGAGTGTTAGAACATCCTATAGCGCATACAGCTGGTTTGAGAACAAGGGGAAATTCAGACAAGAAATTTCTTTCAGTAAAACTCCTCATACAAGAAGTTTTAAGTCCCTAGTTCCCTGTGATTGGCAGGCAATTCTTCCTGGTGTGGAACTACACTTGCCCAGAAGAAAGACTACCTTTTCCTGATCTGCACAAAGCCTCTACTTGCCCACAAAGCCTTATATACAGACTATACTTGCATAATTACATATATATATGTATATATAAACCATTCTAAATGTCCTAAAAACTGAAACCTATTTCTCCTTCAATTACATGACTTCAGGAAATATTCTACGATCAGGCAAGCATTTTTTAAGGCCTCCAACTAATGAAAATCTCTTCATTGTATTCATATTCATCTCTAAAGTCTTAATTAAAATATACTTTTCTCTTATTCTATCATCCAATGCCTTTCAAATTCTGGTGAGAAACAAGATATCTGAATCCTAGAGACCTAGTGGTTCTGCACATAACAATGCCACTGACACAGATCTATAATCAAAGCAGCTGCATACGACAGGCACAATGTGACCTCCACAAGGGCAGTGAACCAAGGAGGTAAATGGGAAGAACCCAAATCCAGCCTGCAGGTCCCTCTGCAAGCAGATCCCATACTGTGGGAGACTACACAGAGGAAGGAAGCTCTGAAGATTTCACAAAAGCTCCATTTGCCCCACAGAGTCTGGCTGTTTTACACCATGGTTTCACTAGGCACAGTCAACAGTCATAACCTTTAAAAAATTAGGAATACAAATGTGTGGGTCTTTTAATGATGAGGTCTGTGAGGAAGCCCAGAATCCACTCATCAAGTAGAATTCAGACCTCAGGGCCAACTGTGACATTCTGGGTAAAGGCGCCATCTGTGACGCCAGGATCTGATACGGGCTCATGTCTCGGCTGCTCCTCTTCCAATCCAACTCTCTGCTAATGGCCTAGGAAAAGCAGTGGAGGATGCTCTAAGTCCTTGGGCAACCACACCCACGTGGGAGACCTGGAAGAATCTCCTGTCTCTTGACTTCAGTCTGGCCCAGACCTGTCCATTGCAGCTATTTGGAGAATGAACTAGCAGATGGAGGATTTCTCTCTCTCTCTCTCTCTACCCTTCCCCATAGCTCTGACTTCCAAATAAATAAATAAATAAATAAATATTGTTAAAAAATTTCAGACTTCATGGGGCCGGCTCCATGGCACAGTATGTTAATCCTCCACCTGCAGCACCGGCATCCCATATGGGTGCTGGTTCTAGTCCCGGCTGCTCCTCTTCCAATCCAGCTCTCTGCTATGGCCTGGGAAAGCAGTAGAAGATGGCCCAAGTGCTTGGGCCCCTGCACCCGCATAGGACTGGAAAGAAGCACCTGGCTCCTGGCTTCGGATCAGTGCAGCTCCAGCCATTGCGGCCATCTGGGGAGTGAACCAACGGAAGGAAGACCTTTCTCCTTGTCTCTCCCTCTCACTGTCTGTAACTCTACCTCTCAAATAAATAAAATTAAAAAAAATTTTTTTTTCAGACTTCAGAGAAACAGATAAGCCTGATAGATTGAAAGGCTTACAGCCAAATGAATAAAATAAGATACCCTTCAGTATTATGTAAATGTGTATATTCAGTGGGGAACACCATCCCTATCCAGGTTCCAAATAAATGAAAAAGAAGTCCCAAGGTTTCTTCTCCCACTCACTTCCAAGCCAGGGCTGGTCCCAGTCCTGGCACAGGCTCACTGGTTGACTGCAAAGCAAACTCTCGGTTCCAAACTCTGACCTTGCGAGCTCCTGTTCAATACGGAGTCAAAGAAACACACATTTAAAACATTATGATAAACGTCATCAAGTTGGAACTTTTCAAACAACTCCTTTCTAAACAAAAACTGCCATGGTTTCACAAAGCTAGCTAAATCAATCTTGTTAAAAATGTGTATCCATGAGGTGGGAAACCGGCCCAGATGTTCTCAAAGGACTCTTCTAATTCTTAACTCCTTTAACACCTAAAGCAGCACATCTGAACTTGACAAGTGTAATTAACACCCTACTCAAAGCAGAAGAAACTTTCCTGAACTTTAGTGAGGTTAAGAAAAAATTTTTTGGTTTAACTGTAATTTATTTCCATACCTGTTTCTGGACAAACAACACTCACAGCAAAAAACTGTCCATCCCCACGCCAGGTAACTCGTGGTCTATGGTCATCCCAGGGCAGAGCAGACTCATGCTGAAGAGAGGAAGGAACACCAGTGTCACAGGGTACCCTTAAGGGGCCCAGAACCAAACAAGCCTGAGACAAATCTTTTATGAGGTCTAAGCTATCTAGAAAACCAGCCTCATAGAAACCTCAGGAACCCATGCAGAAGAGCTCACAGAATCAGAAATCACCCAGAAAAGAGAACATTAAAAAAATCCTTTTTGGGCATTAAAATCAAAAGTAGCCTAGGAGCACTGTAGAACAGTTACATAGTTAGATATTATATCCAAGTATAATGATGAGCTAAGAAACCTGTAACTATGATAAGGAAACGTATGCTGTTCAAGTAAGTTTAACAGGAAGAGTCTTATGTAATGAATGGATAAGCTTCCCAGCAGGCCCCAGAAGAGTTAAGAGGATGAGAGGAAGGTGAGTAGGAAAGAGCTAGAGGTGGTAAAGCAGCAATGATGTAAACAGTGTTCTGCACTCTGCATCTGAGGGAGGAAAGGTCTCTTCTGACACTTGCATCTCAATTCTGAAGGCCCTGAAGACAGCAGCCAACTCTATCAGGTGGGAGACAAATGACCACCTGAGCCTTCACCATACTCCAGGGACAGCGTTAAGTCAGCATGTTGCCAGCACTAGAGTCTGCACAACAGGGAATACACAGGCAGCCTGGCAAGATTCACTTTCAGAGAAACTGCCTATGGTATAGACCACAAACTTCTTCCAGTGAAGCGTTAAGGACTGAAATATGAGTTATATAAAATGTAGCTAGTAATAACTCAGGCAGAAAACATAGATGACAAGCAAGGTGTTGACTCATCTGGCTGTTCCCTGTCCTCTCTGCCTGGAATGCTGTCCCCAGATGCCCATCTTAGTGTGGTCACTCTTGATCATTCCATATGCTCCTATCGGTTATTCCTTATTCTGCTTTATTTTCCTCCACAGCATTTTTCATTTCCTGAATGTTATATTAAAATTAATTTCAGGCCGGCACCATGGCTCACTTGGCTAATCCTCTGCATGCGGTGCCAGCACCCCGGGTTCTAGTCCCAGTTGGGGCACCGGATCCTGTCCCAGTTGCTCCTCTTCCAGTCCAGCTCTCTTCTGTGGCCCGGAAGGGCAGTGGAGGATGGCTCAAGTGCTTGGGCCCTGCACCGCGTGGGAGATGAGGAGGAAGCACCTGGCTCCTGGCTTCAGATCGGCGCAGTGCGCCAGCCGTAGCGGCCACTTGGGGGGTGAACCAACGGAAGGAAGACCTTTCTTTCTCTCTCTCTCTCTCTCTCTCTCACTAACCCTGCCTGTCAAAAAAAATAAAAATAAAAATAAAATTAATTTCACTTTAATGTCTGTTCTCTTCAATAGAATGCATGTTCTATTAAGGGAAGGGTGTTCTCTGCTATACAAGTATATCCTGTGCCTCAGAAATAGCCCAACACAAATAGCCCAAAACAATTTATAATGAATGAGTGATCATCAGTCTAAGAGAATAGGAAAACACCACAATGCAACTTCCTGAGTCAGTGTGTCTGGGCAATAGGAGAGCCAGGTAGGGAATAAATTAAAGAAATACAACTTAAAAACCAAACTATCCATGTTGAATAGTTGCACCTGATTAACTCATAAACTTCTGTTCTATTTTCTGAAGGGTAACAATGACCTTTCAAACAAGAAAAGGTTCCAGATAGCCTGCAGAAAAAGTTCCTAACAAAAGCTAGAGAAATCTACTGAAGAGTACATTATAAATTAGAATGTGGGTTCCCCCCTCTACCCATCACCTGAATAATTTTACAACCTAATTCTGGCAGTACTAGATAACTTACTCTAAACATAGCAGGAGTAAAATGTCCTCTCCAGGACTTAACAGATTAAAGAAAGCAGTCGATTCTGAAGACTACTGAACATTCCATTAAAGCACTATTTCTTAACATCTTTATTGAGATGCAATTTATGTATCATAAAGTTTACCCATTTGAAATGTGAATGTTTTTAAGCATACAAAGTTGTGTAACCATCACCATAATTTAAATTTTGAACATTTTCATAATCCCAAAAGGAAATTCCAAACTCATCAGGAGTGACTCCACTCCTGTCCCTAAAACTCCCAGTGCTAGATAGCCACTAAACTATTTTCTCATCTCTTGTCAATACATAGCCTCTCTTGGACTTTTTATGTAAATGAGATTACACAATACATCATCATTTGTGACTGGCTTCTTTCATTTAGCATAATGTTTACGAGGTTTAACATGGTATAGCATGTATCAGTAAAGTACTAATTTTAAAATTTAAAATATATGCTCTTAAAGTTATAGCATTAAACTGTTGAAATCTTTACTTAATATATACTAAATTGATCTTCTGCATATAAAGATAATTGAAAATGTATCTTGATGTGAATGGAAGGAGAGAGGGAGTGGGAGATGGGAGGGTTGTGGGTGGGAGGGAAATTATGGGGGGAAAGCCATTGTAATCTATAAACTGTACTTTGGAAATTTATATTTACTAAATAAAAGTTTAAAAAAAGTTATACACATTTATTTGCTGTTTGAAAGAAGAAAGAATACATGACTGTGTAAAATTCTTTTTACTTGGTCAAGTTCTTTCCCTCCTCCTAGCCCCTTTTTAATTTTTCTACAATAAAATAAAAAATAAAAAATCACTCATAAGCCAGGCACACATAAATCAGTTGTCCTACGCTATAAGTTGTAGAAGTCTTTCCCAATGAAGCAAGGTTATATCTATGTATACTTATTCCATTTTTCTGTCCTCTAATAATCCTACATTAATTCTAATAGGTCAGCATACCTTTCAGAACATTAAAGTGGATCTGCCATGCACATCTTATAACACAGTTGTTTTGAAGTTAAAACTAAATTTTTGTTTTGAAGTTTCACAAGTTATCTGTCCACTAAAATAGGGGCAGCAACTACCTCCCTAGTGCCTGCTCTGGGCTGGTGCTGTTGTAGCTGTTTTACCTATTATTACTTCCAAATCTCAATCCTTATAAGGAAGACACTTTTATGTTCACTGTACAAGAACACTGAGGCTCAGAAATGTTAGGAAACTTGGTCGCATAGCTATTAAGTGTCATGGCAATAATGTAATCTGCACTTCTCTAACAGAGATATTCTATCCTGGGAGGTACCTGGCAGTGGGCCAAAGCATAAATATAGCCCGTATTCCTGGGCTTTAATTTGACTCAGTAGTACATTCATATGTTTTTTAAAGCAAATTAATGTTTTAAAAATATTCACATTGCACAAATAAATTGAAAAAGGTAAGAATTTAAAGAAATTTAACATGGTAAGACACTGAAGGTATTCTCCAGATGCCCAAAGAATCTCTATTCACACTCTTCTGCTCCAGGGGCTCTGCACGTTACAAAACTGAAAAGCCCTGCCTTCTATCATCAAGATGCCCTTATGTAATCTTTAGAAATTTACAATCCCAAAAGAGGGGGGAAAAAAGTTTCATCCAAAAGGAAAACTCAGAAAATATCTGCATCTAGAGGAAAAGTATGGAAACATGTATGCGACTGATCAACAGTGACCACCAGACGGCAGCCTTCTGGAGAGGGAGGAAAGCACATCAAGAAGGGCTCCACAGAGGGCATTCCATTTTTATCCTGAAGTTTCATTTTTTAAACCATATTATAATTATTCTCTACACTAAAACCATCACAGATAAACTCAGTAATGAAAAAGAAAAAAAATCTTAGGTGACTCAATCCCTGAGGGCTCTAAACAACTAGTTTTACTAAAACAGAAGAGATTTGTCTTTTATTGGTCTCTACCTGGTCACCCAGGTCCTGGTGGTGGCAGAACTTCCATAAGTTCCAATCAAGGTTCTTTAGCCATCAAACCGACCTTACCGTTTGTATCTGAAAGGCTGCCTGCCTGCCTTCTGATCCATGGAACTGTGTCTCCTTCTTGCCCCATCCAACAGTGATAAACTTACCTAAAGAACAATTGAGAACATGCATGACAACCAATAAGTTACGTAAAATGAAATAAGAATTTCATTGCTTTTTTTTTTTTTTTTTTTTTTGACAGGCAGTTAGAGAGAGAGAGAAAGAGACAGAAAGAAAGGTCTTCCTTTCTCCGTTGGATCACCCCCCAAGTGGCTGCTACGGCCGGCCTGTTGTGCCGATCCAAAGCCAGGAGCCAGGAGCCAGGTGCTTCCTCCTGGTCTCCCATGCAGGTGCAGGGCCCAAGGACTTGGGCCATCCTCCACTGCCTTCCCGGGCCACAGCAGAGAGCTGGACTGGAAGAGGAGCAACCGGGACAGAACTGGTGTCCCGACCGGGACTAGAACCCGGTGTGCCGGTGCCACAGGCGGAGGATTAGCCTAGTGAGCTGCAGCGCCGGCCATTCATTACTATTCTTTACAAAGTTAGACACTAACAGTTACTTGAGTCCTCTAGGGCCTCTCAATAAATTGACCAGCAGTCAATATTTGAAAAGCATGTGTTATATGCAGCAGTGACTTGGCAGAATTTGAAATACCCCTTATTTTGGAAAGTACTTAACTGTCATCTTAAATATTGTAAGTTTCCTTAAAAACAAAAACAGCAATCTCATTTTCATCTTACAAGAAAAATAAAAGTTGGAGAATCTATACAATATGCCCATGCATATCAAAACAACAGACTCAAGTAAGAGCTGAGAACAGAATTCTATCAGCTTTAAATAGGCCAAATGTATCAATCTTCCCACCAGTGGTGGAAGGGACTGTAGATCATAGAAAACAGCCCTTCTTGTACACTTAAGATTGAGTCCCTTAAGCCCAAATTTGAACATTGGGCTCTGCCTTCCAGGCTGGGGTTTTTTCTAAATCACAATGTTTCCCTTACATAAACATGAAGGTATCTGGAAAAAGTTTGTGGAAAAAGGACTAAAAGATAAGTTTGGAGATAGGTATTTGGCACAGCAGTTAAGACACCTCTTGGGATGCCTGCATTCCAGACCAGAGTACCTGGGTTCAAGTCCTGGCTCCACTTCCAATTCTACCTTCCTGCTAATTGCATCCTGGGAAGCAACAAGTGATAGATCAAGTAATTGGGTCCCTGCCACCCATAAGGGAGACCTGAACTGAGTTCCAGGACCCTGGTTTTGGTTTCACCCAGCCTGAGCTGTTGTGGGCATTTGAAGAGTGAACCAGTGGATGGTAGATGGATCTCTAACCAACTCTTTCTTTCTCTCCCCTCCCCATTTCTGCCTTTAAAATATATAAAAATAAATAATTTTTAAAATATAAGTTTATTTTGGTGAAAATAAAAATCTGAGATTAGTACCTATAAGAGACCTTAAAAAGTTTATGGAAATGTATATTATGGAAAAAAAGGCATGGATTTCAAAACCTTTTGCACCAAAATAAATCTGTACCTTGATTCCATTTTTCCACAAATTTTTGGAAGTACCTTCATAAAAAATGAAGAGTTGCTGAAACAATGCAGCTTTTCTTGTCCCTGGAGCTAGGAGCTACAAGAGGCAATAGAGGGGCTGGCGCTGTAGCATAGTGGGGGAAGCCGCTGTCTACAGTGCCGGCATCCCATATGAGCGCCGGCTCGAGACCTGGCTGCTCCACTTTCAATCCAGCTCTCTGCTAATGGCCTGGCCTGGGAAAGCAGTAGAAGATGGTTGAAATCTTCGGGCCATTGCACCAGTGTGGGAGACCTGGAAGAAGCTACTGGCTCCTGGCTTCAGATCGGCCCAGCTCCAGCTATTGTAACATTTGTAGAGTGAACCAGAGGATGGAAGATCTCTCCCTCTCTCTCTGCATCTCTATAACTCTGCCTTTCAAATAAATAAATAAATCTTAAAAAAAAAAAAAAGGAGGCAATAGAAAGATGGTCTGGAAATCATATATTCAGAATCCAATACTCAAAACTGTTCACTGCTAATCACCTAGAACTCCATTTCCAAATTTCTTACCACTGCACAAAAATGTAATCAAAACGCACACCATTTTCTTTTTTTTTGGACAGGTAGAGTTGGACAGTGAGAGAGAGAGACAGAGAGGAAGGTCTTCATTCCATTGGTTCACTCCCCAAATGGCCACTGTTGCTGTTGATTTCTCAATAATGTTGCAGTGGATTCATTTCTGAGAGGAGCAGAGTGGTGGGGGCAAGAGGCACGGAGTCACCACACAGACCGGGGGAGTCAGGTGAAAGCAGGCTTGAGGTGAGCAGCCTACAGACTCGTTTATTTCAGTTGAAACTACATCTTATATAGCCAAGACCAGCCAATCTGGTCAGCGCGCGCCGATCCGAAGCCAGGAGCCAGGCGCTTCCTCCTGGTCTCCCATGCAGGTGCAGGGCCAAAGCACTTGGGCCATCCTCCACTGCCCTCACGGGCCACAGCAGAGAGCTGGACTGGAAGAAGAGCAACCGGGACAGAACCTGCGCCCCAACCGGGACTAGAACCCCAAGTACCGGTGCCACAGGCAGAGGATTAGCCTAGTGAGCTGCGGCGCCGGCCGCCATTTGTTCTACTCTCATGTCCTACCCCCCAGTAATACTGAATTACTTGGCCGGCGCCGCGGCTCACTAGGCTAATCCTCCGCCTTGCGGCACCGGCACACCGGGTTCTAGTCCCGGTCGGGGCTCTGGATTCTGTCCCGGTTGCCCCTCTTCCAGGCCAGCTCTCTGCTGTGGCCAGGGAGTGCAGTGGAGGATGGCCCAAGTGCTTGGGCCCTGCACCCATGGGAGACCAGGATAAGTACCTGGCTCCTGCCATCGGATAAAAAAAAAATACTGAATTACTTGCAATTCCCTGGATAAACCATGATTTTTTATATAACATTCCTCCCTTGGAATGGACTAAATCACATGCTTGGGCTACTCCCACCTTCAACCCTCAAACACCCAACACCAATTCAGCTGAGGTTCAGCTCAGGTCAGCCTCCTCTGGGAAATTCTCCTTCCCCAGTGACTCCCTTCCCTCCCTTCTAGTAGCCTAATACCAACTTATCACATTATTACTATGCATATGGGACTCCTTAAGGGAAAAGCCAACAACTTAACCCTTTTTTCAAATGGTCATATCACCAAATATATACCTAGTCAGAAATGACTTCTGAGCAAATTGCTTTAAATAAAATTAAGAGTTTAAAAATGATTTCTCAGAGTTGGTGAAGTCAAGTTTTCATCAGCCAAAGCTGAAATACTCCCTTTCCCACCCCTCTCTTTAATCAGGCCAGCTATCCAGTGCCTTTAAGCTGGCCAGAATTTCTTACGCTGAATAAGCATCTCCTCTCTCCTTCCTCTCAGCCCTCTCCCAGCCTCAACGTCCAAATGATCGTGGGTAGATTTTAACAAGAAAACTATCTAACTAGTCTCATGGAAATGCAGAGTCATAACTAATAAAAAGTAACAAAAATCAGCCTTCTGCTTTCTCTCGTTTTCTTCTCCCCAGAACTGTACCCTAGAAATACTCTCTTTATTCTAACTTGTACAGTCCTTTTCACTGAGACCCCAGCCTAAGTACTCCCTAGCGCAGGGGCAACAACCATGCAATAGACTTTAAGCATAGATTCCTATTCCCTAAGTTACTAACAAAGCCAAACCTCAGTCCATGAGAGACACTAAAACTAAGCTTTTTAAACTCTGGGATGGAACACAGCAAAGTGAAGAGACAACCAACAGAATGGGAAAAAATATTTATAAACTACACAAGTGATAAAGGGCTAATATCCAGAATCTATAAAGAGCTCAAGAAATTCAACAACAAAACAAACAATCCAGTTAAGAAACAGGCAAAGGACTTGAACAGGCACTTTTCCAAGAGAGGAAATTCAAATGGCCAACAAATACTTGAAAACATGCTCAGGATCACTAGCCATCAGGGAAATGCAAATCAAAACCACAATGCGCTTTCACCTCACCCCAGTTAGAATGGCTCCCGTACAGAAACCAACAAACAGCAAATGCTGCTGGGGGCGTGTGGGAAAGGTGCCCTGCTCTACTGCTGGCGGGAGTATAAACTGGTGCAGCCACTGTGGAAAGCAGCATGGAGATACCTCAGAAGTCTGTATAGAGACCTACCAGAGAATGAGCCAGCCATCTCATCCCTGAGAATTTACTCAAACCAAAAGAAATCAGCAAAGGAAAGACTTATCTGTACCCCCATGTTAACTGTAGCTCAATTCACAATAGCTAAGATACGAAGTCAACCCAGATGTCCACCAACTGATGACTTGATAAAGAAATTACGGTATATACACACTAGGGAGTACTACTCAGCTGTAAAAAAAGGAATCCCATCTTTTGCAACAAAATGGATGCAACTGGAAACCATTATACTCAGTGGAATAAGTCAGTCCCAAAAAGACAGATATCATGTTTTCCTTGATCTGGGGTAACGAACAGAGTACCTAAAATGTAATGCATTGGAGTGAAATGGGCATTTTGAGATTCAGTGATTGTTTACAGCCCTTGTTTCTTCTATTGAAGAACAGTGTTTCGTTTTGTTTTTCTATTTGTTGAGCTCCTTTACTTAGTGTACGGTTAACTTTAGGATCATTAAACAAACTGAAAGTAGATCTCTGTAAAAATTAAGAATGGGAATGGAAGAGGGAGGAAGAATAAGGGTTGGAGCAAGGGTGGGAGGGAAAGAAGTATCATTATGTTCCTAAAGCTGTATATATGAAATACATGAAACTTATATAACTTAAATAAAATTAAAAAACACACAAAAACTCTGGGATGGGCTGAAGGAAATGTGCTCAAAAACGTTTAATTACAGAATCTGAAGCTCCATGGTTCTTTGGATTATGATACAACTTAGTGCACAAGGAAATGATTAAAACTGAGGAGAAACCTCGGTTTTAAACAAAGCTATACTCACTTTCACCAAAATCATCCTGATGGATTTGCTGCTCCATAATTGGCTCAAAATCTTTCGTCATCATAATCAGGGTCTGTTGACCTTAGAAGGGACAAACAAGAATGATTTCACTTTCCTGTAACTAATTTGCCATTCCATAACTATTTATGGCACTATAAGCTACAGAGCCAGAGTAGAAGACTCATAGTCAGAATAGGGCAGACAGAACACACACAATGATTTCACTTAAAAAAAATCAAGTCTTGACTCAACATATCACCTGGTGCTTATTCTCAGGTATTCGTGTGTGTAAAGCCCGATATCAAAGTCCACATAGCCCTCTCCCAACTAACTTCACCATTTCTAGTTCCAAGACATCTCTTCAAACATATCTGAGTGTGATACAAGCTGACAGAATACACCTGGAGTGAAGTGACTACAATTAAAAAAAAAAGTAATGCCAGAGGAGTTTTTAGAATCTGTTTATATAAAAGCATATCAAACTGAGTTAAATATTGTTGACACTTTTTAACAATAACATGTGTGGAATTTTTTTTTAACAATAACGTGTGTGGATTTTTTTTTAACAATAACGTGTGTGGAATTTAGCAATCTTCCCAGGTTCTATGACTTCATTCTCATTCCTTAAGACTCAAAAAGTTACATAAAACAACTTTTATAACATATGAGGTAAAACTTAAGTTAGAAAAAAATACTCATTCTACAGTATATTAGTGGTATTACTATTCAAAGAAATTGTTTGAAATGCCAAAATTTAAGCCTGTAAGATAATAGGAATAATGTTTTATAAAAGTCAATTAGGTACTGGTGACAAACTTACCTGTAGCAAGAAGCACCAGCTCTTGGTCAGGACTCCAGCTCATGACAGAGATACCACTGGCAACACTCCCGACACACTCCAGCTAAGATCAAGAAAATTGAAAAGGGAGATTCAAAACACCAAGTTTCAGTAAAAATTTATTATGACCTCAACCCAAACAATTGAAAACATACATAAATGTGAATTTACTCCGCATTTCATCAGTAACAGAGATAGAGACCAGACAGGGTATTAGGCACAAGGATGGGAATGGACACCTCATTCTTCCCAAAACTCTTTCACAAAGGAGATAAAAATACAACTCTACAGCAGGATTAAGCTATAACTGAGGTCTCTGGGAAATAAAGTGTGTCTTAAAACAAGGAATGACCAACAGCTCAGGAAACTCTGGGAACATTTTTCTGTGATTGTGTCTCAAAGAGTGATAACAAGGTCAGGAGACAGAGACAGAAAGAAAAACATAGTTTTGAAGCAAGAAAGCATAAAAAGAACACTTAAGAATGAGCTGCAACTAGAACATAAGATATAAACAATGTAGGATGCAGCTAAAAATGAATTTGGGGAACAGACAGTAAAAGGCCTTATAATGCTCAATAAGGAACACAGATTCTGTTTTGCAGACAATTGAGAAGCCACAAAGGGACAGGATCAACACCATTAAATGGATATAAATGGACTGAAAGAGCACAGTATTAGGAAAAAATTCTATAAAATGTTAAATTGTACATAATGACCTTGATGTTTCCCACCATGAATTGAGAGTAGTCTATTACTGTATTATACAGAATGGTTAAGAGTAGTAAAGGTTGGGGCCGACGCCGTGGCTCACTTGGTTAATCCTCCGCTTGCGGCGCCGGCATCCCATATGGACACCAGGTTCTAGTCCCTGTTGCTCCTCTTCCAGTCCAGCTCTCTGCTGTGGCCTGGGAGGGCAGTGGAGGATGGCCCAAGTCCTTGGGCCCTGCACCTGCATGGGAGACCAGGAAGAAGCACCTGGCTCCTGGCTTCGGATCAGTGCAGCGCTGGCCATAGCGGCCATTTGGGGAGTGAACCAACGGAAGGAAGACCTTCCTCTCTGTCTCTCTTTCTCACTGTCTATAACTCTATCTGTCAAATAAAAAACAAGCAAACAAACAAAGAGTACAGATCTCGGGTGCTGGCGTTGTGTGTAGTAGGTAAAACTACTGTCTGCAAACCATATGGATTCTGGTTTGTGTCCCGGCTGCTCCACTTCCAATCCAGCTCCCTAATGGTCTGGGAAAAGTAGTGAAAGTTGTGTTTAGGCCTTTGCCACTCACGTGGGAGACCCAGATAAAGGTCCTGGCTTAGGTCTGGCCCAGCCCTGGCCATTGTAGCCACCTGGGGAGTGAACCAACAGATGGAAGATTGCTCTTTTTCTCTCTTTATGTCTCTCCCTCTTTCTCTGTAACTCTTTCAAATAAAAACAGAGTTAAGGTCTCGGATTTATACAAGGTTCAAATTCCATCCAGTAAGTGTATGACCTTGGCTTAGTTACTTAAGCTCTCTAGGCCTAATTTCCTCTTCTGAAGAATGGGAAACAATGACCTACATCATAAAGTCACAGTAAGGATTAAATTAAACTTTGCATGAAGAGCATTTGAAAAAGTATACTCTAAACATTTAGTAAATGTAAGCTGTTGTTATTATCCTATTACCTGTAACAGTATAACTCCTGTGACATAATCGAGGTTGCAGAGATCACAACCAATGGAGGAATCAAAGAAGATTAAGTAAGAATCAGGCAATCAAAATTGAAAGTGTGTAGTTAAGCAAGTGAGGCTGGAAATCCAGAAATTCAACTTTTTGCTAGAGTAGAGAAAAAAATCAACAGGCTGAAATTTATCTTCTTTAGAAGTCTTAAAATATGTATGCAACTATAGTGAATTACTTCAGTATGTTAACCAACCAGATCCATAACAGAAACATTAGCCATGTAAACATCTTGAAGATGTTCTAACTTGACAACTAAAGATTACAACTCAGGATGAGATTCTGATAAGAAGTGACGTGACATATACCACCCAGGAAAGGCCAGTTTTCACTACTTTTTTAGAGTTCTAATTTGGAATGTTCTAACAGATCCAATAGACAAAATCAGACTTTGGAAAAATTCTGAAATATAGCTAAAGCTATGCCAATTTTTTTTTAATAAAGAGATACAAAATGCAAAGTTTCTAACTTCAAAGGCTTAAATACTATGGTTACTGACTCGAAAATCAACACAAAGTAAGTGACTTGTTTGAGGATGCTTGTGACTTCCTCTTTGCGGGACCCTCCTCCTTACTCACCTGGTGTGTGCTGAGATTGCAGAGAATGACATCTCCAGAGGCTGTGGCAATGCACACAGACTCCTGATCCAACAAGTCCTGAATACCGACAATGCAGCCACTTTTATCTTCTGGGAGAAAGCCTTCTGCCACCAAAGGAATTTCATTTTTCACCTTTTACCAAAGCAAACACATGAACAAATTAACTCAACCCACTTTCAAGAACAATTCATAACGTTTCCAGAAATAAAATACTTTAAATCAACCCAAAGAGCATTTAAAAATGTATACGGTCGGCTCCAGCACTGAGGACTGTGACCAGTTGGTATGGGTTAAGGACTCAAGCTTAGGTGCGTTCCCCATTGAGGACCACTGTCATATCAATATACATACATGGCAGAAAGGGTAAAACACAGGATACCCATACAAACTATATGGTCAGAGTCTTATCAAGTTGGTTTGAAATCGTAGTTAAAGGAAGGTTACTATTTAAGCAATGTCTAACATGGCATCTATGTAAATCAAAGAGAATATTTATTCAGGAAGAAAGAAATTCAATAAGATGTAAAGAACGACCATCTTGGGGGAAGGAAGTCTGGCAGGATACAAGTCAAAGGTCATGTCAAGTGCTGGGATTCTCCATGAGGAACTCACCTCCCTCGTAACAGGGTCTACTTCTATCAGGCCATGTTCTGAGCCAATGAGCACTGTCCCCGGTTCAGTTCGCAGAGAGAAGCACTGAGGTTTCCCTGGAGCTTGAATATCCTTGAACTCCAGAGTCTGAAGTAACTTTAGATTTCGCATGATGAAGCAATTCCCGGGAGAAAAGTACAAATCTCCCTGGATGAAGCATTAATCCCTGGGAAAGAAAGGGACAGCTTACTAGAGATAAACGGCCACTCACCTACATAGAATAACTCAGGGTGGAGAAGCGGTCGATGGAGTAAAAAAACACAACTACCAACATGAACACACACCCACCCCACATACTCAGGTGTGGCAGCACCTGCTGTATAACATGTACAGTGCAGAGCCACACACTGAGGGTGCTAGAGGCTATTTTAGGTTCTCACTCTTTGAGAGGCAAGACTCAACTTCACAGCTTCTTTAAAAAATACTCCTCAGAAAAGTTGAAAAGAACAAGCAAACAGGAAAATGTTTTATTTTTGCACATTAGGGAATTTTATAACCCAATAGATTTATAAAGTCATAAGAGAAAACAAGACTGTGCTACTCATTAGAACTACATAAAATCCACATATATGAACTAGCAGTTGAAGATAATATGGAATAAAATGACTTTAATATCCATCAGGTAACTTTTTTTTTTTTTTTTTTTTTTTTTTGACAGGCAGAGTGGACAGTGAGAGAGAGAAAGAGACAGAGAGAAAGGTCTTCCTTTGCCGTTGGTTCACCCTCCAATGGCCGCCGCGGCTGGCGCGCTGTGGCAGGTGCACCGCGCTGATCCGATGGCAGGAGCCAGGAGCCAGGTGCTTTTCCTGGTCTCCTATGGGGTGCAGGGCCCAAGCACTTGGGCCATCCTCCACTGCACTCCCTGGCCACAGCAGAGGGCTGGCCTGGAAGAGGGGCAACTGGGACAGAATCCGGCGCTCTGACCGGGACTAGAACCCGGTGTGCCGGCGCCACAAGGCGGAGGATTAGCCTAGTGAGCCGCGGCGCCGGCCTCCATCAGGTAACTCTTAATAAACTAGTTTTATATGTTTATAAAAAATAAAAATTTAAGCCAAAAACATTTATTATTCTCAGAGGGCAAGGAAGATACTGTGGAATGGTAAGAGTTTGCTTCCAAATGATGACTGACATCAGTCTGATGACCTGATACAACCACTTCAAGCAACTTCATTTTCCTGGCCAGGCTTTTATCAGCATAAGAGAAAAGGTAAGAAAAGAATGCTAAATGGGAATACCTACTTTGGTCTGGTAAAAACAGACTTGTTTTAATGCATAACATTATCTAAATAGGGAAAAATATTAATATGCTGCATAGTTATATTCAGATCTCTTTAAGGTTTATAATTAGAAGTTCCCTAACTTATGTTAGGGGTGGAAATTACAAAGACCACACTGGCCTTATCATCACTTTAATGCAAGGTAAACTGTCTCATCTTGGCACTTCATGCTTAGGACAGTAAAAGAATAAAAATGAGACATTCCTTACAGTACAAAGCAGATACTGCCAATTGTAACAGGAATGAGAAAACATAATGTGGGTTAAAAGAAATGCAACATCATGTATGGTGGGTGTGAAGAAGAGAATCAAGGCAGACGATGGTTTCAGTAAGTTTTAGAGACATTATATTCTAGAACTTCTGGAAATTATGTCATCAAGTTTTATACCACATAAGTTTTTAATAAAAACCCAGCTCCACCTATAGAATTGGATTTTTCAAGGCGTATAAAAGTTAGATGTCTTTTACCTTCAAAGATGACCACTGAAACACATCTGAACAGATGAGTATATTTGAGATGAGAGAACGCCCGGCAAGGGATAGAGCAAGCAACAAGAGATAGGACAGGCAACAGGAGGTCACCCATGTGGAGTCTCCCAGCTGTTCTTCCCACTGGGTTATAAAGGTCTCACTCAACACTGCTGCACAGGGGATTCAGCTTCCAACAAATGAACTTTAGGGAACACATTCAAACGACACCATATGCCCATACTACTGCCATGACCAGATTATCACATCTCCATATCCCTCCCTGTGAACTTGTAACCTATTCGCCAACAACCTGATCCATGGACCCCGGGGTGAGAGGGACGGTAAAGGCAAAACGAAAGGATCCACTTTTTTCCTGCCTTACTGGTTTCCCCAACGATAGCTCAGTAGTGGACCTTCGCTCTTGCAGGGGCCTCTGTCCCAATCTCTAGCACTTCCACGACCACCCCCAGGCACCCCCAGGCACCACTTAGGCAGGCTCTCCTGCACCCTGACAGACTTTGAAACCCAACCCTGTGGGTGTCACCCTCTGAATTCCTGAGGGAGTACCACCAGCAGTCAGAGCCCAGCTTTACAATGCTCCAGGGTTTCCGTGGTAACAGCCCCCCACATCTCCCCTTGTTCTGACCCCTAGCCCTAGTTAGGTACTGCAGCCCCTTCTTCCAGGTCTATTGGTCTGTTCCTTCACTGCTCCTTTTCAGTTTTTGTTCCTCCAGCAGCTATTTAAGCAACTTTTTTTTTTTTTTTTTTTTTTTTGACAGGCAGAGTGGACAGTGAGAGAGAGAAAGGTCTTCTTTGCCGCCGTTGGCTCACCCTCCAATGGCCGCCGCGGCCGGAGCGCTACGGCCAGCGCACCGCACTGATCCGAAGCCAGGAGCCAGGTGCTTCTCCTGGTCTCCCATGTGGGTGCAGGGCCCAAGCACTTGGACCATCGTCCACTGCACTCCCGGGCCACAGCAGAGCGCTGGACTGGAAGAGGAGCAACCGGGACAGAATCCAGCTCCCCGACCGGGACTAGAACCCAGGGTGCCGGCATCGCAGGCAGAGGATTAGCCTAGTGAGCCGTGGCGCCGGCCTTAAGCAACTCTTACATTAAATTCTCTCCACTGAAAATCTGTGCGGTTTCTACTTTTCTGGCAGGGCCCTGCCTAACACAAACAAGCTGCATTCTCAAATCAGAGCTTTCAAAGCCACTGAGCTTGCAAAGGTGAGCTCATTCATCTCCCTCCCACCCGAAAGTTAACTACTCTTAATTCTCACACTCACCACTCTTACTCCATTACACTCTCAAGGGAAAGACATGCCCAGCCCTTTCCAGGCTAGGACAGAAATATCCTCAATAGTCCCCCAGGACCCAGCCATATTAATACTCTTACCTTAACATCAGTAATGTTCAACTCCCCTGCCTCCACTGACTCAATTTTCTTGGTACTTAAGTGTGCCCAAAATCCGTCCACACTGTTGGTCACTCCTGGGAATCTCTCCTACTGTTCTGACAACTCCATTTTCTTCCCTTGCCCCTCACCTATCCCCCTTTTGGCTAACTTGGTGCTCATGACTACAGCCCCAGGCAGATCACCGATATGCTGATAAGGTATTATGAAATACTCAGCCCTGCTGAAGAAGCCCTACTGTACACTAAGTCCACATTTTCAACCTTCTGATGTTATCACAAGCATGTCTCACAAGCACATCAAATGCAACCTGGGAAAGGAAGCATTAACTACTCTTCCACCAAATGTCAGTTTGCTCTGTTTGGGGACACGGCACTGCCACTCTCTCCGTTTTTAAACAGAAAGCTGTCTTTGCCCTTCTGCCCACCCTTTCACAGTTTACAGTTGACTGGTCCCATCAGTGGCTGTCAAAGTGCAGCACCTTATCCCGCGACCCGGTTTGTGACCTCCACCAAACAACGACTGAACGAAGTGCTAGGCGATTACTCAGTCACTGCTTCCACGGAGACCACGGCTGAACGGGACAGCAAGCCACATAAAATACCCAATTTAAGTTGAAGAAGCACCGGGACTTCACGTCCACGGAAAAGTCGCATTCGCGAGAAGGGACCCGCAGCATAGCACCCCCACCTCTACGAATCATGGCTTTCCAGCCTGGGTTAATGCGTTCGCGGCGGGGTCATTAGCTCCCCGCTGCAAGGATCCAGAGGCTGGACTGTCATCTCTCGGCGGTAGCTCCCTGACGCGCCCCTGGACGGCCAAGGATGGCGCGTCCGCAGTCAGAAGCTGAGGATCGAGGAAAGGGGTCGCCCACGCCTCACTCTACTCCTGGGTCTGCAGCAGACACAGGACCCTCGGTGTCCCTTTCACTAGGACATGCCTGGGCGCGCAGGGCCCAATCCTGGCCTCCTGCTCAGGCAGGGGTCGCTGGAACGCTCACCTGCGCCGCGCCGAGAACCCTCGCCTACGCGGCAGGGTTGCGGCTGGCCCCCGAAGCCTCTGTCTGCAGCTTCCGAGCTCTCAGGGAGCGCGCTAGGCTGGAGGGGCTACAGCCACTGGACACCCAAAGGTGGAGCGCGAAGCGCCGCTCAGGTGCTAAGCGTGCGACAGACCCACGGGCTGGGCTGGCCGGACACGCGCTAAGCGGCGCGGGAGTGACGTCACACGACGGGGCGTGGCCAAGTAGAGGGTGGCTTCCCAGGCCATTCGGCCTGGTGGACTCTGTTACCCCGGAGAAGTAGAAATACAGGGGCTGCGCTAGCACCCGTCCTATATCTCCCCCTATTGTATTATGATTACTGCCCACCCTACTGGATTTGATTCCTGCTTTGACATCAGATCCCTAAGCTCTGTCGTGGGGGTAGGGGGCGGAGACTGTTGGCTGGGGGGTAGTGCGCGTGCGCTGGACGTGGCCGCCCACCGGAAGGACACCCCCCAAGGCTGGCCCGGCGGGAGGAAGCGCTCGCATCCCGGAGGGCGGGGCAGCGGCCCCGGGGGTCGCCATGGCTACCGAGCTGCCGGCCGGCGAGCCGGCCGTGCCTTCGCTGGTGGATCGTTATTTCACTCGCTGGTACAAAACGGGTGAGTGCTCGGCCGCGGAGGCCTGATGCTGTGGGGACGGCAGTGACGGATGAGGATGCGCGCGCGCTCTCGCGCTTCCTCCCGCGTCGGAGGAGCTGGCCCTCGGAATTACCCTCTAGATCGAGGGATGGCATTTGGGAGGACTCGCAGGCGTGGAACACCCGTGGAGCGGGGCGCCTCCCGGGGCTTCCAGGGCAGCGCGGGCTCCGGCGTGGGTTGCTCGCGGGAATTCTAAAGTAAAGCGAGGTCCTCGAGGTCGGCGGCGGCCAGAAGTTGTATACAGTGCGTGCCTGCCGGTTGGGACGAAAGCGCCATCCTACCGGGAGTAGCGATGCATGAAATTATTCAGAGGATCAGCTCTGCGGTCGGGTAGAGGCGGCAGCGACGGCGGGAGGAGGGTGTTATGATAGACTCACTGGAGAGCAGAATCTGCGGTTTTCTCTCAATGAGAAGCTGCCGCACTGACCATTTGTCACTTAGAAGTGTGTCTTTCTGTGGTACCGTTTTGTGTACACAGTAACCCCAGTGGCAGAAGCTTCATGGGGATTCTCTGACCCCTGCTTTCTTCGGAGATCATAAGAGTGTGCTTTAAAAAAAAATACTGTAGCAAACGAAGATACTTCCAAAAAGTTCAAGAAAATGGATTAAAACAAATTTTGCTGCAAAAAGATTTTTGCAGTCCATAATATGAGGAATCAACAAATTCTTGGAAAATGCACATTCTGAGGGGAAAAAAAAACTATGTATGGACTTCAAAAGATTTTTGCACCAAAACAAACTGATTTTTGAATTTCATTTTT
Organism: Oryctolagus cuniculus; assembly: GCF_964237555.1. Lineage (NCBI taxonomy): Eukaryota > Metazoa > Chordata > Mammalia > Lagomorpha > Leporidae > Oryctolagus > Oryctolagus cuniculus. The sequence continues at coordinate 212,643,431 of NC_091432.1, forward strand.
TTCTATGGACATTTTTTAAGTCCTTTGTATTTCCTGTTAGCTAAACTTAAGTGACCAACCCTCCTGGTTTGCCCAGTACTGAGGGATTTATCCAAATGCAGGACTTCCCAAGCTAACATCAGCCCTGGAAACCACCCACAAAAATACACTACTGTGAAAGAAAGAAAGCAATGCCAATTGCATTTTTCTAGTAGAAATAATGGATGTACTTAATGTGAGGACAAAGCAAGATAGAGCAAGGAACTTAAACATGGAATAAATGATTCTGTCCAGGCCAAGTCCCTGTAAGTACTTTTTGGAAGCTTTTAGGTCTATCTTTTTGAGTAATGAAAGGATACCAATTATCAGTATGTGTGCAGTCTTCACAATTACTATTTATATAAACCCAATAAAGTACTAAATAGCAGGAATACATACTCATTCCATAACCAATAAAATTTTTTTCTTCCAGATGTCAAAGGAAAACCTTGTGAGGACCATTGTATACTACAGCACTCTAACCGGTAAGCAATTTGGGAATTTTAATTTACTAAAAAGCCCCTCCCCTCCAATTTTAGCCTGGTATGGTCTTGAACAATGTCCATCATTTTCCACTGTGTTGAAATGGTGTTAGAAGAGTTGGTTGGCAGAGATGAATCTTCCAAGGCCTACTCACTCTGAAAAAATAAACTTGATTCTCCAAATGTCCAAACTGAGGACCTCACCCTCAGTCAGCTGCTACCTGAAGTGGCCAGCCTGTGCCTCAGCACCAAACTGCCAGGACCCAAGGTGTTGCTACCACAGAGGCCTCTGCGGTACCCTGTCCACACAGGCGTGCCTTGCTTCTCTCCCTTCTACCCCAGTGCCACCTCAACACCTCTGGTATGCTTCTTTCCTGGGAAGGAAAGTCAATCTTATTTTCTCTTTATTGCATTCCCCATTCTACAGTGATGCCCCAGTAATAGCCAAAGAAAAAAAGGAGGTGTTTGGTAGCTTGACTAAACAGATGTGGTTAAGTCCTCTTGTGCCAGCAGGAATACTGTGATGTAAGAGGAAGAACTACAGCAAGCAGTAACTCCAGATCAATCTGTTCTCCTTCTAGAATATGTGTCATCACATTGGCAGGATCTCATCCGGTCCTTCAAAGTGGAAAAACGATTAAGAGCATTTCCTATCAGATAAGTACCAACTGTAGCAGACTCCAGAACAAGGTCTCTGGGAAATTTAAGCGGGTATGTTGCTGTAATTCTGTGATTATCTACTTAATTCCTCTGCATGCACGGTAGTGACACATCCAGTCAGCCTTAGAATCTGGTAACACAAGCTCAGCATGCTTCTCTGGCACTTTGATTCGCTGGTTTTATGTATCCTTGAACCCTAAAGAGATTCTCAGACCAGAAAGATTGGATATTTCAGGAGTTACATCTGTCATATTAGGTTGTGGGCCACTCTCTCGCTTATCTCCAGGATGGAGGAGGGGGAATGCGGGCCTTTTAACAGACACCTCTAACATCAACAAGGTATTTTGTCCCTTCTAGTTTATTAAACCAGTGTCTTGAGCTCTATAAAATTTAGGTGACCATGTCTTCTTTACCATATTTTTCACATGTAAATTAAAAGGAAAAAATCTGGACAGAGTAGGAAAATATGTCAACCTGAGAAAACATACAGTATTTGCATTGCCAGTCTAATACACAGTTACCCACACCACCTTCTACCTCCTCACAGTCCTCAGTTATGAAACATGGTATCTCCACAGGTCCAGGCAAGATGACATTTTATTGAAAGAGGGTTTCACACCACAGACAATTTTAAGAGCATATTAGTGATGCCAGCATCCCAAGTGGCAGCTTATCCCAGCTACCACAATGCTGGCCCAGATATACTGGCAGCACTGTGGGCTGCTTCTCTAGGGAAGCTGGAGAAATGTCCATCAATTCCTCACTTCTTCCCTTCCATCACACAGGGGGCGCAGTTTCTAACAGAATTCGCACCTCTGTGTAAGATTTACTGCTCAGATGGAGAAGAATATACCATATCTAGGTGAGTAACTTTTTCACCATCATTTAGGAGAGACAAAGCAGATAATATTTTTCATACAAATAATTCTGTTTTTAATAGCTGTGTGAGGGGACGGTTGATGGAAGTGAATGAAAACATTCTCCATGAGCCATCTATTCTTCAAGAAAAGGTAAAAGAGGAAAAATATATGATCTCATCCCTGTATCTTTTAAGGGATTTTTAAACCGTTTTTGAATTTTTATTCATTAGTATATTTGAAAGGCAGAGAAAGAGAGATTTCCCATTCACTAGTTCACTCTCCAGATGCCTGAAGCCAGGAGCTGGAATTCAGTCTGGGTCTCCCATATGGATGGGAGCCATCACCCACTGAGCCATTACCCACTTCCTCAGAGGGCTAGAATTGAGAGCAGAGCTGGGACCTGAGCACAGCCCCTCCCCCCAAACAGCAGCTTAACTGCTGTGCCAAATACGCACCCCACCCCACCCCACCCCCCTGATATATTTGCCAGTACTAAATATTCTATTTCCTTTCCAGCCATCTACTGAAGGTTACATTGCAGTTGTGTTACCCAAATTTGAAGAAAGCAAAAGCATAACAGAAGGCTTACTGACACAAAAACAGTATGAAGAAGTTGTGCTGAAACGCGCTGATGCTACTACAGCTACATCATGAGGACTGCAATGGAGCCAGAGCAACATGGGATTCTTAGCCTTACCTGGCCTAAACCATCAGTGCCCTCAAGGAGACGCAGCATAATGTGTGAAGCACATTTCTCCCCCAGCCATCAGCAGAAGAGCCCTAAGCCTTCACTTAACCTAGTTTTCCCTCTGTCTTGCCTGATAAGCTTTGGCTCCCACTTGTCTTCACCCTCACCCTGTTCCCTTGCTTCCAAGTAAACAAGCAAGCAGGGGATGCATTTTGATTCATTCTTTCTCTCCCTCTCTCTCTCTCTCTCTCTCTCTCTCAAGCAGGGGATGCATTTTGATTCATTCTTTCTCTCCCTCCCTCTCCGTCTCTCTCTCTCTCTCTCTCTCTCTCTCTCTCTCTCTCACACACACACACACACACACACACACACACACCCCTCTTTGGGTAAAATTTGGCAAACATGGAGAAATTTTAAGTAACTGATTTATTCATCCTCATCGTATTAAATGGAAGTAAATACTGTATTTTGACATACTTCTATTGTTTGAACATTATGGCATGGCTGTTGTTTTTACTTCAATTTTCTATCAGTTTGAAGTTTTTTCAAAAACCTAAATGACCTTTCTTCACCCTGCTTGAGTGTGACACAAAGTCTTGTCCTGCCTGTTTTTTTGTTTTTTTGTTTTGTTTTTTTTGTTTTTGTTTGTTTTTGTTTTTGTTTTGGCAGGCAGAGTGGACAGTGAGAGAGAGAGACAGAGAGAAAGGTCTTCCTTTTGCCATTGGTTCACCCTCCAATGGCGGCCGCGGCTGGCGCGCTGCAGCCAGCGCACCGCGCTGATCCGATGGCAGGAGCCAGGTACTTATCCTGGTCTCCCATGGGGTGCAGGGCCCAAGTACTTGGGCCATCCTCCACTGCACTCCCTGGCCACAGCAGAGAGCTGGCCCCCGCCTGTTTGTAAGTTACAGGAAGAGGCTGGAGTGTAGAGTGTACCTTTTGTCCTCCTCACACCTATTAACTAAATGAGGAACACATCTTTGAAAAATACCAAATTCTGCCTTAACAAATGGAAAATAAGGCAACTTAAGTTGGTTCTCATAGTGGATACATTGTAGTCAACCAAGGTCACTCTGGTGACTGGGTAACTAACAAGCTTCTGCCTTTGAACACAACAAAGACTTCTACATCCTTAAAAAGAAACAAACTAACTCAATTTATGGCTTAAAATTGGATACTGATTTACAATGAATTCCAAATAAAGGACATTAAGAAAACATGTCACTTTTTCCTTAGACTACATATATTTAAACAGCTGTGTTTTTTACAGTTTCTATCCTCTTACGCTGTTGAAGTCAAATATTACCCCCTCCCCACACCTACTGAAGTATGTAACTGCATCTTTTTTTTTTTTTTTTTTTTTGGACAGACAGAGTTAGAGAGAGACAGAGAGGTCTTCCTTCCATTGATCCACCCCACAAATGGCTGTTATGGGTGGCGCGCTGCGCCAATCCAAAGCCAGGAGCCAGGTGCTTCCTCCTGGTCTCCCATGCGGGTGCAAGGCCCAAGCACTTGAGCCATCCTCCACTACATTCCCGGGCCACAGCAGAGAACTGGACCGGAAGAGGAGCAACCGGGACAGAACTGGTGCCCCATCCGGGACTAGAATCCGGGGTGCCGGCACTGCAGGTGGAGGATTAGCCTAGTGAGCCGTGGCGCCGGCCTGTAACAGCATCTTTTAATTTTTTTTTTTTTTTTTTTTTGACAGGCAGAGTGGACAGTGAGAGAGACAGAGAGAAAGGTCTTCCTTTGCCGTTGGTTCACCCTCCAATGGCCGCCACGGCTGGCGCGCTGTGGCCGGTGCACCACGCTGATCCGAAGGCAGGAGCCAGGTGCCCCTCCTGGTCTCCCATGGGGTGCAGGGCCCAAGCACTTGGGCCATCCTCCACTGCCTTCCCGGGCCACAGCAGAGAGCTGGCCTGGAAGAGGGGCAACTGGGACAGAATCCGGCGCCCTGACCGGGACTAGAACCCAGGGTGCCGGCGCCGCAAGGCGGAGGATTAGCCTAGTGAGCTGCGGCGCCGGCTAACAACATCTTTTAAATAAAATTTAAAATTAGTTTTAGTTCAAAGCAAAACGTCTTGTAACCCGGGGTGGTGAAATGTCATGTAAGGTCCCGGAAATCACTGGTCTGGCCCTGCCAAGACAACTGCAGGCAGGACTTGAAATTCAATGCGTCCTCAGCAGGCTGATTTTTGAGTGGCTAATTTTGTATGCTCCCCGAATGATGCTATAAATATCCACATGGCTCTTGGCAGAAAGAAGGTTCCCTACCCCTGCGAATGCCAGGACAGTTATCCCTAAAATATGCACATCGAATATGACAAGGTAGCAACACGTACAGTGATGGTGCTATGAAGTGAAAATGTGAGCACAAACGAGCACAGCAGTTGGCACAGTGAATGTTCAAGAGTACATGAGACAGACACAACTGACAGTAAAACAGTCTGCATCTACTTTACATATTCACACATAATTCCCCCAGGAAGTCTACTGTCATGTAAAAGAATATTTGTTTCAGAGAAAAAAGAAGACTTTCTGTTTAAACAATTATAAAGTCATTAACTAAGCTAAGTGTACCCCATTTTCTCCCAGGACTATAGTGAAAAGTGAAGGTTTTATTTGGGGTGGGCTTTGTGGTACAACAGTTTAAGCTGCCCCTTAGGGACCCTACATCCCATATCAGAGTGCCTGTTCAAATCCAGGCTGTTCTACTTCTGATCCAGCTTTCTGCTAACGTACATGGGAATCAGCAGATTATGGCTCCAGTACTTGAGTCTCTACCACCAAGGTGGGAGATCCAGATGAGTTTTTTTTTTTTTTTTTTTTTTTAAAGATTTAATTATTTGAAAGGCAGACTTACAGAAAGAGAAGGGAGAGACAGAGTTCTCCATCTACTGGTTCACTCTCCAAACAGTCCCAACAGCAAGGGCTGAGCCAAACCAAAACCAGCAGCCAGGAGCAGCTTCTGGTCTCCCATGTGGGTTTGAGGGCCCAAGCATTTGGGCCATCCTCTGTTGCTTTCCTACGCACATTAACAGGGAACTGGATCAGAAGTGGAGCAGCTGGGACTCGAACAGGCACCCAAATGGGATGCCCGTAATGCAGGTAGGTGGTGGTTCAACCTGCTTCGCCACAGCACCTGTCCCCAAATAAATCTTTTTTTTAAGTTTTCTTCAGGGTACAGGGCTGTGGCATAGCGGGTAAAGCCGACACCTGCAGTGTCAGCATCCTATATGGGCACTGGTTCAAGTCCCAGCTGCTTCACTTCCGATCCAGCTCTCTGCTATGGCCTGGGAAAGCAGTAGATGGCCCAGATCCTTGGGCCCCTGCACCCACATGGGGGACTCGGAAGAAGCGAATGGAAGACCTCTCTCTCTCTCTGCCTCTTCTTCTCTCTGTGTAACTGACTTTCAAGTAAATACATCTTTAAAAAACAAAGTTTTCTTCAGTAAAATATCATTAGTCTTGTGGTTCTTCAAAATCCGTGAATCTTGATTGTGGTGGCTGACACAGAAAAATCATCAGACTCATCTATCTACTGCCACGTGGCAAGGACATGACCCATCAGATATCAAAATGAATTTCAAAGCAAGGGATGCAAACACTATGAAATGAGCTCAAAACAAAGTCAATCATAGTATAACATGCAGAGAAAACCTATCAGCCAGATCTTTCCATCAAAACTCACAGCACAAAAACAAGTTTTCAACACGAATTAAAATGACTAAATAAAGATGTTTGTTTATTTTGTAATGCACATTCCAGGGCCACATTATAAAATGTATAATTACTCAAAATCTAAACAGCTTCTTGGTTCCATCCTTCTGTCTTCTTTTCCATTATATCAATACTGAGAAGAATAGATCAAAACTATTTTTTAAGCCAGGAAAATAGGCTTAGTATTACAGCTAGTATTCAGGGCAGACTGGCTAGCTATGCTAGACCTAGGACCAGAAGACGGCTATCTGCTATTCCCCAGGAATTGCTCCCTCCAGGATTCCGTGGAGTGGGTTCCTGTACTCAGCTTTCAGGAGCTCAGAAGTACATGCAGTGCAGCAGTTAGCCCTTGCTCTGTGAAACATTTCTTAGAGAACAAACTCTGGCCAGTAGCATGATCTGCGATAGAGGGAGCATCAGAGGGGATTTTGTCACACTTGGTGGACACAGGGACTGAAGAAGAGTCCATTTGTTATAGCAAAACCCTGTGTTCACCCAAACTGCTGTATATTTTCTGCTGAAATTAGTGTTCTAGATGATAGGCTTAAATAAGAAAACAGTTAAAGTAAAGTATGCCAAAGGCGAGTGCATATTCAAAATAGCTTCTTTGGATGGAGTTGTCATTAAGACATCTGGGATATTTGGTTTGACTTTTACAGTTTTAATGCAATGTTACATTTTAAAATCACACTGCAATTAAAATTCTTACTGCTATTAGGGCAATTATTAGTCGTCAAAAGCTTCACAACCAGTTTCATGATCAGAAAATAAAGCAGGATTTCAGTATTGTTTTCTTTATAAATGTGTTGAATTTCTTAAAGTATAATTTGCTTTTTAAAAATGTCGGCTTTGCCAGAGATGTTGCAAAAACTGGACTCCAAAATCTTCTCAGGTTTTACCATCCACGGTGTCTTTATTTGTAACCGAGACCCATCTGACATTTTCTGTCTGAAGTTAGAAAGAGTTAAGACAATTAATTTCTGCTTTATTCTGAAAAAAAAAAAGCTGCAAAATTAGTAGTAATTACTAATTTTTTTTTGCAATTTCCTTTAACTTTTCAAATATGAGTTGAAGATAGAAAAACTGCCTTACCTTCTTCAGCAGTTTATAGCAAAGTGAAAGAAGTTGAACCAAGAGCGCCATCATGGATCTTGTCTTTGTAATACATTTGTCAACCTATAGTGACAGAAAGCGTGCAAATCGTATTCTACAAGTGGGAATTCACAAAACTTTATCATATAGTTGATGTGAAAATGGCATTTCTCCATTGTGGAACTACAAAGGGTCTGGAAGGTACAGAGATCACAGGAGCTGACTCAAGGCCCCAGAACACAAGTGCAGCGTTGTCACCCAGGTCTTACTCCTGTTTCCACCCAGGAAGAATGGGTGGAAAAGCAACTGTGCTCCTTCAGACTACTCAGGAGCTACTCAAAATGCTCCAAATAGTGACAGCAAATTCCCTGCTTTGGCATTCCTTGCACTCTGCTCTGTGGGCAAAAACCCACATATCCTTAGACAAATTCTGGGAGCCCAGCCTTGGAGGCACTCATGCCCAGGTCAGACAGGTGATGATGACAGGATTTAGCAGTAGCTGCCAGTGCTATGGAATTAATCCTGTCCAAAAAGCCAATTCATTCAGTGAATGTGTTGCTCTCTGGGGTCAGTTACAAAAGCAGATAATAAAAGATTCTTGCCATCAAATTGGGAAATATGTAAATAAATTGTGCCTCTGCAGGTATTAACACTTTCTTTGAAGAAAAAACAGCCTGGAGCAAATATGATAAAGACAGAAGTATGCAAGTTTCTCAAAGTCTACCTGAGTAACTCCCTCCCTCTGCTTTACCTTGAGAAGTACTTTATTCTGCAGAGATGTCTTGGTTATTGTCTGGAGCTGGTGGCATAGAGGGATTAGCTTGTTTATTTCCAGGAGAAGCGTAAGTTTGTCATCATCTTTCAGCTGAAATGTAATTTAGGAAGTTATAACACCCCCAACGAAATACCTTAAATATCTTGATACCTTAATACTATGCCAGTGGGTATCTAGGATACTATAACCAGCACCAGGCAGAGAGACAAGAGTTACCTGTTTTGAAAAACCTTGGATACTTGAAGTAAACTTTAAACCCTCCGCAGCAAAAACCTGGTGGGAAGGGAAAACATTACTGTTTTAAATGATACCCACAAGTAGTTGATAAGAAATATACTTACTAATGAAACCTACACATACTCATCATAAAAATCACCAACTATAAAAAGGTGGTGACAATTCACTATGCATCCTGAGAAGAGGATGATGGAGAAGAACTTGTGCAGGTAAGATAGGGATCTTTAGAATATTATGTTAAAATGGTATGTAGAGGGGTAGGCATTGTGGTGCAGTGGGTTAAGTCACCACTTCCAATACCAGCATGCCATATGAGTGCTGAGTTGAGTCCTAGCTGCTCTACTTCCAATGTAGCTCCCTACTAATGTGCCTGGGAAAGCAGCGGAACAAGGTCCAATTGCTTGGACCCCTGAACCCACTTGGGAGACCCAGATGGAGTTCCTGCCTCCCTCTTTGTAACTCTGCTTTTCAAAAAAATAAAACAAATGTTTTTAAAAAAATGATATGTAGAATATTTTAGAGTGAGAGACACCAGGAGAATAAAGAGATAAAGACTTAGATTTAGGTGGTTGGCAATAATAATGTGGAGAACAGGGTAATTCTGGGAGTGATTTGTAAAGAAAAAGAACAGGGGGCCGGCACTGTGGCACAGCGGGTTAACACCCTGGTCTGAAGCGCCGGCATCATATGGGCGCCGGTCCTAGTCCTGGCTGCTCCTCTTCTGATCCAGCTCTCTGCTATCGCCTGGGAAAGCAGTAGAAGATGGCCCAAGTCCTTGGACCCCTGCACCCGTGTGGGAGACCCAGAAGAATCTCCTGGCTCCTGGCTTCAGATCGGCACAGCTCCAGCCGTTGCGGCCATCTGGGGAGCGAACCAGCGGATGGAAGACCTCTCTGTCTCTACCTCTCTGTAACTCTTTCAAATAAATAAAATAAATCTTTAAAAAAAAAAAAAAAAAGAAAAAGAACAGGTCTTGGTAATAAACTAGCTAAAGAATATGAAAGAAGAAGCAATAGTTTCAGGGTTAACTTTTGCGCTCTATTCAATAGCCTTCATGCCTTGTTAGCAGTGGAGAGTGTGACCTCACAATCAAACCATCCATTGCATCTTTCCCTCTCCTTTGAAAGAGAAACCAATGAGCTTCACATGGAGATTCTAAGCAACTTCAGTGATTCCTTTCCCTGTGTGTGCCTAATTACTCCATGTTACCACTTTTCTGTTTCATGGATCTTCTGTTTCCTTCTAGCCTGCAAAGCTCTATGTCGGTCTCACAGAACACCATGGATGTAAAATCACCTTAACACAGTTTAACTTCCACGTCTCTCCATTCCTGAACTATCCTGACACCAGTCTTACAGATCCTGCTCGATCTTTCTACTTAATATGAGCAAAAGAAAATGAATGATTTCCATTCTCCATATATAGTGTTTTCCCTCAAGTCTGACAGCTATTGTGAGGCTGGAAATAGTTACCAGAGTTCCCTATGTCAGTCAATGGCACTACCATTGACCCTTTTGGTTAAGCCAAAAAAAAACCTTTCAAAGTGTAAGTCAGATCATGCCATTTCTACTCAAAACTCTCAACAGGTTTACCATTCTGTCTGAGAAAAACAAGCCAAGTTCTTCCCATGACCTACTCAGATGTCATACTTCACCACCTCCCTTGGAGCTCACTCTACTCCCTCTCCCACTGCCTCTGTATTCTTCAGATACACCCAGCTCTTCCCCTCCACCTCAGAGCCATTACATTCGTTTTATCTAAATATGCTATCCCCACTTTCCCATCCAACTCACTCTCTCTCACTTTATTAGTATTATACTACTCTACCTAAATCTCAAGTGCTTAGATAGGTCCTTTCTGATTGCCCCTCTATCACTTCTATATTCATATCCTACAGGATTTTATCTCCAAGGATATACATATGTGTTATATATTTAACTTTTAATTGTCCATCTCCTGCCACTAGAACATAAGCTCTGTGGGAACAGGTACTTTTCTTTGTTCACTTTTCTCCAAGAGCTCTTGTCCCAGGATCTGACAAGCTCAGAGACAAACCTAAACAAAGAATGTCATCGGATGATGATCGGTTGTCATTGGTGTGGAGACAGACACTGGATTACTGAATCCACTCACACAGTAAGAAGGTGAATAGTGGATCTTTTGTAGTAAAGTGTGGCATGACTTAGAGTGAATCCAGAATTTATTCCAATTGTTTTAAGGGAAATATCTCTCTTATAGCCTACTTTGTAGAAAAATCCAGAAAAAACATTTTCTACAGTTCTTCTGACCATGTTGACAACCTTCAAGATGAAATCCTTTTTCCTGAAGAGGTTCAGGCGGATGCACATGGGAATGAAAAAAAAAAAAAAAAAAAAAAAAACAGAGAGAGGAGTGATAAAATGTCAAAAATTTCAAATTTCAAGTGCAAGAACACTCTTGGTTCTACAGAGGAAAACCAGCCAAACTGAGGACCATCTGAAATAGTGAAGGCATTTTGCAACACAAATGCCAACCTAAAGCCTCTACCTAGAGAGAAGAGAGTAAGAGACTTATGGGAATTTGCTTTAGACATACAGAACACAAGGGTAGATGTTAGCAGGTTTGTCTCTTCCCTAAATGACTCCAAATTGTCATAAATATGGAAGCAAGAAAGGAAAGTAACATGTACTGAGTACTGTCAAATGGTCTCAAAACTAAGACAACTGGTTTCTCATGTATTATCTCAGTATCATTCGCCCAATTCATTGACGAAGAACTCAAAAAGCCCTTCAAACTCTAGAAAGTAATAGGGATTTTCATCCACTCACAGGAGAATTTCATCCACATGAGAAAACCTAAAACACTATTGCATTTTTTGACTATAAATAAAGCCTTTTCTACTCTAACCTTATTATATATGTTTCTTTTCAAAGAGATAACTAAGAAAGCTCCACAAAATGTTAGTATAAGCCCTCTATCTTTCTTGTTCTCTACCTCTCTCTTTAGCAGACAGCTGTGTATACTTGCAAGCATATGTATGATATAATGAGTCAGTTAGAAAACCAGTCATTATCTATTTTTCACCCAGAATTAAAGAAGTAGCATAAAATGGGAACAAAACATACCTCTAGTTGATGTATTAAATCCTGGGAAGTTTTCAGGGGCCCCTCTCCTCTAAAATAAAATGAATTATTAAGAATTATTGCTCGGTAGTTGATCAGATAATATTAATATTTTAGAGCATTTTGTGTATTAACAGGTCTCAAATTTGGAAGAATAATATGAGTAGATTAATAATATTGTGAATTTAGTCTTAAAGCAACACTGATATTTAAAACTATTATTTCTCAGGCTATTTTTTTCCCAAATAAGCATTATACGTGTTAATTTTATAACTTAAAAAACTTTAAAACTGACATATGTAATTTCTATGTATCCTTTTTAACCTTTTCCATTTTGCTTCATAAGTTCTAATATATGAGAGCCGATAATATGTCTTAACCAAAAGGAGTCTGTTACATAATGAAAAGAGGATCAGACCAAAAATTAGGAAATTCTCACTTGTAATTCTAACTTCAAGTCTGGCAGGCACTCACATGCGTAGCTTTGATGAGACGTCTAGCTTTTATGTTTCAACCTTGAGTGTATGAAATAATTCTAACAGTACTTGTGCTACCACTGTCAACAGAAGATTGGGTAATATTAGACTAAAAACTTCCAAGAATTAAAAACATTAAAAATGAAAAGTAAATGACAACAGAGAATAACAAAGCATTAGGAGGAGCAATGAACTATGCATAAATCAGAAGATCTGGAATCTCCTAGCTACAAATTCCATAACTTAGTAACTATGAGATGTGAACATTTCCTATTCTCTGATAAACTGTTCAGGGGATCAAATGAAATTATGAAACCACAACCAAATTAAAACCAACTCTGTTTGTAAATCACATTAAGGCACCGTTATGTCTGAGAATTTTTTTAAACTATAAAGCACCAGAAAATCTTGACTATATAAATTATTAAGAAATGTGAATTGTTAAATATATATCAAGACAACCATAAACAGCCTGAGGAAAGGCTCTGAAACGCCAGGAAAACTACTAAGGCCAATACTGCGAAGGCTAACAGTTGGCCTCAGGAAGAAGTACCAAGATGAGGTTGGTAAACCACAGGTTAAAAGGGAAAAACAGAAAAGACTGGGAAAACAGCAATAGAAACAGTATGGTTTAAAAAAAAAATTAAGCACTTGTGACCTTACACTAGAAGGTAACTACATTACCAAGATTTGCCAAAATGTAAGCACGAGGTATTTAGTCACAATAGCAAATCCATTTTCTTTGTTCCAATTCCATCCTTGCTGAACACCACCCATATTCTAAGTAGCAAGGCCCGCTCCGCAGAGCTTTAGGCACCTACCCTCACGGGGCAGCCCCTCATACTTCTCTGGATCCATGGGATGCACTCTAGCCCTGACCGCAATCCTCTATTCTGACTCTGAACCAAACACGCCCATATCATCCTAAAATATTGTGAAATAAGAACTAGTTAAGGGGCCGGCGCTGTGGCGCAGTGGGTTAAAGCCCTGGCCTGAAGTGCCGGTATCCCATATGGGTGCCAGTTCTAGTCCCGGCTGCTCCTACTCCAATCCAGCATTCTCTGATATGCCCTGGGAAAGCAGTGGAAGATGGCCCAAGTCCTTGGGCCCCTGCACCCACATGGGAGACCCAGAGGAAGCTCCTGGCTCCTAGCTTCAGATTTGCACAGCTCTGGCCATTGCAGCCACCTGGGGAGTGAACCAGCAGATGGAAGACCTCTCTCTCTGTCTCTACCTCTCTCTGTAACTTTGTCTTTCAAATAAATAAAATAAATCTTAAAAAAAAAAAAAGAGTGTCTTGGCTTAAAAAAAGAGGACCTAAATGAAAGATCTCTGTGAGTGAGATCCCAGTAGAAAGAATGGGCCATCAAAGAAGGAGGTACCTTTCTCTGAAGGGAGGAGAGAACTTCCACTTTGACTATGACCTTGTCTAAATAAGATCGAAGTCGGCAAACTCAAAAGGCTTCCACAGCCTTGGCAACTCATGACCAGAGCCTAGGGAGATTACTGACGCCATAAACAACAGTGTCAAATTGTTAAGTCAACAACAGGAGTCACTGTGTACTTACTCCTCATGTAGGATCTCTGTCCTTAATGTGTTGTCCAATGTGAATTAATGCTATAACTAGTACTGAAACAGTATTTTACACTTTATGTTCTGTGTGGGTGCAAACTGATGAAATCTTTACTTAATATATACTAAATTGACCTTCTGTATATAAAGATAATTGAAAATGAATCTTGATGTGAATGGAATGGGAGAGGGAGCGGGAGATGGGAGGGTTGCGGGTGGGAGGGAAGTTATGTGGGGGGAAGCCATTGTAATCCATAAACTGTACTTTGGGAATTTATATTTACTAAATAAAAGTTTAAAAAAAAAAGAACTAGATAAAGGGGTAGTTGCCATTTAAAAAAAATCTACTGATGAAACACTTGGGAAGATGTAATATACAGTATGCATTATTTCTCTAGTTTTTGTTACCCACAAACTTTTTTTAAAGCATGAGTTTCACCATTACTGAAATGACTAGTATCCAAAAGTTATAATTTTATTATTTCAGTTAGTCTATGCAAATATATTATAAATATAAGTAAACATAGCCATTCCATTTTACAACCTTTGGCAGACTTGAGCTATCAAATGTTTAAAAGGTAGGAACTAAGAATGAATCCCTTAGGCCAAAATTCATGTTGGGAAGACTCAAGAGCAGAACAAACTAGCTACAAGCTATTAAAGGAGGAAACTCCTGGGAAAGCAGTGGAAGAAGGCCCAAGTGTCTGGGCCCTTGCACCTGTGTGGGAGACCTGGAAGAAGCTCCTGGCTCCTGGCCTTGGTCTGGTCCAGCTCTGGCTGTTACAGCCATTTGGGGAGTGAACCAGAGGTTGGAAGATCTCTTTCTCTGTCTGTCTCTCTCCGTAACTCTGCCATTCAAATACAATAAACAGATCTTTTTTTAAGAAAGAAAGAAAGAAAGAAAGAAAGAAAGAGAGAGAGAGAGAGAAAGAAAGCAAGAAAGCAAGAAAGAAAGAAAGATAGATACCTGCTCTTTCATATGTTTACTGAAATATATTCTGCCCTTATGAATAGGGTTTCTTAATTCTAGGGATCATTTTTTTTTTATTATTTGACAGGTAGAGTTATAGACAGAGAGAGATCTTCCTTCCATTGATTCACTCCCCAAATGGCTGCCACACCTGGTGCTGCGCCGATCTGAAGCCAGGAGCCGGGTGCTTCTCCTGGTCTCCCATGTGGGTGGCAGGGCCCAAGCACTTAGGCCATCCTCCACTGCCCTCCTGGGCCACAGCAGAGAGCTGGGCTGGAAGAGGAGCAAGTGGGACTGGAAGTCAGCGCCCATGTGGGATGCCAGCGCTGCAGGTGGAGGATTAATCAAGTGAGCCACAGTGCCGGCCCCTCTAGAGATCATTTTTAAAAACTGATCTGCCTGTGAATATGAACTGCATTCTGTCAATCAGCTTTATCAATATAAATATTATTGACTCCCGTTGTTCTATTTTTTTGCTTGTTTGTTTGTTTGTTTGTTTAGAACTTGGATGAGAGAAAGGATTATTCTTTTTGGCCCCCAAGCCCCGCTCCTTCCAGAGACTCAAACTACTTGACTTGAGCTTTAGTCTCTAGACCCAACTGCTCCACCTTCCAGAATACTCATAAGACAGCTTATATATATATGACCTGATTCTGATAATCTTCACTTCTAAAAGCAAAATGAAGCGAGGGGCCACCAGGAAGATACCAAGTATTGAAACCTAGAAAATATCTAGTATCCTCCAGATTTCCAAAAGTGGAAAAAAACAGACTTCAGAAGCAGAGTAAAAATTCTGAAGTTATTCCTTGAGGAAATTCTACAACAGCTTGTTGAACAGATAACTGATTTTAGCTAAGTGGAATTCCTATACGACATATGATGATTATTATAATGAATGACTGTGGAATGTGATCAACATTGACTTCAACAAGGTGATTGCTAAGTGCAATTCCTGTTCCACATGTGAAGATAATGAGACACTATGGAATATGATCAACACTGGTCTCAACAAGGTGATTGATCAACAGTCTTGTAATTTGAACAAGACAAAGACTATAGGCCAGGCCATACTGAAGTTAGCAAAGTTCTGCTCAACATTATGAATGCTGATACATAGAGGTTTGGCAACCAACAGAGACAGGTTTCACAGCTCCACTGTTTGATCTACATCTAATCAATCACTTGTATAAAAATACAAAAGGTGTGCTTTCTAAGCATATAGATGCCAACTGGGTGAGACATTGATATGCAGATTCACAAAAAGCAGGATATAAACACTTTATTTCAAAACTATGGCAAGGGGCCAGCGCTGTGGCATGGTGGGTTAAACACCCTAGCCTGCATCACCAGCATCCCAAATGGGCGCCGGTTTGAGACCCGGCTGCTCCACTTCCAATCCAGCTCCCTACTATGGCCTGGGAAAACAGTAGAAGATGGCCCAAGTCCTTGGTCCCCTGCACCCACGTGGGAGACCCAGAAGAAGCTCTTGGCTCCTGGCTTCGGATCAGCACAGCTCCGACCGTTGTGGCCAACTGGGGAGTGAACCATCGGATGGAAGACCTCTCTCTCTGCCTTTCCTTCTCTCTGTGTAACTACGGAACTCTGACTTTCAAATAAATAAATAAATCTTTAAAAAAAAAAAAACCTATGGCAAGAATGGGGCAAAAAACTAGGATTCCTTCTAAACCTAAACCCTAATTAAGTAGATGGATCTTCTTGCTGCAGTCACTAAAGTAAACTGCCATGATAACCACATGTAGTCTCTTTACCACATATTTGATACCGACCTCAGCCTCTCAGTGAATTAACTTGGCACTTTCTCTTTCTCCCAGTTATGGTTATACTGATTTCAAAAGACCAGAATGTAACCTCACTTACCTGGTAAACAAATAGAGAGAATAGGCGATCCTGGACATGTTCCGTCCGTGCCGAACAATCTCATTCTCCTGATCTGCCCACTTCTCAATCTCGCAGTCAGCATCAGAGGAGAGCAAACCCAGCTTCAGTCCCAGTCGTGCTACCCTGGCTTGTTCCTACAAAATCCACAAGGTAATCACAACACCTCTGTCATTACCGGCAGAAGGGAAAATTAGATGTAAGACTATGAGAAGGGGAAAGACCCTACCTCAGAGTCAGGCCTGTCCGACTTTGATGATTTGACATTCGCGTTATTCTTCTGACAACAAAGGAGATTAAGATATCTTACAAAGCAGCACATTTACGTGTGAGGAAATACAACAGAAATAGTAAGCACACCAAAAATACTTGAACTAAAGTCTAATGTAAACATATTCAGTGTGCAGTTATACTACGTGGTTTAAATTAAACAAACCAATTGCAAATACTCCACCAGAAGGTGAGTTCGGCTTTGAACAGGTTATCGGTTTCAGACATAGGGCCAGAGACAGCAGGTGGGTGTCCTGTCCTGCTCTGTGTCCTCTGCGTCCACAGGGGCAATCCTCTTTGCACAAGGGCTTCAGGGGCTTTCAGACAACTTCTGCAACATCTTCGAATCCACTTCCAAAGTCCCCCAAACCTCCCTGACCTCCCGATTGCAACAAGATTACTATAAGGCTTCATTTATACCTATGAAATAATGTATTAAAATCAACCACTGTATGTAGCATTCCATATTTTCCTAGGGTTATGACTCCAGGGTTCAGTCCCTTTAAGGCTGCTTTCACTGACATCCCACTGCTAATCCCATATCCCAGGTTGTAAAGAGATTAGACTAGGAATTTACGATTTAATGTGTGAGCTAATGTTCAGTGGTTTCTGTTTTTGAAAGAGCAGGTTTGCTTTTATATAAACTAATTGAAACTCAGAGAAACTTCTTCCCAAGAAGGAGGAAGAAAAATTTTGCATATCAGTTAGGTCCTTAGATGCCTATTTACTTAAAGAATCGAGTGCTCTAACAGACTATATCACCACCAACAGAAATCTGCCTTTGAAAACTATATTCCAAAGTTCCCTGGAGATGATGGCCCCTGCTGGTGAGGTTAGAGTACCAGTATTGCGAGGGTTAGAAAATAAAAGAGGCCCAACAAGTTCAGAGAGCCATTTTTGCCAATCGAAACATAAATTCTACACAGAAACACACACTTTGCTTCCAAAAGAAGAGCTCTACAATTTTCTAGGAATATCACTAGCTATGCTATCCTCAACTGAGGGAATGGTTCATGATTCTAAAATCATGTTACTTAGACATGAAGCTTATATTCAGCTCAGTAACGTTTTTGCTCCATTGGACCTTTTTAAAAGTCTCCTAATGTCTTCTCTAATCCTCAGACAATTATTCTGTGGCAGCCCTAAGTCACAGCATGTACAAGAGCAGTCCATCTATCCTTACTTGCTTAAGCCCAGTGGGCTATTACCTATAACACCATCTTTTAGGGTTAAGTTGGCTGAAAATAATAACAAACAAGTTTCTATCCATACTTTTTCAAACTGTTCTGATATAGCTTACAGCATAGAAATTATTTTCCAAAAAAGCCACAGAATCAGTCTGCAATGTCATAACTGCTTTCTCACCAACTACTTTCCATTCTCTAGAGGTATATTTCAGTATTAAATGCCAGTCCCACCTCAAAACATACATTAATTAGTCAATTGTATGCCCTTCTCAAAGTTTAGGGATTTGATTTATCATGTATTCTTTCTCTGAACCACTGATCATTCCTAATGTCATTTCTACATCCGCAGCTTTAAAAGCTTTATTTTCTCTCTTCATTGTCAGTTCTGTCATAATAATCACCATTTGTTGTTTATCACTCTGACACTATTAATAATCATCAACATTTTTTCTCTGCTTTCTGCTCATTTTCTTCCTACATGAGTTTAAATCTCTAATATCCAATATGGTAGCCACACACTGCTACTGAATACATGAATTGTGGCTACTCTGAACTGAGATGTGCTGTGAGTGTAAAACACATATCACAGGCTGGTACTGTGGCGCAGTGGGTTAAGCCACCACCTACAGCACTGGCATCCCATATGGGCTCTAGTTCAAGTCCCAGCTGCCCCACTCCTGATCCAGCTCCCTGCTAATGTGCCTGGGAGAGTCCTTGGGCCCCTGCACCTATGTGGGAGACCCAGAAGAAGATCCTGGCTCCTGGCTTCAGACTGGTCCAGCTCCAGCTGTCATGGCCATTTGAGGAATGAACCAATGGATGATAGACTCTCTCTCTCCCTCTGCTTCTCCCTCTCTATAACTCCACCTTTCAAGTAAAGTAAATAAATCTTAAAAAAAAAAAAAAAACCCACATACCAGACTTTGAAGACTTATATGACAAAATGACTATATAAGATTTCCAAATTCACATGTTGATTACATGTTGACATGATAATATCTGTGATATATTGGATTAAATAAACTTTTAAATTAATTTCATTTATTTTTCAAGATGACTACTATAAAATGTTAAATTACAAATGTGCCTTGAATTATATTTCTTTTTTTTTTTAAAAGATTTATTTGTTTATTTGAAAGGTGCAATTACAGAGAGGCAAGAGGCAGAGAGAGAGAGATTTTCTATCTGTTGGTTCACTCTCCACATGGCCACAATGGCCAGAGCTGGGCTTATCCGAAGCCAGTAGCTAGGAGCTTTTGTTGGGTCTCCTTCACAGGTGCAAGGGCTTAAGGACTTGGGCCATATTCTACTGCTTTCCCAGATCACAGCAGAGAGCTGGATTGGAAGTGGAGCAGCCAGGTCTTGAACTGATGTCCATATGAGATGCCAGCACTGCAGGTGGCAGTTTTACCCACTATGTCACAGCACCAGCCCCAAATTATATTTCTTCCCCAACCCCCAGAAACCTTTTATTTAAGGAATACAAACTGCATGCATTTCATAAATACAACTTTAGGAACATAGTGATTCTTCCTACCCTACCCACCATCCTACCCACACTCCAACCCCTCTTTCTCCTCCCTCTCCTATCCCCAGTCTTATTTCTTACAAAGATTTATTTTCAATTAACTTTATACACAGAAAATTAACTCTGTACTTAGAATTCAACAAATTGTAAGAGGCAAAAAAAAAAAAAAAAAAAAAAAAAAACTGTTCCTTAACAGTTGAGACAAGGGCTGTTCAAAGTCATTGCCTAATTATTTTTCTATTAGGCAGTGATGTACTAGACTGTAAACTTCACAGTAGCAGAGGCCATGCCTTTTTTCACCAACTCAACAAATTATAACATTATTTTCTGAGTGTTAAATTTGTGCCAGGCAGTTCTAGGCAAAAAGAATATCAGAGTGAACAAAATTATTTTTTTAAATCTCTACCTGTAGAATTTATAATTTAACACCTTTTCTATCATTTTTGCACCAGTGCTAGCATAGTGCCTAGCAAATAGCTCACTGATCAAGAAATGTTTAACAAATAAATGAATGAATTTTTTAAAGATTTATTTTTTCACTTGATATGCAGAGCAATAGTGAGAGAGGGACAGACACAGATCTTTGATCTGCTGGTTCACTCCCCAAATGGCCACAATAGTCAGATCTGGGCCAAGCCAAAGCCAGGAGCCAGGAACTCCATTTGGGTCTTTCACATAGGTAGCAAGGGTCCAAATACTTGGGTCATCACCCACTGCCTTCCCAGGCATGTTAGCAGAAAGCTGGATCAGAAGTGGAGCAGCTGGAACTCAAACCAGCAATCTGATATGGAATGCCAGCATCACAACACTGGCTCTGAATGAATGAATTTCTTAGGTTCACCTCATATAAAACTTTGCCTGTTATAAACACTATCAGCCATAAAAGTGACCCTTTCTTTGTTATTGGGTAACTGGGTATAATTGATAAATCTTTGATTTTCTCATTTACCATCAGGACCACTTCCTGCTGAGAAGCTACTTCTACACAGCTCATTATTTTTCCTCTACTTTTGAAGTTGGAGTTATTATGACATTTGATGGTTCTAGAAGAATGGTCCTTCTTGATAACTGATTCTCTTTCTTATCATAATCTCTACTTTCCATATTCTGCATTTTATTCAAAATTATAAATCTCCATAAAATGATCTCTACAAATGAATTGCTGGGGTCATCGAAATGTCACCAGGGTAACATGACTAATGTTAAAATCTATCTGCAAGACAACGAGAATTTTCTTCCCCAAAGGGGTCTTAGACCAGTGCTCAATTAATTTGTTACTTTCTATCTCCTCCCATATATATGGCATACTTTATTCTACATAAAAAACATAGGAAAGTTATTTGTGCCAAAAATAATTCCAATATAACCTTGCAAATTAGATCCAAGATAGGGAGAACAAAACAACTTCTGGCCTTAGATAATGATTTCTTATTAATCACAAATTCTATTATCTATTCTTTCAAACCCCTAAACCCAACATATGTGTTCAGAGAATATGCCACATCTAGATTGCTACCCAGAATAAAAACTCTGAACAGACAATATTTAATATCCTAATTTTCCCATAATGACAATTATTTGTATTTAGGTATGTGAGGCAGAGAACAGTAATAGGAATCAGTAGCATAATCTGAATTCTGAATAAAAACATCTGAAATGGAGATGGCATTTAGCCTAGTGGTTAAGACATCTGGATCTCATATCAAAGTACATGGGTTTGATACCCAGTTTTATCTCCTGACTCCAGCTGTTTGCTAATGCAGACCCCAGGAGGCAGCAATGATAGTTCAACTAATTGGGTTCCTGCCACCCACAGAGGAGACCCAGATTGAGTTCCTGGCTCAGCTCCAGCCTCAACACAGTCCCAGTTATGGAGAGATTTGAGGAATGAACTAGCCAGTGAGAGCACTCTATGTCTCTCTTATCTCTCTGCCTTTCTGCCTCTCAAATAACTTTTTTAAAAGAGTCTGAATTGCATGTAATTTTCTACTTACCGTTGTCTTTGGAAGTGAAAGGTAGCCATACTTCTCTCCTACAAATAACACATATAATTTAAAATTTTTTCCCATTAATATATTTCTATTGTTCATATTTAACTTAAAAAATTATTAAACAAACAGGAAAATTAGTATATTATTTTGCTAATTTATTTTATTAATTACAGGTAATTCAGAAATAAACTTGTGATTCTGCTGGTGAATGTGAAAACTATCAACAGTTGCATCTCTAAGTTGCCTGTGTTAGCCAGTCTCTACCTCTTCCTAGGTAAAGAGAGAAAAACAATGCCTCGCAGATGGCAGCTTGTACCTACAATCAGTTTCATTTATAGAGTCCTTTTACAGCAGCCTGCCTCTACTGAAACTGGAGTCCTTGGTTATCAGTATCACAGTGCCTTCCTTTTCTGCAGGTACCAGACCAGATCCTTTAAAACTAACCTCAGACTACATCCCCTTAGGGAAGAAGAAAGCCCCCATGTACAAGAAAAGGAGATGAAATAAAGCAACAGTCTGTGGGGCTGTGAACTGACCCATGGCAGGAAGCACAGTATCTCAACCAAGAAAGGGATGTGCAGCACCCACTTCAACTCTGCGCTGACTGCCATCACTCTTCCACATCAGGTACACAGAGTACAATGGATGATAAAATAGTTTTAAAGCTAGTTTGTGATATCTGGGGTAAGAATTCAAGACAAGATTTGAACATAATTGCTTCTTCGAGGAAAATATATGTATTCAGTTATCATATATTAGGTATGAAATTACTAATACTCAGCCAATTAGAAACACAAAAACACCAATTTCATATGGCCCAATCTAATAAAAACAATGTAACAGTGCTAAATCATCCCTTTTCTCATAGGATGACTATTAATTACATGAACCGTGTAAACTTGTAAGATGGTTTATACAAATACTTAAAATTTCATATACTTAAAAAGTGGCCAGTCAGTGGGCATTGTGGTATGGTAGACTAAGCGTTGGAGTGCCGATTCAAGTCTCGCTACTGCACTTCCAATCCAGCTTCCTGATAATGAGCACTCTGGGAGGCAACAGACAATGGCCCAAGTACACAGTCCCTGCTACCTACATGGGAGACCTAGATGGAATTCCAGGCTTCTGGCTTTGTTCTGGTCCAGCTCCAGCTATTGGGGAGTGAACCAGAGGATGGAAAATCTCTCTGTCTCTCTGTATCTCCCTATCAATAAAATATATAAACAAAAAGAAAGATAGCTAGTTTGAATTAGGATGTACTATATATGTAAAATGTGACAATATCTCAAAAGGTGCATGGAAAAACAGAAATAAAAGAAAACTTCATTGGTTGGAAGAAAATTTTGAAATGCAAGCAGTTTTTTTCATAATGTGCATTTTTCCATGAAAATTTTTGAAGACCTCTCATATGCATGGGTTTCAAAATCCCAAAATTAGCTAAGGCTTTCATTCCACTTTTCCATGAACTTTTCGAAGCACCTTTGTACATACAGGCTTTGGAAGACAAACAGAGGGCTGCCCACTGGCACTGCCCAGCCCTTCCTACCGTCATGAGTTGATGACACCTGATTTCAAAACAAAACAAAACGATGGCTAGAATATTCCTCTGACCTTTAAAAAGAAGCAGGCAGGATGGAGACACAGCTAGAAACATCTTCATTCTCTGAGCCCAGAAGCACCTCAGGCAATGTTCAGGCAGAAACTGGTAGAGCTGGCTGCAGCCCCAGAGATCACTCAGCCTAAGGCCTTCCTTACTGAGCGGAGGACACTCAGGCCCAGAGTGGGGAAGGGCCCCTCTGGCAGCAGCTAGAGAAAGAGCCGGGCCTAGCAGGTGCTCCAGCTCCCGGAGGTCAAGCGTCCTTTTATCACACCAAGCCTTTCTCTTTGTTTCCTAGCATCCCTACAGCTAAGAGACCCATTCTTCCTTAAACACAGAGCAATCATATCACTTTACCTTTTTTTTATTTTTTTTTTAATTTTTGACAGGCAGAGTGGACAGTGAGAGAGAGAGAGAGACAGAGAGAAAGGTCTTCCTTTTGCCGTTGGTTCACCCTCCAATGGCTGCCGCGGCCGGCGCATCACACTGATCCAAAGCCAGGAGCCAGGCGCTTTTCCTGGTCTCCCATGTGGGTGCAGGGCCCAAGCACTTGGGCCATCCTCCACTGCACTCCCTGGCCACAGCAGAGAGCTGGCCTGGAGGAGGGGCAAACGGGACGGAAGCCGGCGCCCCAACCGGGACTAGAACCCGGTGTGCCGGCGCCACAAGGTGGAGGATTAGCCTAGTGAGCCACGGCGCCAGCATCACTTTACCTTTTAATACAGTACTTGAAACTTGCCTCATATAAAAGCCCATGGAACTATAAACACTTGGTCAAAGCATCAAAATGATATGCCATTCAGACTAGTTACCTTAGAAATGTTTGAATGCAGGAACATTTAGTATACTTTACAACTGACGTTAGAGCTACAACAGCTACCATTCCCTGATTCGTAAGCAAATCAACATTTACTCTAAGTGGGTATTTTAAAAATAGGAGATGTTTAAATGCTCATATTCAGTAAAATTAATGTGTAATTTGATGTTATGACTGTAACTGACATTTTATTTTTTTAAAAATGCATGCTTTAACATTAACAGAAATAATTCAAAGGGAGAAATGTATAAGAACACATGGACATAAATAATGAGACACATACTGCAATGGTAAGTAAACAAAACTCCCACTTGATATTAAAATAAAGAACAAAAATGATGCCTTCCTATATGTTGTACGATCTACTCTACATGTTGGAGAAATACCAATGAACTTACCCACCACAGGCAATATTCCAAGTTTATGTAGTCATCAAGGAAAGATTCCATCCAAGTGGAGGGAAAGCAATTCAAAAATCAAATAACTACATTCATTTCATTATGAAATTAGTAGAATTAAATCAGAGAATTACTCTATTATATATGAGCTCTTGTACTAAAACTATAAAACAATTTAGAAGATAAAAAAATGACTTCAACAAAAAAGTTAGTATGTTAATATTAACCCAGAGAGATCTATTGCACTGTTATACAGCAAATTTTACAGTTTATGCAGCTTATATACTAAAATGAAGAAGGACAAATAATATTTTCATAATTTTTCCATGGAAGATACTTTACTATAAAAAAGCTGGGTTTTTATAATGATAATTCATTTTGCGTTTGAAGTTTGATGTTAAAAAACTAAAACAGTAACATTAAAAATCACAATACATTTCAGTGTATGGGCAGTTTCTCACCTCGTCTTCCTTCGAACACATCAGTGATTTCTCTTAGTAGCGTGGACATGTCACTAATTTGGGATTCCCAGGCTTCACAAAATACATCCAAGTTTTCTTTAGCAATTTTGCTAGATGGATGCAACGTCAGTGTTTCAGCAGCAGAGATTATCTGAAGAAACACAAAATACACAGGTGTGAATTTCAAAATCTTAGCCCTATCATACTGGAGGCCAAATTTAACTCTGTAGTGTTGAATTCACTCAACAACTATGGAGTAATTTCCATACACAAGCCCCACGTTGGGCAATACAGAGTTACAAGGTAGAAATAAAACTTGGTGTGTCTTATCATGTGATCTATGCAGAAATAGTATGATTTATTATACACAAACCTGCATTCAGGGAGCAATTTTTTTTTCAACAAAGCTATTTCCATAACATAATTCAAAGCATTATTTTTCAAAAGACTTACTTATTTGAGAGGCAAAGTTAGAGAGAGAAAAAAAAAGAGGGATAGATCTTCCATCTGCTGGTTCACTCCCCAAATGGCTGCAACAGCCAGGACTGGGCCAGGCCAAAGCTGGGAGCCAGGAGCTTCTTCTGCATCTCCCATGTGGCTGCAGGGTCCCAAGTACTTGGGCCATCTTCTGCTGTTTTCCCAAGTCCATTGGCATAGGAAGTGGAACAGGCACCCAGAGGGGATGAAGGCATTGTAGGCAGCAGCTTAACACTCTATGCCACAACAATGGTCCCAGTTTAAAGCATTATACTCAGAGTACAAAGAATGTATTGTTTATGGTAGTAGAACAAATAACAGTAGTGGTGATGATATAGTAGTAATGGTAGCAGTATCAGCGATGGTAGTAGTAGTTGTGGTAGGCAGCAGTGCTAGTGGTGACATACATACCTACAAGTACCTAATTAGATATGTGGCTGAGATACTGTGCCAGTTGCTTTATACACATTAATCCTCAAAAACACACAAGCAGGGGCCAGCACTGTGGTATAGCAGGTAAAGCTGCCACCTGCAGTGCCGGCATCCCATAAGAATGCTGGTTCATGTCCCGGTTGCTCCACTTCCAGTCCAGCTCTCTGCTATGGTCTGGGAATGCAGTAGAAGATGGTCTAAGTCCTTGGGCCCCACATGGGAGACCCGGAAGAAGCTCCTGGCTTCAGATCTGTGCAGATGTGGCCATCTGGAGAATGAACCAGCAAATGGAAGACCTCTCTCTCTCTCTCTCTCTCCCTCTCTCTCTCTGCCTTTGCCAATCTGTAACTCTGCCTTTCAAATAAATAAACAAATCTTTAAAAACAAAAACCATACAAGCAAAATACTGCTCTTCCCAAATAAGCATCACTTCCATTTTATGGCTAAAGAAACTGAAGTTCAATGATACTGAGTAACTTGTTCAAGATCCTCTAACTTATATATGCAGAGCTGATATCTGAACTTAGAATTTCCTGTCCCAAAGTCCAGGCTCTTTCTACTATACCACACTGCTTCTTGCAAAACACACATGGGCAGAATCATCCTAGGTGGTCTACATACCACCACAATCACTAAGTAAGTGTGAGGAATAAAGAAATTAATTGTTGCAGAATATTAGATTTTCAACAAAACCTGTTTTGTCTTTTCCACAGACACACAGCCTCCATAATGGAAGGGTATGGCCAGGAGACTCAGTTCTGTTCATCTGACCGTGGGCCGCCACTTCCATGACTAGCCTCTCACATCTGCCTCAAGCTCCCCCCAGGGCTCTCTCCCTTCCCCAACTGATGCAGCAGGGATGCTGAGGTCCTAGTGGCTAGTGAGTCACAAGGAAGAAAGCCATGTCACCAAGCAGGCCTTGATCTGAGAAATATGCTGCTATCATATTAAGCTACTGGGATTTGGAGGATTCAGGGGCATTATTATAATTATTACTATTATTTGAGACAGAAATAGACATACAGAAATCTCCCATCTGGAACCAGCATTGTGGAGCAGGGGTTTAAGCCACTGCTTGCAATGTTGGCATCAGAGTGCCAGTTCAAGTCCCAGCTGCTCTGCTTCCAATCCAGCTCCCTGCTAGTGTCCCTGGGAAAACAATGGAAGATGGACCAAGTACTTGGGCCCCTGCCACCCATAAAGGAGACCCAGATAGAGTTCTGGGCTCCTGGGTTTGTAGCCATTTTAGGAATGAACCAGCAGGTGGAAGATTGATCTCTCTTCTTCCCTCCCTTCCCTGCCCCCTGCCCCTGTCATTTTGCCTTTCAAATAAACAAATAAATAGGAAGGGAGGGAAGGAGGAAGAAGGAAGGAAGGAAGGAAAGAAGGAAGCAAGCAAGCGAGGCAGGGAGGGAGGGAGAGAGGGAAGGAGAGAGGGAGGAATTCCCCATCTTCTGGTTCAATCCCCAAATGCCTGTAAAAGCTAGGGCAATCTGAAGCTAGGAACCAGGAACACAATCCAGGTCTCCCACATGGGTGGCAGGAACCTAGTCACCTGGGCCATCCCCACTGCCTCTCGGGGTCTGCATTAGCAGGAAACTAGAATTGGGAGCTAGAGGCAAGCATCAAACCCAGGTACTCTGATATACATCCAGGTACCCCTAACCAGAGTCTTGGCAGGTAGGCACCAAATACCAGCCCCAGGTTTTCAGGCTTTCTTGTGTCAGCTACTACAGGAATGAATTACTGACTATTTTATCTTTTTTTTTAAGATTTTTTTTTAATTTTATTTCTTTGAGAGGTAGATTACAGAGAGAAGGAGAGACAGACAGAAAGGTCTTCCATCTGCTGCTTCACTCTCAAATGGCCGCAGCTGCTGTAGCTGAGCAGATCCAAAGCCAGGAGCCAGGAATCAGGAGCTTCTTCTGGGTCTCCCACATGGAATAGCCTTTTCTCGACTGTTGAAAAACAGCTTTTTTGTTTGTTTGTTTTGGTTTTTGGGTTTTTTTCCATGCAAGTTGTTTAACTCTTTACTAGTACAGAGTTGGTCTTCTGTGTATAAAGTAAATTGAAAATGGATCTTGGTGGAGAACGGGACTGGGAATGGGAGAGGGAGGAGCAGTAGGAATGGGAGAGTGGGTGGGAGGGTGGGTAGGGTGGGAAGAATCACTATATTCCTAAAGCTGTACTCATGAAATGCATAAAGTCTGTATTCCTTAAATAAAAGGTTTCTTTGGGGGGGGGGGAAATAAATAAATAAAATACATACGGAGGCAGACATTTGGTCTAGTAGTTAAATGCCTGTACAGGCACCTTCTTCTCACAATGGAGTACCTGGGTTTGCTGCCCAATTTTAGGTTCCAATTCCAGCTTTCTGCTAATGTGCAACCTGGGAGGCAGTGGTGATGACTCAAGTAGTTGGTTTCCTGCCACTCATGTGGGAGACCAGGCCTGAGTTCCTGAGTCCCAGCTTGGGCCCTGCCCCCCAACTTTGCAGGAATGTGAGGAGTGAACCAGCAGAAAGGAACGCTCTCTATATATTTGTCTCCCCATATATCTCCTTGACTCTTGAATAAATCAATTTTAAATACATAAATACATATAAACAAGGGATTAGTAAATTAAGCCACCACCATGCCAGCTTGAGTCCCAGTTGTTCTACTTTGTATCTAGTTCTCTGCTAATGTACCTGAGAAAGCAGCAAAAAATGGCCCAAGTGCTTGGGCCCCTGCACCCACATGAGAGACCTAGATGAAGCTCCTGGGTTCTGACTTCAGTTTAGCCCATGGCTATTGTGATCATTTTAGGAGTACATCAGCAGATGATCTCTCTTTTTCTGTGTCTCTGTCTCTTTCTCTTATAACTCTGCCTTTCACATAAACAAAATAAATCTTTAAAAAAAAATAGATATAAACCAAGGTATCTACTAAATGAGCCAATTTTCAGTCCAGCACATGACCAGATAATCCCATGGACTATCAGCCATGTTCAAAAATACCACCAAGGAAAATTCCATTATCATCAAGTTACACAGAACAGTGTTATCCCTTCCTTCCTCACACTTTGCTGTGACATTCAAACAAGATATAATTCAGAAGGAGCATCTATGTTATCCTACCTGTTGACCAGTCACCTGGAACGTCTCCTCTGCATGTATACAGGTTATTTCAAGAGGTTCTGTCCCAGATACATGTCGCAACAGTCGACAGGCCTATGAGAAAACATGTTTATAATTTCTCTTTCATATTCTCATCCTTCACAGTACACTGTATTATATTTCAATTTAAAAGAATATACAATTTTATAAATCAAACTTATTAAAACCCTATAAAATAAATTTGTAATTACCGAGGAGTTATTATAATACTGTATGGGTCACCAACAGATTCTCTAGGTATAGCACAGTGTTTCCACTCTTAGCTGATCACGGCAAAGTGGTCACAGAACATTAGAACCAGAAGGAATCTCTGAGAGAATCTAGCAATGCCCATGCATTTGATGTATGAAAAAATTCAGCTCAGAGAGTGACTTACCCAAGGACTCAGTTAATGCTTAATCAGCAAGCTGTCTATTCTTTCCATCAACAAGTAATACGAATAATACTGCCACTCATGATAAACTAATTAAGCACACTTTTTGTTGGAGATAATATTGACTTAAGCAGACTGGTACAAGGAGTAGGGAGTCTTTATCACATAACAAAGCTTTTAACAGATAATTAGAAAAAAAATTTTTCACTGTTTAAAAGATGTGCTAAAAATCCTAAAATTAGCAAGTTTCCCTACGATCACAGTATGTAGTTATAAACCTAACAGCATCTAATGTGTTAAATAAAGGAGACATATGTACACTCATTTTAAGAATTTCCCTAGAAGTTTTTAGGCTATTGTATCAACAAGTAAAGGAGAGAAGCTAGTCCAATTAGTCTAGATTTCTTCCAGTTTTTAGATTTGGTGAGCAGGACGTATTAGGTAATGTGAAGACAGCTAATGGTTCATTTCTGTGTCTATATATGCTAGGTAGGACAGATCTCACATATACACGTACACATGGGAGAAGTGTGGTTCTTCTGTTCTATGTCTTCTTTTCTTTAACTACTAGATGCCTGACATTTTCAAAAGGAGGAAGACTTAGACCACCAATGAAAGGTTAATAGGTCAAACTGCAATTATAAAGTAGCAGAAAAAGCACAGAGAGGAATGGATGTCCACGCTTTGTCCCTTCTTAGCTACTTTCCTCCCTGCTCAAATCTGCCCTTTGCCCCGGGAAACGTACCTATGTTGTCTACTCCCAGTCACCTCCTATGCAGGGTCCCCTTGGGCCAGCCACACGCCTGCTTCTAAAATCACAGCTTCTCAAGGCAGGTCTCTGAATGACTTGCAGGTTCCACCCTGCCCTGCTGATGTGGGCCTAGGGGCGGCATCAGCCCTGACCTCCCTGTCCCCAGCTACTCCACTCTCCCTTCAGGATTCCCCACATGCTGTCCATGCAACTGCACGCAGCTCCTTTATGAAATTCTCTTCGCATGATCCTAATTTGAGTGTGCCATCTCTTTCCTGCTGAGACCGACAGATTCAAACCGAAGCAAGGCCACACAATGTACCTCCATTGCTGTACTCCCAGGTCTAATCTCTCTGAGAGGTTAAGGAAAAGATTAACAAGTGCATTTGTAGAGTCTAGCCTGGTTTGGTTGTGTTTGGCTTAGAAGCCAGACTCTCGTAAGAGCAGAACAGACAGACACTATACCTTCAAGACTGCAAAGGAGAAAAAAATGCTCACAATAAGTTAACGAAAAACTCATATTAATATTCCCTCGTGAAACTTCAGTTTCCTTAGCAAACAAACCTCCACAAGCTGCTCCTTCTGTTCAGAGAGTTTACAGGCATATTCAGCCAAGGCTTCTAAACTCCCTTCTACTCCAGTAAGCCTCAATGCTTTCAGAACCACATGGTCGGCATGGCATTTCAAGAGATCCGCTGCCAGCTGTGTCGCTGTACTGTGAAGCTGTAGATGGGGGCGGGGAGGGGGACGGTGGCAGAGGAAAGAAAACAAACAGTAAGGTTTTGTGACCAAGCCTTTCGTAAGCACTTTAATATCGAAAGAGCAGAACCCTTGAAACAGTCTCACTTGATCTGCCAAGAGGACAGTGCAAAGATGCCTGAAGCACAGCAGAAATTTGTGGTGCTGTGGAACTTACCAGCTCCCCCGAGGGCAGGAGTGATGTCCGCATCATCTTAGAGTCTACTGGTACACTAGTGCTGTTTGGAGAAAATGAACTGGCCACCCAGTAGCTAAATAGCCAGGTCCCTTTTTTCACCCTATTATCAACCAGTTCTTCCCCACACAGTTTCTCTCTTTGTTAAAAAAAAAAAATTCTTTATCGCTTCTCGGCCTTTTGGCCAAGATCAAGTGTGTAAAAAATGCCTTTGCTTCTCTTACAGTTGGTGAGGAACAGAGAAGTTTTCAACAGTTGGGTATTCATACTATGAGGAAAATCAAATGGCAGTTCATGATCATTAACAAATTTTTTAGTATACTTTGAAAAGTATCAACATGAGCCTAAATAAATTATTCAATAAAATGTTAAGTACCTAGATCATGGCAGACACCATACAATTGCTGGGCATACGTGACAAGTGGAACCAACCCCTGCCCTTAGCAGGGTTTTACAGTCCATCTACACCTACTATTCAAGATTTTACTATCTGACTCAGTGCATAAGTTGGTTCCAGGAGTAATATTGGATAAAAGGGTAACAAAAACCCTGGAGGTCTGACTTCACGTGGAATGGATTTTAATCATGGTTTACTCTCATTAGACATCACTGGACCTATCAACTCCAAAACTCTTTTCTTCTTCTCCTGCCTCTTTTTCTTTTCTTTAAAAGAAAAAAAAAATGATGTGACAGTATACAGGGTTTTTGAAGTTATCCAGAAAGAAATCATTTTTCATAACATTGTTCTAAGAAACATCTGACTTTGAATTAAGCCCATTTGATTGAAGCAATCTCTTTTTTCCTGGGAGTTATCCAATGTTAATTCAGGTTACAGGACTTTGTACAAAATAACAATAGTGTCATTCTCATTCACGCAACCAAATGAGAATAATTACAGTCAGAAACAAAGACATTAAAATTCATGTTCCTTTGGAAACTAAATGCCACATAATAACTTTAAGAGAGTTTGTTTAGCCAGAATGGCCTCAGAGAATAGCTAATGGCAGTTCTTTATCCTACAGACCATAGAGACTGATTTGCCAAGGTCACTAACTCTTCCAAATGTTTTTGGGGACAAGTCATGAACAACTTATATAAGGAAGGAAGAGAAACAAACATGAAGCTCCTGCTCCAAACAATGTCTTAACAATAACTTTATACACTGTCACCTCCCTTAATCCTTACAAGGACTCTTCAAGGGGCGGGCACTTAGCCCACCAAGACGCCAGTCAAGACACCCATGTCCCCCATCAGAGTGCCAGGGTTCAATTCCAGCTCCTAATTCCAGTTTCCTATTAATGTGGACCCTACGAGGCAGGGTTTGTTCAGGAAAATGTAGTTTCCTGGCTTAAGAGTTGGGTCCCTGCTACTCACGTGGGAGACTCAGATTGAGTTCCCGGCTCCTGGCTTCAGCCCAGCCCAGTCCTAGCTGCTGTGGGCATTTGGGGAATGAACCAGAGGATGGGAGATTTCTCTCTTTGTCTCTATGCCTCTAAAATAAATAAATTTAAAAGTAAATAAATAAATAGAATTCTTCAAGGTTGATGTGGTTATACCCATTTAAGAGCTAAGGAGAGGAGGCCTGTGGAAAGTCACTTAGTCTATCCCTGAAGGATTTCATGCTTCACCAGACAGTCAGGATTTAATAATAGTTTAGTTAGAATTAAAATGGGCTGGGATGAAGTAGGTAGGCTTTTTAAGCACAGAAAACCATGCTCTTCTGTGTTTAACAGGATGTTTCAATGGAGGCTTCAAGGGAGACGTCAGTACTAAGATGTGAAACAGGTCAGCAGGTACATAATTAGTAGAAGAGACATCCAAACACCTATGTCATTTTCTTGACATTTTCTGACTCTCTTCAAAGATACTCGCATAACTGTCCACACAGGCTCTGTGACAACTACAAAGCTCTCCTGCTGTAGAGAAAAACACAGTATATAGTATGTACAAAATGAGCAGGATCATGTCTCAAAAATCCTACTTGCAAAAACTGACACCTCAGGACACCATAAGACTTTCAATTACCCAGGAGTGGCCAAATAAGTCATGAGGTGATGACATTTTCATTCAGGAAACAGGGAAATCTTCTCAACCAACAGATTATCTTTTTAAAAATCAACTTTAGTGAGGTATAATTTATATACAAAAAAGTACCTATTTTAAAGGTAGTTTGAAGAGTTCTGACAAACGTAACTGTCACAATCAATTATCTCAAACATCTCCATTAGCCCAAAAAGTCTTCCTGCACCCCTTGGAATAATTATTCCCCAATTTCTGACCCCAGACAGCCACACATCAAATTGCTTTCGGTCATTATAAATTAGTTTTACCTTTCTAGAATTTTTTTTTCTAAATGGAATCATGTATCCTCTTTTGGACCTAGCTTCTTTCATTCTGTCTAATGTTGTAATAATGTAATAATTCACCCATATAAGGTGCTATACATCAATATTGTTCCTTTTCATTGCATTTGGTGGAATTCAGGTTGCTTCCAGTTTGGGACGATTATCAATAAACTGGCTATGGATATCCACATAAGAGCTTTGAGAATGATGACACAGTCTACAGCCACACCACCCTGAATGCGCCCAATCTCATCTGATCTCAGAGAATGACAACACTAATAAAATGACAGCCTCAACTAAAATTTTTCAAGAAAACTTCTAGAACCATCTTTTAGGCACAAGGACATACTAATACTAATATATTTCATTTAAACCATAAAAGATGAAAATCAGCAAAGAATTATAATAAGGCAAATTTCAAACTATACTTACTTCTTTCTTAAGTTCATTGAGACTGTGACTGATTTTCAAAATAGATAATTCCAGTTCTTCAGCAATGCTTTTGGTTTTCTTGCTTTGCTAAAAATTTTTTTAAAAGAATATATGATGTTATTTCATCTTTTTAATCCATTAATTCCAATATTATCTGAACCTTAAATTATACTAAATTTTAATATCACTCTGGAAAATAGAATTTTAGTTGCAGTTATATTTTTACATACAAACTATAAACAGGTGAAATTTTAAAATCCAATTTTCTTTACTAAATTCACCATGTCTAAAACTAGTCTCTTATTTTCTGCTTGGAATATTTAACTCTTCACTGCATTTTATGTTTGCTTATTTATTGATTTTTTATTTATTTATAAGGCAGAGCAAGAGAAAGAAGAGGAGGGACAACATAGTGGTATAGCAGGTTGAACCATCGCTTGTGATGCTGGAGCACTGGTTCCAGTCCCAAATGCTCTGCTTCCAATCCAGCTCCTTGTTAATACACTTGGAAAGCAGCAAAAGATGGCCCAAATACTTGGGCCCCTGCTACCCATTTGAGAGACCAGGATGGAGTTTCAGCATCCGGCTAAAGCCTGACCCAGCCCTAACTGTTGGGGCCACTTGGGGAGTGAATCAACAAATGAAAGATCTCTGTCTCCCCTCTCTGTCACCCTGCCTTTCAAATAAATAAATAAATCTTAAAGACAGAAAGAGATCTTCCATCTACTGGTTCACCCTTCAAATGCCCACAACATCTGGGGCTGGGCCAGGTTGAAGAAGCCAGGGGCATGAAACTCTATCTGGGTCTCCCATGTAAGTGGCAGACTCAAGTTCTTGGGCCATCATCCACTGCCTCCCAGGACTGGATCAGAAGCAGAGCCAGGACTTGAAGCCAGGCACTCCAATATGGAAGTGGCATCCCAAGTGGTGTCTTAATTAGGTGCACCACAACACCCATTCCACCTCTTCACTCTATCTAATTAAAATTGGAATCCTACAGGTAGCTGGATAGGAAGTAGAATCAGGACCTGAACCCAGACACTCTAATAGAGGATGTGGGCAATCCCAATGGCAGTTTAACTAGTTGTACCATACTACCCATCCCATCTCTTCACTCTTCATCTAGTTAAAATGAAAATACCATTCATCTTTAAGATCTTATATAAAGAGGTCGGCACTGTGTAGTAGTAGGTTAACCCTCTGCCTGCAGCGCCAGCATCCCATATGGGCACTGATTCATGTCCCAGCTGCTCCTCTTCTGATCCAGTTCTCTGCTAATGGCCTGGCCTGGGAAAGCACTGGAAGATAGCCCAAGTGCTGGGGCTCCTGCACCCATGTGGCAGACCTGGAAGAAACTCCTAACTCCTGGCTTCAGATCAGCCCAGCTCTGGCCCATTGCAGCCGTTTGGTGAATGAAACAGAAGATGGAACACCTCTTTCTTTCTTTCTTTCTTTCTTTCTTTCTTTCTTTCTTTCTTTCTTTCTCTCTCTCTCTCTCTCTCTCTCTCTCTCTCTCTCTCTCTCTCTCTCTCTCCCTGTACCTCTACTTCTCAAATAAATAAGCAAATCTTTCAAAACCTTACATAAATATCTTTCTCAGATTACTCAAAATAGATTAGACTCTCTTCTTACCCAATAAGCCTATAAAAGCTCCATGAAGACTAGGATCACCTGTCTTGCTCACCACCAAATCCACAGTACCTGGCCGAGCAAGTGGTAGGTAGTAGTTGTTAACTTCCTTGAATAAGGAAATTTAAATGTCAGTATCTTCATGAAGCCTTCCTGATTCTTGTTCCTAAGTGTAAATTTATTCTGCTTCAAACTCTCTCAATACATGGTCTATATTTCTCTTGGGATATTTACAAAGCTTTTTATACTTTTCTATATTGTCAAATGGCAATTTCCTATATTATCAAAAGTCAAAAAGATGTTATCTTAATCATCTTTAGGTTTCTGGTTCCTGGCATACAAAAGGCATGCATTAGCAACTGCTGGGGAAAGTGAATGAATGAAAAATTAACCTGGCATGCAAAATCAGACAAGTGCTTGTGAAATAGGTGAAGGATACTATTTGCAAATTTAAGTATTGGAAGAATCAGAATCCCAACACAAGAAACTCTTTATACTGAATGTTGAGCTTAAAAAAAAATTTTTTTTTTTTTGACAGGCAGACTTAGACAGTGAGAGAGAGAGACAGAGAGAAAGGTCTTCCTTTGCCATTGGCTCACCCTCCAATGGCCGCCGTGGCCACCGCGCTGATCCGATGGCAGGAGCCAGGTGCTTATCCTGGTCTCCCATGGGGTGCAGGGCCCAGGCACTTGGGCCATCCTCCACTGCACTCCCTGGCCACAGCAGAGAGCTGGCCCGGAAGAGGGGCAACCGGGACAGAATCCGGCGCCCCGACCAGGACTAGAACCTGGTGTGCCAGCGCCGCAAGGCGGAGGATTAGCCTAGTGAGCCGCAGCGCGGGCCTGAGCTTAAAATTTAACACTGAGACAATCTACATTTCAGATTAGAAATCACACGGATCATTCAAACTAAACACAAAACAATGCTCAAATCTCATACACCACTCTACTCTAGGGCAAGATTCCCTGCCCGTGTTGTGATGCCAAGGAAACATCCAAAAAATCTGTGATTCCTATCTACTCTTCATTCATAAATCAATTCATTTACAAGGAAGTAAACTGCTGCTTCTTCCTTCACACTCAGTCATATTCACCCTCCTTCATCCTCACTACCAAAGCTTTTGTCCACGTTTGTTCTGACCCTGCTGTGAGCTATAAAACATGTTCATCCTTTTTGACATAGTCCAAGAAGTAAGTAAATGGTGCCAGATGCGTTTCTCAGCCTGTCTCTCCATTTTGTACTTCACCCATTCTAAGACATTGAATATACTTCCCACATTATACACTTCTGCCAGTCTCCATCAGTCATTCCCAGATAGTTTTAAACAGCCTACATAAGGTTCTTTACATGACTGCCCACCAATTTTAGACCAGGAAATGGCACATGGGTGAAAAAAATCTTTTATCTGCCAGTTGAGTCTACCCTGGTCTTCATTGCATCTAGATCCCACTAAGTGCCCTAAAGTGCTGTTTGTCTGTGCACCAGCTGTCCCCAGAGTTAAGAAGTGTGCATATCTGAATGGCTCTGGCAGTAAGACGCTGGTCCCACAACCTCTAGGCAGGGGTCTACACCTCTGCTGCTTGTTCTGAGGGAGCATTTTGGGGAGGAATTTTCCAAAGGAGGAGCTTGGTAGAAGACAGGGGACACAGGTAAACTAGCAGTGATGATAGCGGCACAGAAACCAGAGTAGCCAAGACAGGAAGCATCAAGTACTGTGATTGTACTGCATGGGAAGGGTGCTTTGGCCAACTAGGAGGGAGAAGAGGAAGGAGACATCCTTGCCATTCTGGACCAAATGCATACTCCTGATGACTATGTTATTAGCTTGCACATCACTCAAAACTTTAGGGAAAAGCTATTATGTAAGATTTACTTGGGGGCTGGCACCGTGGCTCACTTGGTTAATCCTCCACCTGCAGTGCTGGCATCCCATATGGGCACCGGATTCTAGTCCCGGTTCCTCCTCTCCCGGTCCAGCTCTCTGCTGTGGCCTGGGAAGGCAGTGGAGGATGACCCAAGTGCTTGGGCCCCTGCACCCGTATGGGAGACCAAGAAGAAGCACCTGGCTCCTGGCTTTGGATAGGTGTAGTTCCGGCCATAGCGGCCATTTAGGGGGTGAACCAATGGAAGGAAGACCTTTCTCTCTGTCTCTCTCTCTCTCACTGTCTATCTGTCAAAATAAAAAAAAAAAAAAAAGATTTACTTGGATGAGAAAGTTCTTACAGCTTGAATGCACACAGAAATGAGCTGCTGCAATTCCATTCTCGACTGAGCTGACAGCTCCAAGATGCGCTCCCTGTGTTCATGGCTGGTGTAGGCAGAATCAGTAAAGTC
The DNA here is from genome assembly GCF_964237555.1 of Oryctolagus cuniculus. Lineage (NCBI taxonomy): Eukaryota > Metazoa > Chordata > Mammalia > Lagomorpha > Leporidae > Oryctolagus > Oryctolagus cuniculus. Next base: position 212,681,089 of record NC_091432.1, read on the forward strand.
CTCCGTACGCTCCAGGATAACTTCCAGTGTTGTGGAAAGGTTCTCTTTGGACTGAAAATAAAGATTCTCCCGAAGAGCTTCAATAGTCATCTAAGAACAAAAAGCATATACATCTACCTGAGTCAATATTCCCACCTGAACAAAACGGACTGTAATTTCCAACAGTTCCCAGAAACATTCTGCACATTTCTCTTTTGCAAGCTGAGAGGAAATTTGGCCTCAATGTTAACTATATTACCCACTGACCTGGGAGAACACATTGCTCCAGAGCCATCAATAGCCATGCAAAGGTTCATTCCTAGAGTTGCGGACACAATGAAATTCCCGTAAGATCAGCGAATACAAAAAGAACTTCTGCATGTACCAACCTACAGGAAAAATGAGCCAGCCTCCAGATAAGGGATCTACATTGGATAAAATGCCTGGGCCAACACCTGGAGGATACATTACACCCAAGTATGAGTATATGCAGCCTGGCGGATAGGTGTGGTAGGTGTAGGATATGAGAAGGACAGGAAAAGGCATCAATTTTCCCTTCATTCATTCAGCAAAAATGCTCCTCACCATCTAACTGGGCTCCCTGCATTTTACTTTATGTCCCTAAGAGCATGTCAATGACCCAAACATCCTCTGTCAGGGAGCTATGTAATCTTTCTAAAATGTAAACCTTCTGACATTACCAGAGCCTCTAACTAGCTCCTAACCATCCACAGAATCAGGCCCAGACTACTACAGTATGCACAAAATCCTCTGTGGCCTTGCTTGCTCACCTCTCTCTCTAACACACCTGTCTCTCCAAGGCCCAGATAACCTTTCACTCCAGCCATTATATTCTCTAGTGTGTGGTGAACACATGCTCACCCCGGGCAGTCTTTCGCTCAGCTTTCTAAGGTACACTATGCCATTTCAACCATGTTTAACCTCTAGTCCATGAAAAATGTCTGAGATAACTCGGGCCAAGAGGCAATAAGAGCTGGTGATCCTGACTGTGATCCCAGTGAGCACGATGACCATAGTTCAAATCTGTTTAGCTCTTTATAGTGTGCTCAGATACACATCATTTCAAGTGAAGGTCAAGAGGCCAGAAGGGAGTGCTCACTTCCCCTTCTCTCTGGGCCCACATTATATCCAGTAATCACTCCATCCTAGGAAGACAGGCATATTTTTTTAAGCTAAGGAAGAAAATGCAAAATAGTGAAGTATGGAAGTGACAAATGAGGACCTGAGAATTTAAACATATTTAAACATTATTATTTGAACATAAAAATTAGTCATGGGGATCTAATTGCAGGTTGTTGTTGTTGTTGTTGTTTTTTAATCTTCCTATAGAGAGAACATACATATGGTCTTAGACAGCAACTTTGTAGAATTTTGTGGGGCTTTTTGAAGAATCTCCACATATACGTTTTTATGAGATTTGTCCTGGGTCTAAACGAGGGCCCCACCATTTACAGCTTTCCTCCTCCAAAGAACAAAAACAATTAAATCCACTTCAAAGAGCAGTTAGATTAATGAAAATATTTATTGAAAGCATGGCCCGATGTCCTTCCCATTTCTTTCACCCCATGTTCCTACTTAGACCGTCACAGAGTTAGAAGCCACAGTGTAGTAAGCTGAGAAGCAGCCCAACCTTGTCACGGCCCTTCTGTTAGGTGCATAACCCTTAGCATAGAGCATCACTTCACAGGGCCTTGGTTTTCCCACCTGCTAAATGGGAACAGTCTCTTGGATGATTCAGACACTGCACACACCCAAAGAGCACCTGTACCATCTCTCCACTTCTGATGAGAGGTTGAACTGCCTTGAGTTGCACTTCCTAGTTTCAAATCCCAACACGGTGCTTCTTGGCCAGCAGGCGAACCTCATGTTTCCCAACCTCCTTGACACTTTAAAGGGGTAATAACAATAGTTCTTGTGAAGGCTGCAAGAGTTCATGCATTTAAAGCACTTGGAAAAGGGTTGGTACAGAGTTAGGACTCAGTATCTGTTACTGTGTGCAGCTGTTTGTTTTTATACTTTAATTACTGTTGGGGCTACTGTCAGCACAGTCTCAAAGATCCAACCCTACAACACAAGGAGAGCAGGAACTCCAGCAGACAGGATTTGCTACTGGCCACCATTCATGGATGGCACAGCACTGCTCAAAACTGGGGAGGGCAACGTCCCTACACAGGAGGCAATAGCTAAACCACACAGCTCCGCAAGGCCAGAGTGGTGCTCTAAGCAAAAGCTGGTATCCTCTGTAACTATGACACTAGGCCAAATACCACTGAGTGTTAGGCTTGTACACTGTGGCCCTGCTTTGCCAAGCGATTTAAGCTTCACTCTAAATCACTACACAAATTATGGATACCACACATGTGATGCAACTTGTTTAAAACAGAAAGAAAAAGTCAACATATGCTCTCTTTACTCTTACCTTGAATTCTTTAATTCCAGTAAAAAGACTGACAAATGAAAGATCAGTCTCTCCATTTGGCTTACAGTCAGTCACTATTTCAATGACCTTATCCAATGCCACTTTCATTCGGTCGAATACTCCTTCTTTATTTTTATGGGCTGATTCACAGTTGGGATGCCTGAGACATGTCTTCAAAACAATTGCAAGTTTTTATTTTCATACTTGACCCACACCAGAACACACAAAATCTTACAGAGAACAGGTCATGCTAATAAAAATGTTTCTTTACCCAAATCTCCTGGGTCCCTGGCTCCCCCAGCTGCCTCTCCTCACTAAAGTGGAAGCAGGGTGAGCAAAAAGTGACAGCAAGGTTAAATGAAAGATGCAGAGAGTAAAACTACACCTGTACACTGCAATGACAGTTTACCTAAACTTGGGGGTGGGGGGCTCTCTCTTCATCATGATTAAAACTCTTTTAAAACACAACCTGACACATGCAAGAACTAAAACAGGAATGAAGGAAATGCACAAAGTTGGTTTATAACTGGGGATGTGTCTCTGACTTCTACAAAATGGTGTCAATGAAAAGCAACTCAAGGGCCAGATGTGAACAGTGCCTTCCAAGTGGGCTCTGTGAAGTCTCTGTTTCTGTGACTACACTGGTCCGAGCATGCAGTAAATACTCTCAGAAGACAAGACAATTCTAAACAGGCTGCTAATGAGACATTTACAAGTTCATTCTGGAATTGTACCAATTTGCTGGCCAACTGCAGTCTGGAAATACAAGCTCTTCATTGATAATTTTGTGCAAAGCAGAAAAAGGAATCAGATGTATGAATTTACAGAATAAACAAACTAAGGGCTGACTTCGTGCTCCACTGTTACTTAACAGATCCTGACTTGCCCAAATCTTTCTGCAGCACATGTGCTGGCTCCTCTGCGAGGCTGGCAAACCCTACAGGGAGTAACCATGTCTGGCAGGCCTTGATTCGGAGCACCTGATAGACACACCAGGTTCACTCGGCTGCTCAATCAAGGCTGACTCTGAGATTAATTCCTGAGTAGAGTTGAAGAAGAAAGTTAACATTCATGTAAATAACAACTTAGACTTGACTATTCAGGCCTATCTTCCAGGTTAGCAACTTGTTCATTTAGAAAATGTAGACTATATAACTTGGGTGCATTGAATCAGGTTTCCTATCATGCATAACACAGTAAAACCAAAGTCTTCTTACCTTGGAAGCTGTGAGAAGCATCATTGTACCCTTTTCAAGAACTGCTCTCGCTGCTGCCATTTTTGCTTTTTTCTTTTCATCTTTTAAATCCTAGAAATGAAATAAAACCACTGGGTAGTTTAGGATTATGTAAATAATCCAATTTCTTGAAAAATCATTTACTCAACAATAACAATATTCAAAATTTCAGGGACATTAAGTGAACAAAATGATAAAAATGTATCAAATGTCACTGCTTCAATCTAAACATAGTAGTCCCTTCCCCCCCCCCCTTATCTACAAAAATAGTGAATGAAAAATTCCAGAAATAAACAATTCATAAGTTTTAGGTTATACACTATTCTGAACAGCATGATGAAATGTTGTGCTGTCCTACTCTGTCCTGCCAGGCTGTGAACCACATCTTGGTTCAGTGTAACCTGTGCTGTATTCACTATCTGCCCATTAGTTACTCGGCAGCTGTCTCAGTTACAAGAGGCTTTGTGACAGCATCTCAGTGTTTGTGTTCAAATAACCCTGATGTTACTTAATAACAGCCCCAGAACACAAGAGTAGCAATGCAAAGGAAGCACCCAGGCATTAAACATAGATGAAGGGATTCATTCTGGTACTTTGTGGCTATGCTGTAGGGTACATAAGGGGAAAAAAAAACATAGTATACATAGGGTTTAGTACTATTGGTGGTTTCAGCCATCCACTGGGAGTCATGGGATGCATCCCCAGTGGATGAGGAGTGCTACTGAACATTAACTTTTTTTAAGATTATTTACTTGAAAGTCAGAGTTACACAGAAACAGGGGGAGAGGGGAAATGGCTGGGGCTGGCCCAGGCTGAAGCTGGGAGTCAGGAGCTTCTTCCAGGTTTCCCATGTGGGTGCAGGGGCCCAAGCACTTGAGCAATCTTCTGCTGCTTTCCCAGGCACGTTAGCAGGGAGCTGGACTGGAAGTAGAGCAGCTGGGTATTGAACCAGCGGCCATGTGGGATGCTGGTGTTGCAGGCGACAGCTTTACCTGCTACGCCACAGCGCTGGCCTCTGAACATTAATTTGATATGAGTAAAAGCTGCAGCTGCCCTTCAGAAGGATGCAGAGCCAGGAACTGAGACTGTGGCAGAAGTGCCAGGTGGCTCACGTTCTCGTGGTCTGCCACACCTGAAATTCTCATGTCCAACTGGACACTCGCATTCCTAACCAGAAACAACCTTTCTATGCCTTCCTTAACTAACAGTGACTTTTTTTTTTTTAAGCATCATTGGCCATTTGTTGAAAAATTCACTTTTTATTTGAAATCAGGGATCTTTCATGCACTGGTTCACTCCCTAAATGGCCACAATGGCTGGGGTTGGGCCAGATCAAAGCTAAGAGCCAGAAACTCCATCCAACTCTCCAATGTGCATGGCAGGGGCTCAAGTAGCTGAGCCATCTTCCACTGCTTTCCCAGGTCAGTCAGCAGGGACTCAGAAAGCCAGCAGCTGAGACTTGAACCACCACTCCAAAATGGGATGCTGGCAGCATTATAAGCAGCGGCTTAACCTCCTCAGCCACAATGATGGCCCCACTCACTGATTATTAATGCCTTCAAAACAAACACTTAGAAATCAATTTTGGGGGGCCCGATGCTGTGGTACAGTGGGTTAAGCTGACACCTGTAGCACCAGGATTCCATATGGGCTCCAGTTCACGTCCTGGCTGCTCTACTTCTGATTCAGCTCCCTGATACTGTGCCTAGGAAAACAGTAGAAGATGATCCAAGTGCTTGGGCCCCCACACCCACATGGGAGATCTGGATGAGGCTCCTGACTTCTGGCTTCAGCCTAGCCCAGTCATGGTTGTTATAGCCATTTGGGGAGTGAACCAGTGGATGGAACATTCTCTCTCTCTCTCTCTCTGTAATTATGACTTTAAAATAAATAAAGAAAAATAATTCTTTCAGGAACTGTGTCAATTAATCCCATTTAACTGCTTGTGCATTTCAACAGGAGGCTTATTTGTCCTAATCTTAAATACTATGTTGCTCTGAAATGTTCTCAAAGTGTATAATTTTTTCCAACCAGATTATGAATGCTGAACTAAGCACTATCATGAATATCTATACATTTTTTTAATTTCTCTTCACAAAACCCTCAAAGAATGTATGCTATTATACGAAACACCCAAATATTGAAAATCTAATCTACAACCAAATGCTGTAATAATAACCTGGTTACTACATCTAAATTAGAGGTCGTATATCATTTTCAATAAAAGGCCAGATACCTATTCAACTCTGCGGTGGCAATGTGAAAGCACCAGAGACAATACAGAAAGATATGAGTATGGCTGTGTTCCAATAAAATTTTATATATGGACACTGATTTTAATTAAAATTTTCACCTGTCTTATTAGTCTTTTTTTTTTTTTTTGAAGATTTATTTTATTTATTTGAAAGACAGAGTTACAGAGAGAGGTAGAGACAGAGAGAGAGGTGTTCCATCTGCTGGTTCACTCCCCAGATGGCTGCAATGGCCGGAGTTGCACCGATCCAAAGCTGGGAGCCAGAAGCTTCTTCCAGGTCTCCCCCATGGGTGCAGGTCCTTGGGCCATCCTCTACTGCCTTCCCAGGCCATAGCAGAGAGCTGAATCAGAAGAGGAGCAGCTAGGTCTTGAACTGGTGCCCATATGGGATGCTAGCACTTCAGGCCAGGGTTTTAACCCACTGTGCCACAGCGCTGGCCCCTCTTGTCTTTTTTTCAATAGGGAATTGGTTAGAAGCCCTTTATCAGAAATAAGAAAGACCTAAAATTTGAGATTGATTTGTCTTTGGAAAGAAATTTGTTATGAAAAGTTAGAATTGATTCAGTAATTACTCTAATAATCACTCACTCACTTGCATCCTAATATGGCTTTCTTTAATAGGAGCTAGGAATGGGATTACATTTAGTGCAGAAGAAACTGCACATAACTCAAGGGTTAACTTGGGTCACTTCCAAAACACTGTGTCCTACATCAAGTGTATACACCAATCATAATACCTGTAAGCCACATATGACACCATATACTGTATGGTGAGAAAAAGCAATGGAAAAATCAGCATCTCAACTTGCAAAGGTCAACAGCACCAAACAAAGATCTGCAAAAAACCAAGCTGATTCAAGGAATACTAAGTACAACATTCCCTTATCTCCTAAAGTATTTTCCCAGGCTTAATTAAGGCTCTCACCAAGCTGTCACTGTCTACTATCCAGGTTCAAGTCACCTTCATCTCTCACTGGTTCCTATAGCCTAACTGGTCTCCCAACCCCTGCCCTTGTCTCCCAAACTGTTCTCAGCATGGCAGCTAGAGGGATCCTGTTAAAATCGAAGTCCGAAGATACCATTCTCCTACTCAGTGCCTCCAGTGAAAGGAACCCTGTTTTACTTAAAGCCAAAGTCCTCACACAGTCTCAGCTCCCATCACCTCTTTGACTTCACCTCTGTTACTCTCGCCCCTTGCTCACTCTGACCCACCCACTGGCCTCCGTGGTGTTCTCCAAACACACCACAGGTATATCTGTTTAATCATCTATCTCCCCCAACCACACTAGCCTGCAACCTCCCCAAAGGCAAAGGTTTCTGTGTCCTTTGTTTACTGTTATATCCCCATCACCTATCATAGTACCTGGCCCACGGTGAGCAGCTAAAGAATATTTCCTTAATGAATGAAACTTACCAGGGCCAGCACTGTGGCATAGCAGGTAAAGCTGCTGCCTGCAATGCTGGCATCCCATATGGGTGCTAGTTCAAAACCCAGCTGCTCCACTTCCAATCTACCACCCTGTTAATGGCCTGTGAAAAGCAGTGGAAGAGGGCCCAAGTGTTTGGGCCCCTACTACCCACTGGGAGACTTGGATGAAGCTCCTGTCTCCTGACTTCCACCTGACCCAGCACTGGCCATTGTGGCCATCTGGGGAGTGAACCAGTGAATGGAAGATCTCTCTCTCTCTCTGTAACTCTTTTAAAATGAGTAACAAAAGAAACTGGCCTACAGCCATTTTTAGATTACTTTGATCATGTAAACACTGGATGCACATTCCATGAAAATATCCACAACTACTAGCACTTAGGAAACACAAAGATACCCAAATGGCTGCTAGTAAGGTTTAGGGCCCCCAATTTAATGAGTTAAATTTTAAATATAGATACTCACTCAAAGTGTACAGAAGTTTTAAAATGTTGGCTCATGGTGTTATAAGAAATGAAAATCTCCATAACAAATTCCTAACTACAATCAAAATAATGGTGAAAGTTTTCTAGCTGTGCCCAGAAAAGGAAGCAGCTTGGGCAGAAAGTGTAACACAGGGATGGCAGCTTTGGAACCTATGAATCACATCATGCTTGCCCAAGTAGTCAGAAGACGTTGGATGACAAGCTGTTACTATTATAAAACATTCAAGCCAGTCATTTTTGTAGGAGGGAGAGTGGAGGAAGGAAGCAAAAAGAAAGAGAAGTAAAAGAAAAATTATTTATTAAGAAGAATGCTGGGGCTGGCGTTGAGGTGAAGCAGGTTAATCCAATGCAATGCCAGCATCCCATATGGGCACTGGTTCACGTCCCGGCTGCTCCACTACGATGCAGCTCCCTGCTAATGTGCCCAAAAAAGTGGACCACTGCCACCCACATGGGAGACCTGGATGGATTTCCAGTCTCCTGCCTTCAGACTGGCCCAGCCCTGGCCGTTGTGGCCATTTGGGGAGTAAACGAGCAGATAGAAGATCTCTCTCTCTCTCTCTCTCTCTGTCTCTCTGTAACTCTGCCTTTTAAATAAATAAATGAAGGAGAAGGAGAAGAAGGGAGGAGGGGGAAAGAGGAGGAGAAGGAAGGGGAGGAGAGGGGAGGGAGAGGAGAAGGAAAAGGAGAAGAAGAAAGGGGGAGGGAGAGGGGGAGAGAAGGGAAAGGGAAGAGAGAACGAAGAGGGAGGAGGAGGAGGAGAAAGATGTGGCAGAACAGAAAATGAAACCGGAAGGTGCCTAAGGAGAGAGCTTAGGAATTACAGACCAACGCCACTACCCAGTGTGCCATTTTCCAGGCCAATACTCATCTCCCCAGTGTCAGCTACAATAGGAAAGTACTTATCAAAACTAAGAGAGCAGAAGCTAGCATTGTAGCAAAGTGGGTTAAGCTGCCACTTGTGATGCCAGCGTTTCATATCAGAGTGCCAGTTTGAGTCCTGGTTACTCTGCTTCTGATCCAGCTTCCTGCTAACGTGGGGAGAAGAGGCAGATGATGGCTTAAGTACTTAGATCCCTGACACCCACGTGGGAAACCTGGATGGAGCTCCAGGATCCTGGCTTCAGCCTGGCCCAGCCCCAGGTATAGCAGCCATCTGGGGAGTGAAAGAGCAGATGGAAGATATCTATTTCTCTCTCTCTCTCTCTCTCTCTCTGGAAGATATCTATTTCTCTCTCTCTCTCTCTCTCTTTCAGTCACTTTTGCTTTTTGAATAAATAAACATTTACCAAAAAACACAAGAAACTTAGTATCTTTTGGGCAATACCCAGAAGCATTTTCACGGTCAGTTATGTTCTGCTCAACTTTCTGATAAGATGGACTCACGCACAGACACCCAAGAAAAACTCAGTCTTCTACCTCTCTACACTCTGAGCTGGGGAACAGAGCTGCGAAGAGCCAGTATCACGTTACAGCTTTAGAATCACACGTGACTTAGCTCAAGCTTCCAGCGCAGTGACCTTGGGAAAGCATATCATCCTCGCAGGCTCAGTTTCCTCATATGTGAAACAGTAATGACAACATCTGCCTCAAACAGGTGGCTTAAGAATTAAACAAGATCATGTAGCTTAAGTCCTTAATACACAGACTGCAAACTGAGAATGGGTTGGGTTATTACTATTTTTTGTTTTGTTTTGTTTTGTTTTTCACAGGCAGAGTTAGACTGTGAGAGAGAGACAGAGAGAAAGGTCTTCCTTCCATTGGTTTACCGCCCAAATGGCTGCTAAAGCTGGAGCACTGCGCCAATCCAAAGCCAGGAGCCAGGTGCTTCTCCTGGTCTCCCATGGGGTGCAGGGCCCAGGGACTTGGGCCATCCTACACTGCGCTCCCTGGCCACAGCAGAGAGCTGGCCTGGAAGAGGAGCAACCGGGACAGAATCCAGCGCCCCAACCGAGACTAGAACCCGAGGTGCTGGCACCGCCGCAGGTGGAGGATTAGCCTGGTGAGCTGCGGCGCTGGCCGGGTTATTACTATTAACATAATGCAGTGACAATAATACAAACATATAACAAAACCCGGGAAGAATACATATGAACAAAACAAGTACTCGAGGTGGGCCTTGCAGGCAGGTTTGACCTTGCCTGCTACGTGAGGCAGGAACATATTTAACCATGATATGTGTGCAAAAAAAGACAGAGATCGACCTACTTTATCCTGGCTTATTTATGAAATTATTTCAAGATCAAAGTCAGAGATTTAAAAAGCAAAGAAACCAACCCCAAACAATTGCAGATCCCACTTTTATCCAAACTAAAAAGGATGCATTTATCAGAACATTTTAAGATGTGGTAAATACATACATTTTGCCTATCTCCAGTTAGGTGTGCAAACTCCACCATCTCATTTCCAAATTGACTGAATATTTGGACAAATTCTTGAAAGCTATTCACTTTCTCTAGCCGTTCCATAGTGGCCAGAACCTGCAAAACAGAGAATTCCATGCTATTAGGTAATAGATGTGAGAGTGTCTGAGACAGTAAACACTGAGTAAAGAGAGTTAAAAAGGGGAAATTGCAAATTTCAGGAGAAAGCTGAGATAAAGGAGCAAGAAAAGAAGAAAGAGGAAGAGGGGCTCAGAGAAGCACAAGTAGATTTAAAAGTTAGGATCATTAAGGGAATCAGTTCTTCTTTAGGAAAAAGAGATGGGCTCACCCAAAAAGCAAACTGATAAAGAGGCAAAGAAATGATGAAATACACAAAGAAGAGACTGTTTACGTAACCTTGTCTGGCAAAGGTGCGAAAGGGCAGGATGACAGAAACCGAATCTGCAGAACAGGAAGGGCTGGGATGGACAGCGACCCACAGAGGCTTTAGGGTGCAGTGAGCCAGACTCCGAGGAGCCCTGGGCAGCTTGGGAAAGTGGAAGGAAGGTCATCCACAGAGTGAGGAGTGGGAAGGGAGGCCCCGGCTTTAAGAGCAGGAAGAGAGTTGGATGAGCCAGGGATTGCCTGCGTGGAATACACGAATCTCCAAGAAGCTTTGGGTGGTGGGAGGGAGTGGGGAGTGTGGGTCTGTCACAGGGTCAGCAGACTGTGTGATGTGCTTTCCTGAAGTAAAGTAAATAGATGTGAAACATATTTTCAAATATTTTTTTCTAAAATAACAGTACTGGATTAGTTTTAGTCTGACTATGATAGGTTAAAAAAACACAGATATCCTGTGTTTACTTACTTTTAATGAGGATGTGATGGCTATTTGGCAGTGTTAATCTGCCCTGGCAGCTCAGGAAGCCCAAGCAACCAGCACAGATAAGGCCTACTGGGCCTGCACTGGACAGAGCCTCTGTCTTTCACAGACAGGAAGGCTGCTATTCCTCAGGCACTGCCTGAACCACCTCTCCGGTTTCTTTTTATGTTTAAACTTATATTTCTTTAAAGGATATATTTTATTTATTTGAAAGACAGAGTCACAGAGAGAGAGGTCTTCCATCTGCTGTTCACTCCCCCAAATGGCTGCAATGGCTGGAGCTGAGCTGATCCAAAGCCAGGAGCCAGGAACTTTTTCCAGGTCTCCCATCTGGGTGCAGGGGCCCAAGCATTTGGGCCATCCTCTGCTGCTTTCCCAGGCACATTAGCAGGGAACTGGATCTGAAGTGGAGCAGCCGGGACTTGAACCAGCATCCGTGTGGGATGCTGGTGCTGCAGGCTGGGGTTTTAACGCACTGTGCCACAGTGCCAGCTCCTAAACTAACATTTCTGTATTCATTCAACACTCATTAGGCACATCTGTCCTCAAACCCTAGGGGGACAATGCCTTCCACAGATGAATGCCCTCCCCTTTGCCTAGGGAGAGTTCCACAGAAGGAAGGGATCACTTGTGCCCTGGGTTCCCCGACAATCAAGGGGCATTATCTGAGAGACTAGAAGAGTTTTGGACTGGAAGAGTTTAAATCCATTGTTTTTGTATTTGTTTTTGTTTTTCTGAAAGGTAGAGTGACACAGAGAGAGAAATCGAGATCATCCATCTACCATCTACTGGCTCACTTCCCAAATGCCAGCAACTGCCAGGGTAGGCCAGGCCACAGGTACCAGCCAGGAATTCCATCTAGGTCTCTGTGGGTGGCAGAAGCTCAAGCACCTAGGCCATGATGCACTGCCTCCTGTGTGTGTTAACAGGAAGCTGGCGGTGAAGCATGGAATAGCCAGGACTCAAACGAGTACTCTGGTATGGGATAGGGCATCCCAAGAAGTGGCTTAACCTTGCTGCACCACGATGCCCAACCCTAAATCCATTCACTAAATTCTACAACTATTAAGCAATATTCACAGTTTACACATACAGAATTTTTTTTAACTGTGAATAATTATGGTTTCAGATTATTTAATTTTATCTTAAGCTTATACATTGTTACCCCCTGACTTGGAAAACTAAGAAATATTTCAGCATTTTTATCAACTAGGTTTCTATCATAGACATCACCATGGTGCTTGGCTGTTCTTCCAAACATTACACATATTTAAACTTTACTAGGGTCAGCATGATAGTGCAGTGTGTTAAGCAGCTGCTTGTGATGCCAGCATCCCATGTCAGAGGGCTAGTTGGATTCCCAGCTGCTCCACTTCTGATCCAGCTTCCTACTAATGTTCCTAGGAAAGCAGCAGATGATGGCCCTAGTAGCTGAGTCTTCGCCATCCACGTGGCAGACCAGGATGGAGTTTCTGGCTCCTGATTTTAGCCTGGCCTAGCCCTGGCTATTATAGCCATTTGAGGAGTGAAGCAGCAGATGGAAGCTTCCTCTCTCACTTTTCTGTCTCTTCTCTCTGTTACTCTGCCTCTCAAACAAATTAAATCTTTAAAGAATTAAGCTTTCTCTTTAAAAATATTAAGGCTTCTATCAATAAGCCTCAACAAGGGGATAATGACTTTCTGAGAAGAAATATTATTTGCATTCAAAAGTTTAGGCCCTTGGAGCTGGCGCTGCGGCACAGTGGATAAAGCCGCCGCCTGTAGCATCAGCATCTCATATGGGCACCGATTTGAGTCTCAGCTGCTCCACTTCTGATCCTCCTCCCTGCTAATGTGCCTGGGAAAGCAGTGGAGGATGGCCCAAGTCCTTGGTCCCTGGCACCCATGTGGGAGACCCAGAAGAAGCTCCAGGCTCTTGGCTTCGGATGGGCCCAGCTCCAGCCATTGCAGCCATTTGGGGAGTGAACCAGCGGGTGGAAGACTTCTCTCTCTCTGCCTCTGTCTCTGTCTCTCTGTAATTCTGCCTTTCAAATAAATAAATAAATAAATGTTTTTAAAAAATGGCCTTTGAGCACCAGTTTGAAACCCGGTTGCTCCACTTCTGATCCAGCTCTCTGCTACGGCCTGGGAAAGCAGTAGAAGATGGCCCAAGTCCTTGGGTCCCTGTACCCACAAGGGAGACCAGGAATAAGCTCCTGGCTCCTGGCTTGGGAATGGCCCAGCTCCAGCCATTGCAGCCATCTGGGGAGTGAACCCACAGACAAAAGACCCCCCCCCCCCGTGGCTATGACTCTTTGTAACTTTGCCTTTCAAATAAATAAATAAATATATCTTTTAAAAAATTCAGCAATTATAGGTGTAGAAGAAACACTTAAGTTACAGACATTTAGAGTTATAAACAATTATAATAGAAAACCATCACCAGACTACCAATTAAGCTACAAAAATTTCTGAACAACTCTGAAAGACCAAAGTATAGCAACAACAGAAAGGCAGATACCTTATTTCTTGATGCTATTATCTGTTTGATGACGACTCGGTCTGCCAGCAACAACACCTTTGTTACTGAAGAAAGAAGTAATCTTGCAGCCTTTATAACTCCTGTTTTGTCTGTAAAAATTGTGATCTGGCCATCAGATTCTGGATGATTCAAGTTGGTTACATCTGTAAGTGCTGCAATTGTTTCTCCTAAGAGAAAGGGGATGGGGAAGTTAAATTGGGAATAAGACACAATTAAACTAAAATCCCGACTTTCATCTAATTGTCAAGGCAATATGCATGATGGGGAGAAACTCAGCTTTGGAGTCTCGCTTCAGGAACAAGAAACAGCTTTGCTTCGATCATCATGGGGATTACCCTAGAAAGCTTTGCAATGACAAACATAATAGCACACTCAAGAACATGGCGAATGTTTGCCTTTGCCCTGTCTGAAAAGCAAGATAAATTTTGTTTCCAATGGTATGACCAACTACACAAGCTAAAAGCCTTCTGCTCTAAAGACATTAGAGAAAAAGAAAAGAACCTGAAACTAAAGCAGTAAGCAGGTGCCAGGGCTTGGGTGGGTGCAGGGCCAGGGGCAGGAGAGGAGTCCCCACTAGTCACCACAACCTCAGGGGACTTGCATTTTTAGGGACGTCCAGGGAGAGAAGAAAGATGAGACACTGGGCCCCGAGGGATAAACACAGAAGAACAACAAGCAAGAGTGTCTGTTGGTCAGCCTAGACTCTGGGCAAAAAAAGCCTTCCTCCTGAGAATTCACATGATGGACAAAAAAATTCTCATCTTCACTGTTGCTATCTGACCTTCTGATTTGTATACAGCAACTCTCCATCAGCACAAGAATACAAATGATTGCTCTCCTCAAAGATGAAATCAGGCTATAATATTCTCCAAACCTCCTTACTGCTATACGATCTTGAAAATTTAAAAAAAAAAAATGTTTCCATCATCTTGAAGTATTCAAGATAATTTTTAAAGTCCTAAATAATCCTACATGCATAGTGCATTGGTTTTCTCACAAAAACCTTGTCCACCCTATTGAATACATACAATCATGTTTCATCCACCCATAGTCTAAGGATTTTGAGGAAAAGTATTGGAATTTCAATAGACAGAACACAGGGTGTGATAAAAAGTCAATGTTCTGAAAGATCAATCTGCTGGGAGCATAAAATGGATTGGAACAGAGAGACCCAAGCCATTTCAACTGTGGGTATGAGGTGGGAAGAACTAATTAGGATAGCAACCACAGAACTATAAAGAAGATGACTGAGGAGATACTGAGGAAAGAAAACACAAATTAGTGCCTGACCAATTATAAGAAGGAAAGGAAGAATGAGAAATGCTTGGAGGTTAGGGGCTAGCACTGTGGTATACTGGGTTAACCCACCACCTGCCATGTCAGCTTCCCATAGGAGTGCTAGTTTGATTCCCGGCTGCTCCACTTCCAATCCAGCTCTCTGCTAACACACCTGGGAAAGTACATGGGAAGGGAGATGATAAACTTCATATCAGACAACAGAGGTTTCAAATGACACAGTAACACAAGCAGGATAAGCCACTAGACGTGGCTGATGCTCTGCCAACAGATGATGTTTATGGTCAGCTCCAGGATGATTTTTTTTTTTTTTTTTTTGGACAGGCAGAGTGGACAGTGAGAGAGAGAGAGACAGAGAGAAAGGTCTTCCTTTGCTATCGGTTCACCCTCCAATGGCCACCACGGCCGGCGCACCACGCTGATCCGATGGCAGGAGCCAGGTACTTATCCTGGTCTCCCATGGGGTGCACGGCCCAAGGACTTGGGCCATCCTCCACTGCACTCCCTGGCCACAGCAGAGAGCTGGCCTGGAAGAGGGGCAACCGGGACAGAATCCGGCGCCCTGACCGGGACTAGAACCCGGTGTGCTGGCGCCGCAAGGCGGAGGATTAGCCTAGTGAGCCACGGCGCTGGCCCAGGATGATTCTCAACCACCCCAGCTGCTGGCATTCACTTTCTTACATTGTCCCCTCCCACCAGGTTAGTATAGCAGAGGTGAGGCCATGGCAGTTAGTTAGGAAAGAACTGCTTCACATTCTCTCGCTCCTTCCCCTTAGGGAAGTCAGCTGCAAGTCATAAGCAGCCCCTAACAAGTAGAGGCACAGTGGTGAGGAAGCAAGGCCTCAGGCCGGCTGCCCCCAGGGAAGGCTCACCTAGGCAGAGGAGCCTGGAAGCAGATCCTGCCAGCCAACCAAGCCTCCAGATAACTGAGGCCCAGCCCACACCTGGCCTGCACCCTTGGGAGACAGAGCGACAAGAACCAGAACTACCCAGGCAAGCACTCCCTGATTCCTGTCCTTCAATAACTATGTGAGAGAATAAATGCTTGTGGTTTTAGGTTGCTAAGCTTGGGTTAATTTGTTACACAACAATTGGTAACCAATGCAAAGTTTTGATTGCAAAACATACAGAGAACAAAACTGCTTCCAACTAAATCTTAAGACACATATAACAATTAACTGTCCACATTCTATGAGCAATAGCTAAAAGGATGAAAATGTTGCCTCTATTCCTCTGGAAAACATTAACATTTCCTGTAGTTCTCAGTTACCAAAGATAGGACATAGGAGCCTGCCCATAGGGCACTGTTAACCTTTCCTTTGTCTGATTAAACAAGGCACTGAACTCAAAAGTACAGGATGGTAACACTGGATCAGCTCCACCAACCTGGGCAAAAGCTCCCTTAACATTATAAAGATGTTTGGGGCCAGTGCTGTGGTGTAGCGGGTAAAGCTGCCGCCTGTGGTGCCAACATCCCACATGGGTGCCAGTTCGAGTCCTGGCTGCTCCACTTCTGATCCAGCTCTCTGCTGTGGCCTGGGAAAGCAGTAGAAGATGGCCCAAGTCTTTGGGCCCCTGCACCTGCATGGAAGACCTGCAAGAAGCTCTTGGCTCGTGGCTTTGGATTGGCACAGTTCTGGCCATTGCAGCCAACTGGGGAGTGAACCAGCAGATGGAAAGCCTCTCTCTCTCTCTCTCTCTGCCTCTCCTTCTCTCTCTGTGTAACTCTTTCAAATAAATTAATCTTTAAAAAAATTATAAAGATGTTCAAAATGCACAATGTTCAGAAATTACTTTCCTGAAAAAGCCACAAAGTTGTCATATAGCTTCATGGCTGCCATTTTTAATTTATTATATTCAACTAACCAGTGTTATATCTTAAAAAATATATTTTATTTATTCAAGAGGTAGAGTTAGAGAGGGAGAGACAGAGAGAAAGGTCTTCCACATACTGGCTCACTCCCCAAATGGCTGCAGCAGCCAGAGCTTGGCCTATCTGAAGCCAGGAGCCAGGAGCTTCTTCCATGTCTCCCACATAGGTGCAGGGGCCCAAGCAGCTGGGCCATCTTCCACTGCTTTCCCAGGCCATAGCAGAGAGCTGGTTTGGAAGAGGAGCAGCCGGTACACGAGTCAGCACCCATAGGAGATGCTGGCGCAGCAAGTGGAGGCCTATCCGACTATACCACAGCACCAGCCCCCGTGTTATATCTTAATGTAAAATCCAAAAGTCAACCAAACACAGCTATTTACTAAACTTTCAAATGAAATCTAAACCTTGCTTGGTTGCCAAGTAAAGAGTAAAAATACAGTGCAAGAGTTCAACACAGGGGAGGAAGAATAAAAAGTAGGGGGGCTGGCGCTGTGGCATAGCAGGTAAAGCTGCCACCTATGATGCCAGCATCCCATGTGGGCACCAGTTCATGCTCCACTTCTGATCCAGCTCCCTGATAATGGCCTGGGAAAAGCAGCAGCAGATGGCCCAAGTACTTGGGCCTTTGCCACCCACATGAGAGACCTGGAAGAAGCTCTTGGCTCCTGCCTGGCCCAGCACTGGCCATTGCAGCCATCTTGTGAGTGAACCAGTGGACGAAAGACTCTCTCTCTCTCTCTCTCTTCCTCCTTCCCTCCCTCCCTCCCTGTAACTCTGACTTTCAAATAAATGCAATCTTAAAAAAAGTAATAATTAAAATGACAATATTTATTGAGCATTACATCAAAATACCTCTATAAACAAAAACAACCCCATTTTATAGATGAGAACCCTGAAGCTTTGAAAAGTTTAATGGCACAGTATTACATGGTTAATAGCACAATGTCATATGACTAGCAGTAGACGGATTAAGATTGAAATCCCTACTCTTGCTTCAATCAAGATAGCTACAAGACACAATAATATGAAGAACATCCCAATATTTGCTGGTGAATTGTCCATTGTATTATGTAATGTCTGTTTTATGAGTGCCCACACGATAATTTTAGTGCCAGGAAAAAGTCTCTTTCTCCTCTTACAAGCTGGTTTGTTTCCTTTTGACAAACAATGAGAATTATATAACTCGCTGTTTCCCACACTTTTGTCTTCCCTTCCAGGAAGTATAAAGATAAATTTCATGCTTAGTTAAAATAATCAGGTTTGCCAAAGTATCTAGCACATTTATTTTTATCTCCTATTTTAATGGGTTTATTGAACATGCCTTTTAATGTGAGCTATTATAAATCCTTTTTAAAAGTGGGAAATTTGAATTATGAATAGAAATTATGAATAGAAAAAGGCTATGTCCCCTGCTTCCCACATAAAACCTATCCCCTGTTCCAGTAACTGCTGGAAACCCAAGTGAGCCCAGAGTTCTCCATTTCCTTTAGTCAACAACCCAGTTCCGTCTATCAACTATATTAATGACTGTTTTCTCTACTCCTCCTGCTCTTTATAGTCCTGTCTTGGTCTAGCTGATAAGTCTCCATATTAATCTCCCTCCCTTCAGTCTCAACCCTCTTTCAACCTGTCCTCTCTCATTTGTTTCCTCCATACTACCAGAAAGATTTCTAATACAAAATAATGTGTCTTTCATCTGGCTTAAAATTCCTTGGTGACTTTGTGTTACCTACAGAGTAACACCTACGTCACTCCCATAACACGCAGGACCATGTATGACCTGGTTGGTCCCTCCATATTTACTCAGCCTTATTACACCCACTTCCTTCCCTTGACAACCCATCAGCGGTTGTCCACTGCAGGAAATGGCACAATCATTTACCTAGCTGTTCATATCCTGGAATTATCTGTGATTCTTCTTACTGTCACATCCCACATTCAACCCATCAACAAATCCCATCAGCTCCATCTTGACAATATTTCCAAATGCAACCACCTTCCACTGCCTCAGATATTATCACATAGTCTACATCACCATTGTCTATCATCCGGGCCACCACAACCACCCCTTGTTTCTCTACTTGTGGGGAGCAACTGGGAGCAACTCGGACTAGACTAAGTTACTGGAATTAAGACTTATTCTATGCATCTGCTCTCCCACAATATGGCGCTGGGAGAGGAGAAAACAGCTTCTACACAGCTGCCTCCAGTTCAACCAATGAACAGCAGGACCTGCTCCTGATTGGAGGAGAGCAGCGTACTCGGCGTGTGGGTAGCAGAGTTGGGATTGGCGGAAGAGGACTATAAAGGAGGAGAGAGACAACATGCACCAGGAACATCTATCCGAATAACACCTGAGCAGCCCCCCAGAGAGCCGGCCGGCGGTGTGCCACTCCCCCGCGGAAGTGGGGAAAGCAGCAGGGGGAACCGCCCTTCCACGGAGGTGGAAGGGTCGGTAGCCAACCCGGGAAGAACCAGCAGCAAACCCGGGGAGGGCCGAGCAGACGAAAGAACAGCGCAGGGTCCTGTGTCGTTCCTCCGCGAAGAGGGGGAGCGACATCTACTGTACCCTTACACCCCATAAAATCTATTCTCTGCACAGAATAGTTATCCTTTTCAAATACAAATGAGATTGTATCACTGCCTGTACAAATTTTCCCACTAGCCACCCAATATAGTTAGAACAAAGTCCTAAGTTCCTATCATTGCCTGAAGGCCAGACTCGTTCTCCTTCTTCTTGCCTGTTTGCCCAGGCATTCGCATAGCAGATCCAAATTTCATTGGCAGTCTGTGCTCTAATATTCCTTCCTTAGATCTTGTATCTCAGTAGTTCTCAAACAGGAGCCTTTTAGACTCCCTAAGACAGACAGCAATGTCTGGGTACATTTTTGGTTTGTCTACTGGCAGCTAATAAGTAGACACGAAGGATGTCGCTAAACCTTCCACAGTGCACGAGACAACCCCTGATGACAAAGAATTATCCAGCTCCAAGTGTAAATAGCATCAAAGTTGAGAAACCCTGCCCGCTCCAAAATAGCACCAGATGGGTCTCCTTGCCCTTACCCAACTTTCTTTCTTCATGATAACTGTCGCCACCTGGTATTACATACTTACTTACTCATTGTTTATGGTCTGTCTCCATCACTAGAATGCAAGTTTCATGAGGACAGACTTTTGACAGATTTGTACATGACTAACTCCCACAACCTCAAAAGCCTAGTAATAGCCAGCAATCAGTAGGCATTTATAGAAAGAATAAATAGATTAATAACACTTCAACAAACTATTCATAGCCCTCAAAACACCTCAGGATCCTATGTCACCAGCCATAGAGAATTGTAAAAAACCATCAAGTTGGAAGTCACTAAGATCTGTTTGCGGAGCAGGCGCTGCGGCATAGTGGGTAAAGCCACCGCCTGCAGTGCCTGCATCCTATATGGGCACTGGTTCAAGTCCCGGCTGCTCCACTTCCAATCCAGCTCTCTGCTGCTGGCCTGGGAAAGCAGTGGAAGATGGCCTAAGTCCTTGGGCCCCTGCACCCACTTGGGAGAACTGGAGGAAGTTCCTGGCTCCTGGCTTCAGATCGGCACAGCTCTGGCCATTGCAGCCATCTAGGAAGTGAACCAGCAGATGGAAGACCTCTCTCCCTCTGCCTCTCCTTCTCTCTCTGTGTAACTGTTTCAAATAAATAAATCTTAAAAAAAAAAAAAAAAAGATTTGTTTGCTGTAGCGTTTTATTTCCATTTCCTACATGTGGGAGGTAAGATAAAAGCCCTTTGATGCCCTTTGAGGGCAAAGTCCACGCCTCACACGTGTCTGCAGCCCTCATATCTCAGTGGCTGGTGAGGAGGATGGCAGATCACTATTCTAACCAGTGGAAGGGTAACTATTTCAAATTCAGGACTTGAGCCAGAAAAGTGCAATAGTCCTGGAAGCTAATCCAGGCCTTTCTTTCCTAGGTATCCACAATCAGAGCGTTAAAAAGCATAATGCACATCTTTACTCAAATGAAACAAAAATTTATCATCATATCTCAAGAATTAAAAATGATACAAGTAAGCTTCACGATCAACATCCACATACCTGCTTGCTTAGCTTCGATACAGGCAATATTTATCTCTTCTTTCAAATCCCGGTTTTCATTGGCTATAGCTTCTCCTACTTTGACAAATCTTCCAACTGCCAAGTTCACAGCTTGTCCGACTCGCTGAATTGCTTGCAGAGTTTTATCAGACTTTTTGGTATTATCTTTATGATTAATAAGGGTAGTGATCTAAAAATAGAGGATAAAAGCAACTTGCTGAAGTATCTTTTTTAAAGGCTGTGTCACAGAAGCTAAGAAAAGTAAGTGCAGCATACTGGATTACCCCCATTAACCAAATGGACAGTTTTAGAGGTCCCAACCAGAGACACACAGCCAGCAAAGCATCCCACATCGTTCCTCCCTCAGGACAAGGTTCCCATTAGTTACAATTCTAAGTTCAGGAGAGAAGTTTTGAGGGGCATATGGTTCCAGAGTCCCTCCAGATGTTTCAGTGAATCGTAAAGACAGGAGAAAAGTGGAAGTGGGCAGGTCATGACTTTCACAGATCCCGCAGGAAATGCGAGTTTCCGATCTAGCTTCCTCTACTACGTCTCGGGCTACTGCATCTCTTCCCTTGCTTTCCATTCTGCTGCCACCAGGATGCACGGGGTGTACAAAACAGTCCTTGTGCCATACATGTTGACCCAATTAACCAGATACTTCACAATCTATGTTTTACATTTCTCTAACTTTTGCTGCACCAGACTCAAAGTAAAAGAAATACTTGCCCCCAGGCCCAGAAATAAAATTTAAAAGTTGACAAGTTCAGCTCATTGAAACAAATACAAATCTTCAAAATGTTTTAGAAAACTAGTATATGAAGCATGCTGACATATAAAAAGAAGCTACCAAAGAATGTTGCATGAGTAATGACTCAGTTAGGTTCCTGCCACACATGTGGGAGACTTTGTTTGGATTCCTAGCTCCTAGCTTTGGCCCAGCCCAAGCATTACAGGCATTTAGGGAGGGAACCAGTGGACAGAAGTTCTTTTTCTCTCTCTCTCTGCCTTACCCAATACGCCACTGCAGCGGCCCTACCCCTCATGTTTTGTCTCTCCCTCATGTACCCACCTGCCTTTCAAACTTCTGCCATATTACAACACACCACAAAACCATCACCAGACGTGGCCACCAGATCTTGGAACCCCAAGCCTCCAAAACCATGAGCCAAAACAAAACTCTTTTCTTGATAAATCACCCAATCTCAGGTGTTCTGTTACAGCAACAGAACACAGACAAAGCAACACTCAAGCAATACCAGGGAGAGCTGCACAAGGGTAAGAAACTACTGCCTCTTGGCAACAGGCAGCTGAGTGAATTTTGGAGAAGATTCTCCAGGCCCAGTCACCTCGGATTACTGCAGACCCAGCCAAACATTCTTATTTCAATTTCATGAGGGACTTTAATCCAGAACCACCAAATAAGCCACCCCAGAATTCTTTTTTTAAAGATTTATTTACTTGAAAGGCAGAGTTACAGAGCGAGAAGGAGAGACAGAGAGAGAGCGAGCTTCCTTCCATTGGTTCACTCCCCAAATGGCTGCAATGGCAGAGGCTAGACCAGACTGAAGCTAGGATCCTGGAACTCCATCTGGGTCTCACACATGCAGATGCCCAAGCACTTAGGCTGTCTTCTGTTGCTTTCCCAGGCACATTAGCAGGGATCTGGATCAGAAGTGGAGTAGGGGCCAGTGCTGTGGTGTAACAGGTAAAGCCACCACCTACAAGACCCACATCACATATGGGCACCAGAATCCCAGCTGCTCCACTTCTGATCCAGCTTCCTGCTAATGCACCTGGGAAAGCAGTGGGAAATGGCTCGAGGACTTGGGCCCCTGTACCTACATGGGACACCTGGAGGAAGCTCCAGGCTTCAGACTGGCCCAACTCCATTGTGGCCATCTGGGGAGTTAACCATCAGAAGGAAGATCTCCCTCTCCTTCTCTGTCTTTGTCTCTCTGCCTGTCTGTCTCTCTCTTTCTCTCTGCCTCTCCTTCTATGTAACTCTTTCAAATAAATAAATATTTAAAAAAAAAAAAAAACAGAATGTAAGTCAAAAATAAAATAAGTGGAGGCCGGTGCCGTGGCTCAATAGGCTAATCCTCCGCCTTCCGGCGCCGGCACACCGGGTTCTAGTCCCGGTCGGGGTGCTGGATTCTGTCCCGGTTGCCCCTCTTCCAGGCCAGCTCTCTGCTGTGGCCCGGGAGGGCAGTGGAGGATGGCCCAAGTTCTTGGGCCCTGCACCCCATGGGAGACCAGGAAAAGCACCTGGCTCCTGGCTTCGGATCAGCGCGGTGCGCCGGCCGCAGTGTGCTGGCCACGGTGGCCACTGGAGGGTGAACCAACGGCAAAGGAAGACCTTTCTCTCTGTCTCTCTCTCTCTCACTGTCCACTCTGCCTGTCAAAAAAATAAAAAAAATAAATAAATAAGTGGAGCAGGCAAGACTCAAACTAGTCCCCATATAAGATACCTATGTTACAGGTGGCAGCTCAACACACTATACCAATGCCAGCTCCCACCCAGAATTCTTGACCCAAAGAAGCTATAATAAATATATGCTGTTGTAGGGCACCAAATCTGGAAAATTTGTTCTGCATCAATAGATAACTAATACAGATTTTGGTACAAGGTCTAGAGTGATGTCATAACCTAAAATATGGCAGTGGCTTTGACACCAGGCAATGGAAGGTGATTGGTCTTTAAGTAAACTTTGTAGAAACTTGCTGACCTCTGAGAAAGGTGACTTACATTGGGCTACTAAAGCAAAAATACCTGAGACTGGGTAATCTACAAAAAACAGAAGTTTATTGCTTACAATTCTGGCAGTTTAGAAGTCTAAGGTCAAGGTGTCAACAGATTCAGAGTCAGTGAGGGCCCATTCCTCATAGATGGCACATTGTGTCCTCACATGGCAGAAGACAAAAGAGGTTCCCTCAAGATAAAAATACTGGGATCCAGTGTTGTGCAGTAGTGAGTAAAAGCCACCACTTGTAATGCCAGCATCCCATATGGGCATGTCCCAGCTGCTCCATTTCCAATCCAGCTCTCCGCAAATGGCCTAGGAAAAGCAGCAGAAGATGACCCAAGTGCTTGGGCCTCTGCCACTCACGTGGGAGATCTGGAAGAAGCTCCTAGATTCGGCCTGGCCCAGCTCTGGCCGTCGCAGCCATCTAGGGAGCGAACCAGTGGATGGAAGATCTCTCTCTCTCTCTCTCTCTCCCTCTCTCTCTCACCTGCCTTTCAAATAAATAAATAATTCTCAAAAAGAAAAAGTATTAATCCTATTTGTGAGGATTCCTTCATGATCTAACCACCTAAAAGGGCTACTATGTGGGCCAGTGCTGTGGCGAAGTGAGTTAATACCCTGGCCTGAAGCACCTGCATCCCATATGGGTGCCAGTTCGAGACACGGCTGCTCCACTTCCGATCCAGCTCTCTGCTATGGCCTGGGAAAGCAATGGAGGATGGTCCAGGTCCTTGGGCCCCTGCACCTGCGTGGGAGACCTGGAAGAAGCTCCTGGCTCCTGGCTTTGGATCGGCACAGCTCCAGCTGTTGCGGCCATTTGGGGAGTGAACCATCGGATGGAAGACCCGCCCCCCCACCTCTCTCTCTGCCTTTCCTCTCTCTGTGTAACTCTGACTTTCAAATAAATAAATAAATCTTTTAAAAAAATCACTATGGAGATAAAGCTCCAACTTGGGGGGACACCATTCCATAGCAGATGCTATGGTTAAAACTTAAAGGAAAATGGAAAAAATATTATTGGAAACTCAAGGGAAAAAGGACCCTTGTTATACAGTGATAGAAAGTCATCCTCAGTAACATGGAAAGCAGTGGTCTACCTAAGATTTCAAGGCAGACTTTGAAGGTGCTACCTGGTTTCTTCTTGCTGCTTACAGTAAAATGTATGAGAAAAAAAGAAAAATTAAGGGAAACACTGTTAAATAGAAACAAGCCAGAACTTGCTGGCTTTGAAAAGTCCTATCTTCTCCAGATGGCTTCCAGGCAAAAATATATAAAATCCAGTACACGGTCAAGACAGCAAGATCTAAAGATGATGCTTAGGGTATGACGATTCAATTTTTTTTTTTTTTTTTTTGACAGGCAGAGTGGACAGTGAGAGAGAGAGACAGAGAGAGAAAGGTCTTCCTTTTATCGTTGGTTCACCCTCCAATGGCCACCATGGCCGGTACCCTGGGACCGGTGCACCGCGCTGATCCGATGGCAGGAGTCAGGTACTTATCCTGGTCTCCCATGGGGTGCAGGGCCCAAGGACTTGGGCCATCCTCCACTGCCCTCCCGGGCCACAGCAGAGAGCTGGCCTGGAAGAGGGGCAACCGGGACAGAATCTAGCGCCCCGACCGGGACTAGAACCCGGTGTGCCAGCACCGCAAGGCGGAGGATTAGCCTACTGAGCCATGGCGCCGGCCGAGGATGCAATCTTAATGTCAGGATCTCAGAAAGATCCGAGGGGGTGCTGCTGTTAACCATTCAGATGGAAAAACAGGTTTCCTAAGAAGCTGGAAGGTGCAGTCCCCCACAGAAGCACAAGTTAGAGAAGAGTTTACCTTGCCTATGGCTCAGAGGAGACCAACAAACTTAACATAATTGTATCAACAGAAACACCGCCTGCTCAGACTGAAAGGGAGAGATCAACACAAAAATGAAAGGCAGATTTGTATCCCAAGCTTCCACAGGCAGGCACCAGGGTGAGCAAACTATGCAGCTACAAACAGGGGTTACCTTTCACGGTAATGGTGACTCAGACGGCAGCACCAAGAGCCTTGGAGAATTATCCCCAGGACTTGAGTCTTAATCAAGGAGCAGCCAATTTGGGCCCGGGCAGTGGATTCAATTGTCCCCATTTTTGGACACAAGTGGTGGCAGTTACCCCCATATGTCCAATTTCCTGTTTCATGAACCAGTTTGGGATATACCATATGTTATCCTATAGCTGAACGGAGTAACACTTCAGGAATTCCTACAGATAAAAAAAAAAAAAAAAAAAAAAAAAAAAAACCTGGTTTAGGTGCCATCATCCTGCGTTTCCTGCTAATGCACGTCTAGGAGGGTCGGCCTGAGGGGAGGCTGCTTGCAGGTGGGAAGACATAAACAACCTGTGGCCAGAAGTCAGTGTGGTCATCCCAAAGTGCATCCACAAATGCTATGCTATTCCTCCTTTCAAGAGGTCGGCTCTCACTCCCCTCTCCCTGAGTGCAGAATAAACTTAGTCACTTGCTTCTAACTAACAGAATAAAGTGGAAATGACAGGATGCTGCCACTTTTGAGGCCAAGTCCCTCCCCAGATACAGAACCTGCTAACAATCTGATCTCCTACTACCCAGCCTCTAACACTGTGAGAGATAAATTTCTGTTGTTCAAGCCTATTAAGTATTTTTTATTACAGTTGCACAGACTAAGATGATTCTATTTATCAAATCCTTTACATAGTGTTATAAATTTCCAATTATAAAGAAAAGATTCTGCAATTAGGCTGAAGTGCCAAGTATTGTTCAGTTCCCAAACACACACTTGGCTTTTATCACAGGCATCCTCCCCAGTGCATAATTAGGTGTGGCTGTCTTCCTCTTACTTGAGGCAGTGTGGAAAATGTTCACTCCAAATAGAGATAGGTATGCCTTTAAACTTGGCTCTGAGAGAACCTATGGTAATTAATAAATTTCCTTACTAAAGGGTCTACTTATAACCTAAAATTGGTTTCAAATGTTTTAAAAGGGAGGTTGTTCAAAAGTTCTATGTACATGCTGCTTATTAAAAAAGAAAAAATGGGAGCTGGCACTGTGATGCAGTGGGTTAAAGCCCCAGCCTGCAGCACCAGCATTCCATATGGCACGAGTTCAAGTCCTGGCTGCTCCACTCCAATCCAGCTCCCTGCTAATGTGCCTGGAAAAGCAGTGAAGGAAGATCCAGGTCCTTGGGCCCCTGCACCCATGTGGAAGAGGAGGAAGAAGCTCCTGGCTTCAGATCATTTCAGCTCTGGCTGTTGTGGCCATATGGAGAGTGAACCAGTGAATGGAAGACCTCTCCCTCCCTCTTGTTCTGTAACCCTGTCTTTCAAATAAATAAAATAAATCTTAAAAAAAAAAATTGGGAGATGGGGCCAGCACCATGGCACAGTAGGTTAATCCTCTGCCTGCAGTGCCAGCATCCCAGTTCTAGACCTAGCTGTTCCTCTTCCAACCCAGCTCTCTACTGTGGCCTGGAAAAGCAGTGGAGGATGGCCCAAGTGCTTGGGCTCCTGCACCCACAAGGACGAGGAGAGGCATCTGGCTCCTGGCTTCATATCCACGCAGCTCTGCCTTTGTAGCCATTTGGGGAGTGAACCAACAGAAGGAAGACCTTTCTCTCTGTCTGTTCCTCTCACTGTCTGTAACACTACCTCTCAAGTAAACAAATAAAATACTTTTTAAAAAAATGGGAGCAGGCATTTGATAAAACAGTTAAGACACTGGGATGCCCACATCCCACATCAGGGTACCTAGGTCCGAGTCCCATGTCCTCTTCAGACTCCAGCTTCCCGTTAATGCACACCCTGGAGACAACAGATGACAGCCTAAGTACCTGGGTCCCAGCCACCCACGTGGGAGATCTAGACTGACTTCCTAGCTTCTGACTTTGGACTGGCACGGTCCTGGTTACTGCAGGCACTTGAAGAATGAATCAGCAGCAATGGGAAGATTGATACCTCTCTCTTTCTCCTTCAAATAAATAACAAATAAATACAATTTTTAAAAAAAATTTAAATGGGGCATATAGGAAAGACTCAAGAAAGAAAAATCAGGGGTGGGTACTGTGGTGCAGCAGGGTAAGCCAGTGTTTGGGACTCCCGCAGAACCAGTTAAGAGTCGGACTCCACCACTTCTGATCTAGCCTCCTTCTAATGCATACTGGGAGGCAGCAGACATTGGCTCAACTACCTGGGGTCCTGCCACCCACATAGGAGACCCAGGCTGCTGGATTTGGCCTGGGTCATCTCTGGCTGTTAGAGGTATTTGGGGAGTGAATCAGCAGATAGAAGAGCTATCTTCCCTCTCTCTTTCTCTCTCTCTTCCCCCTCCCCTGTTTCAAGTAAATGAAAAATAAACACTTTTTTAAAGAGAAAGAAAAATCACCCATAATTCTACTACCTGTGAGCATTTTGGCACAATTCATCCCAGTCTTATTTTATACATACATATACATATAAACAGTTTCACAAAATTAACATAGAACTTCAATTTCCTTATCATGCAAAAAAAAAAAAAAAAAAAGACTAGCTGATATTTATCAAACACAATAGTACCAGGCATGAGCCAATATGTTCTCCATGTATGAATTCATAATGCTTACAACTCTAGTATCTAATAGATGTATCATTAGGTTGCTACTCTCATTTTACATATAAAGAACTGAAATTTGAAAGGTTAAGAATGTGCCCAGGTCACCAAGCCAGGAAGTTGCCTATATTCATTTAAAATTTTTTTTTATTTTTATAGAAAGCTTTTATTTAATAAATATAACTTTCATAAATACAACTAGAAGTTTCCTATATTCGTTATCATTACCCTCCTCCCCGTCTTTCTAGGATTGTGCCAAGGATCAAGGGAAAGTCAGCTAGTGAGAGTGTTTTGTCAAATGTGATGTGCCAAATAACATCTGAGCTATAATGCTACAAAAATAGCAGGCATATTAAATAGGCAGTCACTACCTGCAGCCGCCTTAACAGACAGCTCTTAGAGATTGTTAAAGGATGCCCGACTGAAGCAGAAAAGAGGCAGAGAAGGCATCTGTGGGGCAAGAAAGAGGACCTGATGTACCACAGTCTGCTGTGGAGTGGAGAACAGCGTCACCTGATACCTTCCAACGAAGGGCATCGAGTACAGGCCATCCCCCCGGTGCAGAGCAGGGACTCTGCCATCCCTCGCGGCACAGGTTTGAATTCTGCTCCAGTACGTGAGCACAGGGCAAGTGACCTAACCTGTCTATGACTCTGCTCAATCTGTGAAAATGGGGATAATAACAGCACTAAGGTTGTATGGTGATCATGGGAACAAATAAATGAGTAAATATCAAGCACCATACTCAGAAGAGTAAGCATTATATGATTGTCTATGATAGCATTATATAACCATTAGCTATTATTACACTGGTTAGATGGCTACGATCTCTGTTCTTTCTGCATGTTTGTGATGTTTTCCTTATTCTCTGCAATAACTCAAAGTAAACCCTTGATTTAAATGGACTTTCTTAAGTTTACTTAATTATTTTGTGCTAAGGCAAGACATCAAGTAAAGAAGTCCAGGTGGGAAAAAAGAATGAAGCCCAATCCCCTGGGACCTGAGGAACAGCCTAGAGGCCAGGAAGAGAAGTTCATCTCCTGGCGTAACTCATTTTTAAATTCTCAAAATTATACAAATTTAAAAATTAGCCATAGAAAACAATATGGGGGAGGGGTGCTGGCTGGCATTGTGGCATAATGGGTCAAGCCGCCACCTTTGACGTCAACGTCCCATATGGGTGCCGGTTCATGTCCCAGCTGCCCTACTTCTGGTCCAGCTCCCTGCTAATGCACCTGGGAAAGCATCAGACGATGGCCCAAGTGCTGGGGCCCCTGCCCCCACATGAGAGACCCAGAAGAGGTTCTCGGCTCCTGGCTTCAGATTGGCCCAGCTCCAGCTGTTGTGGCCATTTGGGGAGTAAACTAGTAGATGGAAGATCTCTCTCTCTGTAACTTTGCCTTTCAAATAAATAAATAAATCTTAAAAAAAAAAATAGAAAATAATATGGAAGCAAACACGCTAATCACAATAGTATGTTTTCCAAAAGGCAGAAAGAAAGCATTCCACTCACAAATCCTTTTACTTTTAAATGTTATGGTTTATCTCTGCAATTAAAAACCTGCACACACACACACATATCGACAAATACAAATCAGCAAAGGGCACGGAAGAGCCTTAACTACTCTCTTCACCTTTAACCTAGGACAAAGTCGACAGAAATGGGAAAATGATGAAGCCATCTTAGAAATGTAAAGGGTGTACACTATGGTAAGTGGAGGAAATCCATCATAGACAGGAAAAGGCTAATAGGTAGCAGAATCACATTCCACACCAGGGTAGAGCTGCCTGATACCCTTCTACCCGTCTTTGGGTAGAAGTCTGCTAAGCCTGGGAGTGGGAGTTTGGGCAGCAGGGGTGAAGTCATTATTAAAGCCTGGGAGTGGGAGTTTGGGCAGCAGGGGTGAAGTCATTATTAAAGCCTGGGAGTGGGAGTTTGGGCAGCAGGGGTGAAGTTATTATTAAAGGAGGGGGAAAAGATGCTCTGCAAAGAACATGCTTGGTTCTTAGTTCGGAGCTTTCCAAAATAACCACCTGAATTATAAAATACACCACATATGAGGTTATACGACATACATATGGACAACTTAAATAAATGAAGACCTATGCCTCTCCCTCACCACGCTTAAGAAACAATGTCAGTGCCACTGACAGCCCACGTGCCCAGTGAGCTCCTCCCTGTCCACATCAACTCTCTCCCTGTCTCGAACAGAAAACACTGTCCGGGGGTTTTCCTCTTTTGGATGTCCCCCTCCACGCCACTCTAGCTAGAGGTCCTTGATTCTAATAAATACTTTTAAATCTAAAAAAAAAAAAAAAAAAAAAAAAAAAAAACTGTCCTGATTTTGTGCTTGTTATTCTTTTATTGTTACTACTGCACATATTAATATAATCCTAAATGAGACATGGTTTAGCTATACCTAGTTTTAAACATTTTTTGCTCAACATGGTTTTGGGGCTCATCTATATTGATAATTATAGCTGTGATTCATTTATTTCACTGATATACACTATCACACTGTATGAATATAGCACAACTGACCTAAACATTCTACTGCATAGTTTCCAGTGTTGCCATCAGAAGCAAAACAAAACAAAACAAAAACAAACAAACAAACAAAAAAATGCTGTTCATATTCCAATCCATTTCTGTAGTCCATGTGCAGGGGATACCTAGAGCTATAGATAATACCTGCCTTCTGTCTTATTAGATTTCACCAAACTCTTCCAAAATGGTTGTACCATTGACATGCCTTCCATCTCCACATCCATCACCAACACTTCTCATTCTAGCTTAGCTTATACTTACCTGATTTCTAATGAAGCTGAACATCTTTTCACATATCTTTTAACTATTTGTTTTCTCTATAGCAACACGACTATTTGATCAATTTTTTTTAACAGATCTAGTTATCTATTTGAAAGAGTTACAGGGAAGGAGAGGCAGATGCAGGGGTTGGGGGATAGAAGAGAGATCTATCATCTGCTGGTTCACTCCCCAAATGTTCACAATGGTCAGGGCTGGGCCAGGCTAATGCCAGGAGCTTCTCCTAGGTCTCCCATGTGAGTGCAGGGGCCCAAGGACTTGAACCATCCTCTGCTGCTTTCCCAGGCACATTAGCAGAAAGCTGGATCAGACATGGAGTAGTCAGGACTCAAATACAGGGTGTGGCAGGCGGCAGCTTATCCCACTATGCCACAGTGCCAGCACCCTCTGTGATCAATTTTTAATGGCTAATTTTTATATTTTTGATTCAATGAAGTAGTCCTTTATTTATTCTTGGTACCATGAGTCATTTGGTGGTTATCCAGGTGTCAATCATAATCTCTCACTTTGTGGCTTATTCTTCCATCTGTATAATGTGCTGGGATGAAGAAGTTCTTCATTATACTGAAATTGAAGTTGTCAATCTTTGCTTAGAGTGTGTACTTTTGGTGTATTAAGAAATCCTTTCCTGGGACTGGAATGTGGCATGGCATGGAGGGCAAAGCTTCTGCCTACAATGCTGGCATCCTATATAGGTGCCAATTTGAGTCCCGTCTGCTTCACTTCCAATCCAGCTTCCTGCTAATGAGCCTGGGAAAGCAGCAGAAGATAGCTCAAGTCCTTGGACACCTGCACCTATGTGGGAGACCTGAATGAAGCTCCCAACCCTGGCCGTTGTGGCCATTTGGGGAGTGAATCAGTGGGTGAAATATCTCTCTGCCTATGTCTCTCCTTCTCTGTAACTTTTTCAAATAAATAAATAAATCTTTAAAAAAAAATAGACAACTAACTGTGCACCTAAAAGGAAACCTGTTGAAGTGAAAGGGACACTATGAGAAACAGTGACTTGATCAGCCCTTGTCCTGACTGTCAAGGAACAACTTAATACTTTATTCCTTTTAGTATTTTTTGTTCTACTTAATATCATTGGTTGAACCCTTTAATTAACACACAATTATTCTTAGGTGTTGAAATTTAACTGAAAAGTGATCCCTGTTAAATATGAGTGGGAATAAGAGAGGGAGGAGATGTACAGTTCAGCACATGCTCAATCGGACTTACCCCAAATGGTAGAGTTAGAAACGTGCCAGGGGATTCCAATTCAATCCCATCAAGGTGGCATGTACCAATGCCATCTCACTAGTCCAAGTGATCAATTTCTGTTCACAATTGATCATAATGATAGAACTAAGAGTCAAAGGGATCACATAAACAAGATTAGTGTCTGAAAATAATAACCAATAGAAAAAAAAAAGGGAGAGAATGATCCAACATGGGAAGCGGGATACACAGCAGATTCATAGAATGGCAGATGTCCTAAACAGCACTCTGGGCTCAGAATCAGCCCTTAAGGCATTTGGATCTGGCTGAAAAGCCCATGAGAGTATTTCAGGCATGGAAAACCAAGACACTCTGGAAAAAAAAAAAAAAAAACCTATATGAAAGATCTCTGCGAGTGAGATCCCAGCAGAAAGAACGGGCCATCAAAGGAGGTACCTTTCTCTGAAGAGAGGAGAGAACTTCCACTTTGATTATGACCTTGTCTAAATATGATCAGAGTCAGCGAACTCAAAAGACTTCCATAGCCTTGGCAACTCATATGGCAAGAGCCTAGGGTGATTACTGACATCATAAATAAGAGTGGCAATTGTTAAATCAACAACGGGAGTCACTGTGCACTTACTCCCCATGTAGGATTTCTGTCCTTAATGTGCTGTACTATGTGAATTAACGGTATAACTAGTACTCAAACAGTACTTTACACTTTGTGTGTCTGTGTGGGTGCAAACTGTTGAAATCTTTACTTAGTATATACTAAATTGATCTTCTGTATATAAAGAGAATTGAAAATGAATCTTGATGAAGAATGGGATGGGAGAGGGAGTGGGAGATGGGATGGTTGCAGGTGGGAGGAAAGTTATGGGGGGAAAAGCCGCTATAATGCAAAAGTTGTACTTTGGAAATTTATACTTATTAAATAAAAGTTAAAAAAAAAACAGTAAAAAGTTCTTCCGTTCTCCACTGGCCAGCAATGCCAATTTCCATTCATTGAGTTAGCGTACAGGTCATGTGTGTATGGATCTGTTCCCCCACATCCTCGCCAGCATCTGTTGTTGGTAGATTTCTGTATGTGAGCCATTCCAACTGGGGTGAGATGAAACCTTACTGTGGTTTTGATTTCCATTTCCCTGATTGCTAGTGATTTTGAACATTTTTTCATGTGTCTGTTGGCCATTTGGATTTCCTCTTTTGAAAAATGTCTGCAATTGACTTTAATAACCTATAGTCTTGAACTTTTGAGATTTCTATACAGATTACATCACAATGAGACTTCTAATTTTTCATCTCCTATCTTTACACTTTTATTTCTTCTCCTTGTCTTATTGCTCTGGCTAGGATTTCTAGTACAACGTTAAACAGAAGCTGTAAAGGCAGGCATCCTGCTCTTGCTTCTGAGTTTATGAGAAATATTTAAACTTGTCTGTTGCAATGGTGTTAACTGATAGTTTTCTGTAGATATTCTTGGAGTCCTGGATACTTTGCTTCTGATACAGCTCCTTGCTAATGGCCTGAGAAAGGAAGAGAAGATGGCCCAAGTGTTTGGGCCCCTGCTACCCATGTGAGAGACCTAGATGAAGCTCCTGGCTTCAGCCTGGCTCAGCACTGGCCATTGAAGCCATATGGAGACTTTCAAGTAAATAAATAAATCTTAAAATAGGAGGGGGAGGGGGAGGGGAAGGGGAGGGGAGGGAGAAGGGGGAAGGAGGAGGAGGACAGGAGAGGAGGAGGGGAGGAGGAGAAAGAAGAAGAGGAGGAGGAGGACCCTGCCTTCTCTGTGGTATCATTCCTGACTCATCCATGGCTTTCGTGAGATCTTATAGCACTTATTATTGATGATATTCATTTGATACTTGGCATGAGTTACTCTATACACATCCTCTCTACCAACTAGAATATAAGCCCCTCAAAGGACAACAACTCATGAGCATAAAATCCTTGCTTAAAATCCTTAGGCAACCCTAGTGATGAAACGGTGAAAGAGGAGCAGTTGTACAATGATGTAGCAGCCTTAGAAAATGAGCCTTCTGAACACATGGGCTTTCCAGAGCTGCAGTTTTAAAGTCCTAACAGATTATATGCAACATATCCCTGCTTTGGTAACAGAATATTCTGACTATATTTTATACGGTTCTTGATTGTAGGCAAAATTTCTTTTTCTTTTTAAGTACAGTCAGTCATTAGGAATATCAGTTATGGTATTGCATTAGAGATACAGTCATGGATACATAAGGTATGAGTGCAGAACCTTCGCTGTGCCCCTGAACAAGAGCTTAAGGGGGTGGCTATTTTCCCCCTTTGGCATTGACCTCTAGTAAACTTACAGCAAGGACTTACACTTTTCTTCCTGGGGTTTCCTACTCTCCCCACCCTCTTTTGCTCCAGAATTACATAATGCAGAGCTTCAGGACTGATACATTTTTAGCAGTGAAAGCATAAAAAGTTACCATTCTCCAGATTGCAACTTTTCAGCATATTTTTCCACCGTGCAAACTCCTCTCTGTACCTACTACTAGATGACCTCATAACTGCTTTTAACCCCTAGAGGAGACATAGAATATACATGTACAGTGTAACTCAGAGAACGGACTCTGGGACAGACTGCCTGGGTTCAAATACCACTTTAAAAAGATACTTAGCCATCATCCATATCATAGAGAATAAACATATGATGGTACTTCAAAAAAATGTACAAAAAAGAAAAGATAGGTTGGAGTAGGTATTTGGTCTGGCATTTCAGATGCCAGTTAAGATACCTATATTTCGGGGTGGTGCTGTGGCATAGAGGGTAAAGCCACTGCCTGCAGCACCAGCATCCCATATGGGCTCTGGTTCGAGTCCCAGCTGCTCCACTTCCAATCCAGCTCTCTGCTGTGGCCTGGGAAAGCAGTAGAAGATGGCCCAAGTGCTTGGGCCTCTGTACCCATGTGGGAGACAAGAAAGAAGTTCCCAGCTCTGGATCGGCTCAGCTCCAGCTGTTGCGGCCATTTGGGGAGTGAACCAATGGTGGAAGATCTCCCTCCCCCCCCCCCCCCGCCTCTCTGTAATTCTTTCAAGTAAATAAATAAAATCTTAAAAAAAAAAGACACCTACGTTCCATATCACATTTCCTGAATTCAATTCCTGGTCCAGGCTCCTGACTCTAGTTTCCTGGTACTGCAGACCCGAGGAGGCAGCAGTAATAGCCCATGTAATTGGGTTCAGGTCATCCCTGTGGGAGCCCTATCCCTAGCCCCAGTCCAGCCATGACCTTTGTAGGTATTTGGGAAGCGAATCCGTGGATGGGAGGTCTCTTAGTCTGTCAGTTGGTCTCTATCTCACACACATTCTCTCTCATCTCTCTGCCTCTCAAATTAATTTTTTTCAGATGAGTCTTTTGGTGTAAAACATTTTTGAAATCAGTTTTCTTCAAAATCCATTTTCCATGAAATTTCTGAAGACCCTTCATAGTAACATCACAGGGTTACTGAGTGTTAAAGAGTTTATATTTACAAAGTGCTCAGAACATGGTCTAGCACATGGACTATTAAATAAGCAAGTTAAATGCTGTAAACCTGAACTCTATTGCTGTCTTCCTTGTCTCTTAAAACTGTTCCAGCAGTTCTGTGTTGGATGGTGGTTGTTCTGCTGGTGGTTCTTGGGAGAGGAGGGGCAGAGGAGACAACACTTAGGGACCACAACACTCCTCTCCACTGCTGGGGAGGGGAGTCTCTCTCAGAAACATAGGCAGGGGGTAGGGGCACTCAACACTGCTCTGTTAGCCATGCTAGGCAGGTGGAGAAAATGGGGCTGCTTATTTAATCAGCATAACAGGAATCAAGGGACCTGTATGACTGCTATTTAAATATAAACCTATCTATATAGGTACAGCTATAGATATATATTTCCAGGATGGATGGATGGATCGATCGATCAATCGATCATCTGCCGGGCTGGGCTCTTCTGTGGAACAGTTCTAGGCTCCCCATCACTGACCATGTTGAAGCAGAGTATTGGTGGCCAGGTGTCAAAGATGCCGCATCAAAGAATCTTTTAATTTAGAGTCAGCTCATTCAAGATTCCTCTTGGCTCTACAATCTTGAAAATCCTAGTGTGAGTCAACCAAGAGTTACAAAGGTGTGAGTCACGCAAGGCCAGCGCCTGCTGCAGGCGCTGCATTCTTACCTCCCCACAGTGCTTGCCAGGCACCTCCTGCATCCAGGTGAGGAATCCCAGCCCTCGGGCTGTGAACAACCCAGCATGAAGTAACAAAAACTTTCCAAAACGAAGCTGGCCAGTGAGCTGGTTCCCGCTCTGGAGTTACTACAGGTAAGTGCAATAATTCACACGGCCCCAGATGGGTCGTTGGGAAAAGGCATCTGGACTCACTTCGTGGCCGGACAAAAGCAGACACACGTGGGCAGGCAGGTTAAGGGGCAGGGGCCTGGGCCGGGAACCGGTGAATCGGAGCTGCAGGAGCCAGTACAGGCGGAGAGAGGGACAAAGGCCTCAGGAGAGCGCGCGGCACTGAGAGGCCGGCGGCAGTGCCCTGGCCGCTAGCCGGCCCTCCGGGTTCCAACTGGAGATGCGAACGGGCGACGACAGTGGGCTGGGGAGCGGCCACTAGGAGGACGCTGGGGTCCCTGCGCTGGACTGTGCCGCTCGCCCCGCGAAGCAGCGTCCTCGGCCGGCGCAGATGGGCGCCGGGGCCCAGGGCGGGCAGCGCACCTGCTGGGCTCTCCCCGCCACCCCACAGCCCCCGCTCTCCACGCGCTGGGTCACGCCGCCGCCGAGTCTCGGAGGGCCCATTCCCCCTGCGCCTCGGCGAGGTCCGCACCCTGGTTCCAGGGACCGACACCCACGCCGCAGCGCCGACGCGGGATGCCGGGGGGCCGGGTCGTGGGAGCAGCCGCCGCCATAGCGGGCCGCGGCGGGAGGGAGACCAGGAGCCGCTCGGGCGCGCGCCACTCACCTGAGAAACCAACGGGAGCAGCGTCTGCTCCACCGAGCGCGTTTTGATCTCGAGTCCCGAGTCGAAGGCGAAGCCCGACGGGCTAGAGCCGTGGACAGCTCCGGCGCCGCCAAGGCCGGCGGACCCAGGAGAGGCGGCCATGGTCCTCGGCGCAACGCGCAACCCGGACTCCGCGCCACCGCTGGCCCTCTGGCCGCCAGCACGCCCGTCAGCCGCAGCGCACCCGCGCCACCCGAGGCCCCGCCCTGAAGCCCCGCCCCTGCCTCAGGCCCGCCCACCACACCCAAGAAGGCCCCGCCCACATTCGGCCCAATCCCGTCTACCCTCCACCCGAGGCCCCGCCCCCACCTCCACACCGCCCACCAGGGCCCTCCCACCCCGCCTACCCGGCCCCGCCACGCCCCTGCGTGCTGCTTCTAGGGTCGCTCTCCAGGACCCGGGTCTGTTAGCCTTATGGCTCCACCACAGGCCCTGTGGCCCCTCTCTCTACCCTAGGGGAGGCTCAGAGCACCTGTCGCCAGGGTAGGGAGAGAAAAGATGACACCTGGCTACGGGCCTCTCACCTGGACAAGAACAGCCATCCCTGTCAAGTTACCTCTTGGTCTGGAAAGGTGACTCTTCCTAAATTAATCTGAATTTCCGCAATGTTCTGGAAGCTGCACTGGGGTTGAACCCGCATAGCAGTCAGGTCTGCGGGGTCCCAGGCGGGAATCTGGACGATTTTCCTGGGGCTTCTCCAGAAGCTCCATTCTCCTCTACCCCCGGCTCATTTTCTAAGCACATTTCTCACAACACACTTTGAGCTGGGTTGAAAATGAAACATTTGATAATGCACTCACTCAAGGAATGTCTGGGTACTCAAGAAGACAGTGTATCTTTCAGGCTGCTGCTTAGACTTAACTCTTTAAAAGGGAATTTAAATTAAAGTGAATTTAAAATAAAACTACTGTTCAACAATACTACTTTTTGAAACTACTTTTCACGGAGGCAGTTTCTTAATAACTGTTCATTGAATGGAAACATCGTGTCTATTCTTTTTTTTAAAGGACTGCTTTTTTTTTTTAAGATTTTATTCATTTGAGAGGTAGAGTTACAGACTTTGAGAGGGAGAGACAGACAGAAAGGTCTTCCTTCTGTTGGTTCACTCTGCAGATGGCCGCAACGATTGGAGCTGCACTGATCCAAAGCCAGGAGCCAGGAGCTTCTTCCCAGTCTCCCACGCAGGTGCAGTGGCCCAAGGACTTGGGCCATTTCTACTGCTTTCCCAGGTTATAGCAGAGAGCTGGATTGGAAGTGGAGCAGCCGGGACTAGAACTGGTGTCTACATGGGATGCCAGTGCCGCAGGATTAACCTACTGCACCATGGCACCGGTCCCCAAGTGTTTATTTCTGACTGAACTCACCAGCCAGGCTAGGAATCTGTGTTCTCCAAGCACAACCCTGAGCTTACGTGGGTTTCCAGGAGCCAAGTGAAAAGGAAGGTGTCAGAAGCATGTGCCTTGTGAAGGAGTCCTAGACTTATGCAAGGGGCAGAAACCTGAAGAAATGTTTTGTGAAGTTCTGTATCTGCCAATGAGAACCCATCAGAGCAGACAGCAGGCTGAGAGTGGCTGGCCCACCCTAACACCTTGGCAAGATCATGTCTATGTCGTTACTTTCAAATTGATTGAGCTGGTGACTGTCCACGCGAGGTGTCACTAAGCTCTTTGAAATTGGCGAAACGTGCTTTGTGGTGCTTCCATTTGGCAGCTCAGTTTCACCCCCCAGAGCTGCATGGGTAGCTTTGGTCCTGAAGATAGCCACACTGAGGCTTGCTTATCCTTAATTCAACTTTCCTCCAATTCTTAGTCCTCAGTCATCCACCTGAGCACATCCTTCCCCCCAAGGCTCCTGCTGCCCGTGCATTGAGGGCTTCCGCTTCAGCCATGGACCTGCTGGCCTCTTTAAGATACTCAGCATTCACTCCCCAGACACACCATGGCTTACAGAAGTGGAATATACTCCATAAAAATTCAGTGCAGGCATCAAGAGGAAAAGGTAAGGGACAGATGAATGTATTCATCGAAGTTTGGCTACAGATCACGTTTCTCAACAGAGAAAAGACTGTTTACCACCTGATTCATTCGACACCAGTAATTTTATTTCAAAATATAAATACTTTACATTTACAAAGAAGTTACATTAGTAGGTTGTCAAAGCAAGTTAAAGCTAAGAAACAGTATTCTGTGTAGGAATATTTATGGTTGTATTGGAATATTCTTTTTCATTTTTAAACCATGTCTTTTTTGCCTGAGTATATAGAGACGATAGATTTTCAAAGAGGTACATAAGAAATTACAAGGGCATATCCAATTTTGGTTTTAAAACCAAATGGTATTTGAAATACATGCCAATCACTTAATCAAGTGCCATTACAAAGGACAAAGAAGAGTTTTCTTTGGGACAGCTACAACAAGAGTTACACTTTCTGGGTCACTGCACTACTGAAAAAAATGATGTTTGGTAATAAGCCAAAATGATTTTCCTCTAAGATCTGCCTCCATGCCTTTGAAAAACACAAAGTTAGATAATAAGAAGCCAAGTGAGGAGCAAAGAACTTTGGACCTGGAGTCAGAAGTTCTGCAAATTCTGGCCCCATCATTTTGTTGTATAAATTTGGGAGAAAAAAAAAATCACAAAAATACACTTTCAGAGCCTCCAGTGCCTCATCTGTACGATGAGAATAATACTGCCTATCACAGAGGGTTGTCACCAGAAAAAGTCTGAGAAGTATAAAGTGCCGTACAAAAGCATTACTAAAATGTGGTGTCAATATATCACCACTGTATCTGCACACTAAGTTTCCTTGAGAAACTTGCAAAACTAAACACAAATACTGATTTTACATACCATAGGTGGAAAACAATCTCTATACTTCTTAAAGTATAGTTCTGAACAGGAAACATACTTTCTGGTATCTTACGAAACTCTGAGACTTACTACAGATTACACGTAGCTCAGTAGTAAATTCACACCTTTGAGAAGTTCCATTAGGGATGTCTTCTAAGAGAGCTGTAAACCTGATGAACAGCCAGGTTTCCCAGAGGACCTGTAGCATTTTGAGATGCTCTGAGAAAAGGAGGAGGAGGGGCACCCATCTAAATCAACAAAGTCTTTGTCCCCTCTTAAAAATTCTCCAGGTATAACAGCAAGTCAGAAACTCCTAGAAGTGCTACAGAAACAAACCCAGCATTCTGCAATTTTATCATGGAATCCCTGCCCGCCCCCACACACATTATTTCCTCTTACATCCATGAACATTTCTTAGAACTACTGCTATAAGAAACACATTTTGCCAAAAG
Source organism: Oryctolagus cuniculus (assembly GCF_964237555.1). NCBI lineage: Eukaryota > Metazoa > Chordata > Mammalia > Lagomorpha > Leporidae > Oryctolagus > Oryctolagus cuniculus. Next base: position 212,721,600 of record NC_091432.1, read on the forward strand.
CTGCTCAATTGTGAGGAAAAGTAAAGAGAAGTGGAACAGCCAGCCAAGAGAGGAAAGACCTGCACTCTACTCTGAATTCTGTTACTAACTGGCTGTGTGTCAGACAAGCCACTGGAACCTACGAATTTGTTTCCTTCTCTAGAAAATGATAGGCTCTCTTAATTATAAAGCAGCCCAGTCTGGTACAGAAGTTTTGTGACCCCAGTAGACAGAAGGAACATCTTGATTTAGAAGTCTGTTGTTTCTAAACTATCAAAAAATAACTGCTCAGTGGCTTCAGACACTCTATCTTCTACAGGTTCTCATTAATAAGTTTAAAAAATGAAATCTATGTTGATAGTACAATGTGTAAAGATGAGAAACTGATAAAATAGGTATTTGTTCTTTGCTGAAACTCGCATTTGGGAGTATGCTGCCAGAGGTTACTTCCACTGTGGAATGTGCCCTCAGAGTCCTATTGCGTTAATACTCTTGCAAGGGTTTTTGGGAGACCCTCCAGAAGAGCCTGCAAGGTCAAGTCCAGGATATGGACAATCCTAAGGGGTTTTTCCCTATAAACTCTGGATAACACACCTAAGCTACTCTGCTCTAATCTAATACCCGAGGCCTGGATTTCTGAGTATTTCTTGACAAATTCCTGAAGCACTAAAACAACTAGAGGTACTTGGAAGTCCTGGAGGTCACAATGGGCTAGCCAGAAGACCTCATGGACAAGCTGTTTAACAGGCCTTCAGCTGGAATAAGCAGCTGCTATTTGCAAAGGCTGCGCAGTTGCTTAAATACAAGATCTCCATGTAGCATGTCTCAGGTATCCTCCCCCTGCCAAAGGTCAACCCACACAGGTCTCAGAAGTCAAGGAAAAACTCCACCAGCTCACCGTCTCTCAGGGGAGAGGGCATTAGCAAGCCTCCCGGCTTTCACAATAAGGCTGGCATCTGAGGCAGCCCCAGAAATCACTTCCAGGAACACAGTGTGTGACAGGAATTCTGGAACTCATACAAGACTCACATGACATGGAGTTTATGTTGAAAAATCCCATGCATGTCTAGTGGAGACCTTGCGTCTCCTACCCCCGACCCTCTCAGTTTACAACCAAACGGTAAATGTGAACTTGAAACTAATCTAAAGGAAATCCACAAAGTGCAAGATATTGGGAAAAGCGATCTGTACTCATTTTTTACTGCAGCTAATCAGTGCTTTTGTCTGTTCTTAGCGACTCTTTCAGAGTTGAGTTCTGAGACTCAAGAGAGGTTATCTCGAGCTTAAGACTCTCAGCTTTTCATACCAGCTGGTCTGTCTGCCCTATGGAAATTCTGTAAAAATCTCCTCACCAAATTTGAAGGGGTGTCCTGGGTTGCTTCTCTCTGGTTCTGAGGGTCCCAGGAAGATCCCTAGAGCTGGTGGGCCTTCCTAGTCCTCATGCTGTTGCTGTCGCAAGGGAGAGTTCATGCTTCCTGAAGAGGACTAGGTAGCACCCTGGGGCAGCTCTGCTCCTGAGAGTTCAGGGTGATGTCACATTACTGCTGGTAATTTTGGCAGCTCTACTCTATTCTCTCAGAGCTCAGAGTTCCCCTCTAAAAACCTAGTACTCTTACTAATAATTATCCCAGCAACAGCCACACATTAGCTCAAGCTGAGATTCTTGCAGTCTCAGTTTACACAGCTAAGCACAGTTTGGAGGAACATAATTTGTATGTGCCCACTAATTCATTGTGAGCATAATACTTAACTCTTATAAACATGTGCTAATTACAGCTATAAAGGTAGCAGTATATAATTAACAAACATGACCTTGATTTTTTTTTACCCCTGTAATGCAAGTATTTTTAATACAGAATTACACATGATCCGGCTAAGACTTAAGGTGAGAGAGGCCTTCTGAGTTCTCTTCTAAGCGCCCTGCACTGTCTCTGGAGTTTACAAACTCCCAAGAAGTATTTCAGTGAATGAATCAGTGGCTGAGGAACTGATCTAAGAGGGGAATGGGTCACTTGGGTGCCAAATCTACTACCTGGAGGAACAGATTACACATGCTGAAAGATTCATAGTAAAAATAAGAGATCTGCATGTGCTCTATTGCATAACAGTCAAAATATCCCCATGACGATCTTTGCAAAATGGAGTTTTTTCTTTAGTATAGGAACACATGTAACCTAATTATTAAGCTAATTACTATTAACTTCCTAGTCAGAAGGTATTTAAGAAAACAATTAGTTGTATTTGTAAATGTTTACAAAAAAAAAAAAAACTTCAATACTTAGGAATCCCTGCTCCTCCAAAATCCCTTAATAACAGAAGGGCCTGATGATTGTTTCCAACAGGGCAAAGGGCACAGAACTAAGAGCCGAGCTGGATTCTAATCCCAGCTCTGTCATTTACTGCAGGACAAGTGCTCATTCATAACCAATTCTATCTCATGCCATTGGGAAAACTGCATAAGACATAGGAGAACAAAGTTTGCAGGCTGTGGAGTCAGAAAAATCTAAATCTTATTGAACTTCATGAATTTGCTTTGGTCACTTTCTGAAGCTTAGCTTACCCCTTAGTGTGAAACTGTTGCAAAATAATTTAAAGCCACATGAAAGCTGATGTGAAGTGGTTGTGAAATAATATGTCCAAAAGGACTTTATAAAATGTAAAGCACTGTGCTGGTTATTGTTATATCTGAGACATTTTCAAAGCTACAATTCAATTCAATAAGAGTTGTATGTGCAAGACACTATGCTAAGTGATGGAAAAATACTGCATAAATATAAAATTCTACTGCTAATAGGTAACTATTTGGCAGAGTTCCAAATAATGATAATGAGATACGATTAACAAATCAAAGTACTGCTACACCTGAGAGTTTTTAACATTTGGAAAGAAAACACTTAAAGACAGCATGAATTCTATCACATTATTAGCATTCATAGCAGCTTAATAAGAATTTTACTTCAATGTGGTCATCCAAGTTTTGAAATTTTGGCAATAGTGTAGTGGGGAAAGGAGGGAGGAGAAAGGAGGAAGAGTTTCTCAGTCTTTCTGTGTCTCCTGTGGGTACAACATATACCTGGAACATCAGTAAGCTACCTCACCCTACAATGAAGAATTGTTCTTTCTTAAAGAAGGGATGATACATTGTGCAAGAAGGGAGGAACTGAAAAGTGAAAGTCCTCTTCACTGAAAAGTGGCTGTTATAGAAAAGTTTAAGAATAGATTTCTTAAAGCAAGAGAAAACTCCATTGTATATATTATTTTTAACAGCAGGTAGTTCAGAGTTCTTAAAATAACTTCATAAATACCTATTACAATCATACAGATAACCAAAGTGGGAAAACCTCAAGCCATAGTCCCAGTGTATAAACTGAAACTTTTCAAGCCATTTAGCAACAGTTAGGAGAGCAAACCACATTTCTGAACTCTCAAGCCGTGCTTTAAAATGCAGAGCAGCCCACAGCAAGTTCTCTCTTGTCCAGGCATTGTGTGCGCAAGGCCGGAGGCTTCTGCTGCTTCCAGCGCCCTTGCTTGCGAGGCACAGCTGACAGAAGGCCAGGGCTGAGCAGAACTCACTGTCAGGGTGGAACTTCTAGAGAATCACTGCAGGGCAAACCATGTCAGTCTGTTGAAGATTTCAGATCTTCAGAAATATCACGGAAAGTCCTGAGAGAAGAGAAGAGGGATCAGTTTTGCTTTTAGAAAAGGAGGGAGGAAAACACAAAACCACAGAGATACAAAATAAATAAAACCAAAGAAAAAAAAAACAATTTTAAAAGCATGTAAACAATAATATATTCCTACCCAACAATACCTTTTTATAAATCTTTGAGATCTTAATAACATTATCTATCTATTGTTTCTTGGCATTTTCACTGAGTATTGTTTCATTGTCTTCTGGTTGTCACCTATTCTTTATTAACAAGAATCCCAGTTTTTAGCTGGGTCTATTGTCTCCGATCCAAAAGACTATTTCTGCAGACTCCTTAAAACTACAGACACCCTGGGAGTGGTTTCAACCAATGAGACGTAAGTGCATCTTCTGGGCAGTTCCTAAAGGAGAAGAGCAGCCTTCAGCTCTTCCACCTTCTTACAAGCTGTAAAGTGGATATGACGATGATAAAGAGGAAAAAACACTAAGAAATTAAAGATTAAATGCTAGCTGGGTACATTTTACGATAATGTAGGAAAGGTGGCTGAGCAGAGTCTGAGCTCTCAGGGACGTGACTGAGAGCAGGAACAAGGGATGGGATTTTTTTTTAACCAAACGACCTTGTACATGTAATGTTTCTGACCCACAGCACACACGCAAGGTGAATGATGCTAACCGGCAGCTGGATGCAGGTGGCCTTCTGTGCACATGAGGTGCCTGCCTCAGGACTGCAGCCGCTGGCTCGCCTCTGCTGCACGATTTACATGCCTGAGCTGGGCTGTCACCTCGTTAGCTTTACAGCTGAGTTTATCAATGAACATGAGCTACAGCAACCATGTTAGACAAAAAGGCCTTACACTAAGACTTGCACATCAGGATGGAGACAGGTTGGGCCCAGACATCTGTAGAACAGTTTATTATTTCTGGACTTCTTTTACCCAAGAGGGAAATCAACTGCTAGCTCATTTCAGACACTGTTCCTTTGAATTCTACTGATGTTGGGTTTTACATTTGTTGGTCCCTGGGTTTGTTATGTACAGCCAAATCTATCTTAAATAATATAGATACAAAACCCAGTTTATTACCATTCTTTGGGATAAGTTATATTGCTTCTTTATAACACCACCACCAATTAAGAATACAAAAAAGTATTTGACCTTAAAACATCTGCATTTTTTCAAAACAATTTTAATGCCTTCAAATTTGGCTTCTAGCCATATTACTATACTATGTTGTTCCTTCTTAGACTTTTTTGTTAATCACAGCCAAATAAAGCTGATTTTATTTTCATACCGGTAACTGAGTATTGGTAATTATCAGTCAATTATTCAGTTTCAATTTTTCATTAGGAAGAGAGCTAAAATCAAATAAAGTAACTGTTGCAAACTTCAGGGAACAGTTGCAGAAACAAAAATGGCAGAAAGTTTTCATTGTGTACAATCACCTAAAAACGCACGAGGGACAGGAACAAGAGGGTAGGATTTTTTTAAACCAAACGACCTTGTACACATGTAATGTTTCTGACCCACAGCACACAAGCGAGGTGAATGACGCTAACTGGCAGCTGGATGCAGGTCTGTTACAGAAGAGATATTCAAGGATGCTCAACTGTCTTAAGAACAGTGCCCGGGGCCTCCTGGGCCTCTAGGCAGGTACTGCTTTGAGAAACAGGTGAACTTCACAGCCTTGGCTCCTGAGGCACTGAAGGGCTTTGTGTATTTGTGACATCATCCACCATTTTGAGAACATGCTGGCAGGTCTAAGAAATGACATGAATTTTGCTTCTTTGAACATTATTATGTTCTGAAAAAAATGTCCAAAAATGAAGATCTGTACATACACACTCATGTTTATATGTACTGGTATCTATCAGGATTTCTCAGTATCAATACTGCTGCGTTTGTGGGTTATAATTTTTTTAGCAACATCCCTAGGCTCTGTCTGCTACCGTTGTGACAATCAAAATGTTTCCACACTTGGCTAACTGCCTGGGGAGAAAGATCACCCCAACTCCTCCGAGAACCATTCCTATAGACACCTACCTTTTTATGCCTCAGTTTTTCACAGTCTTACCCAACTTTATATTTTCACACATATATAGGCAAAGCTGGCTACAAACTATCTCAGACCATATAAATTTCAAGTAGCACTTAATTCTGGAAAGCCTCAGAAAACCTTAACAACCAATAACCAAAACCTGGCTATTCTACAAAGCATTTTCCAATACCCAACAGGGTTCTTAATTCATCCTTTGACATCTTTTCAAATTTCTAAGATACTTACAAGTCTGAATCTACTTGCATAACTGTTCAACTCCTCTAAATTAAGAATGAAAATTTCTGCCTTAGGGCAAAGACACACGAAATAAGATTAAGGTTGTGGTTAGCCTGGTGACTGCTTTCTGTTGACAAGTAAGCTTAGCTGTAACCTTGAAATTCATACCTACTATTCAATTCTGCCTTCAGGCCAAGAAAGCCTCCAAAAGGACTCAGAAGAAAGAAAACCAAGTGAAGGATCTCAGAAGACAGTAACTAAGAGTTTTCCATCTCGAGGTTATCTCTAGATGGGTATGGTGTCATAGCGATAATGGGGCACGTGTGTGTTTAAAATGCTATTGAACAAACCTCTACTTCTAGGAGAACAAAACCCATAACCTAGAACTGCAGAAATGCTCTTTCTGGCCTATTCAAGAGTCACATCTAACTAATCAGCAAAAGATCATAAAACCATAACTCCCTGGGTGAAGAAGAAACAAAGAGCCAAACACTGCATTTACACTATTTCCAAGAATGTTTAATATCTTACCTAAGCTCTCAAAATACAGCATTCCTTCCCAAACCATAAAGAGCACTGTGCTCTGAGGCACCACGGCTGTCAAACTGCTCATCTAAGAATCAGCAGGGTGGAAGGGCAACACCTGCGGTTGGCATCCTACACCTCCTTCATGAGCCACGGGTACCGAGCAGTGCAGTCTCCTTCTTGCTCTGGGAAAGCAGTAGAAGATGGCCCAAGTGCTTGGGCTCCTGCACCTGCGTGGGAGACCTGGAGGAAGCTCCTGGCTCCTGGCTTTGGATCAGCTCAGCTCTGGCCATTGCGGTCATCTGGAGAGTGAACCAGCGGATGGAAGCCCTCTCTCTCTCTCTCTCTCTCTGGCTCCACCTTTCTGTAATTCCGTTTTTCAAATAAAGCTTTAAAAACTAAAAACATTTCATCATCTACTTCCCCCTAAGTTTCTTTTGCAACTCTTACACCACCTCCTTCTTCCATATAAATGCTGAAATCTTTCCTAGTTTAACAACTAAGGACTTGTTGACTCCCAACAAATCTGAAATAAGATGCCAAGCTTGGGGCTTCCTATGCCTCATTCTCTTCCACTTGCAGCACTTTCTATGCATCAAACACCCTGTTAGGAATGGCAGAACCATTCAGAACACTTACCAACAGGTGGGAAAGACAAGGGATAGGACACACGGCAAGGGAGCCTTACCTAGGCCAAAGGCTTTCAGTAATGCTTCTCAGAGGAGGAGTACTTTGTGCACAGAACATGGCACCAGACTTTGCTATAAAGGGGGTAGCACTCTTGACAGAAAGGGGACAGGATGTGCATAGACTACACTGACTTCAGGGAACTACAAGTTCAGTATGGCCAGAAAGTAAAGTGCAAAACAGGCAGCACAGAGAGATGAATCAGCAGAGGTAGAGAGAAAGGGACATGGAAAGTCTAAAGGGCCAGATTTTAAAGTTTCAACTTTCTCTCGCAAGAGAAGCCACTGTGGGAATGTTAAGCAGCAGAGGAACCTAAGAGTTAAGCTCTGGAAAACCCAGAGAGGCTGCCCTATGGAGAACAGACAGGAGGGAAGCAACACTAGACACAGGGAGCAACCAAAAGGCCATTGAAGAAATCCCAGCACTGGGTCACATAACTGGGAAGAAAGAGGAACAGATCCATTAACATTTTAAGTAACAGAGTTTTTAAGCCAGCAGAGAAAGAGTGAAACAGTGTCCCTTCCCAAGCCCAGTTGTCTCCCCTTTTCCCTCTCCCCCTCATTATTCTAACTGGATTCACAGGGAGTACACTTCACTGAAATGCTTCAGGCTAACATAAAGGATGCTCTTTGGAGAACATCTTCCCTATCTCATTTTGCAAAGACAAAAGTCAATTTTAACTCTATAAAGTAGAATGTTCTAAACCTTAATTAACCATTTTTTATAAAAAGAATCTTACTTTTGATTGAACACTGAGTAATTATGAAAAATATTCACAGCCAGGTTAAGACAATGTTTCCCAAAATGGTAGGAACTAACAACTCTCCCCTAGAGAGAGTTAAAGCTGAATTCCTAAAGGACCACAGTGCAGCTGTTGCCCTCAGGACTGTCACGGTGAGAGAAGGCAAAGGAAGACTTGAATACAGGAAAGAGCACTCCTGGATCTCCCTCCAGGTTTTTCTAAACTTTAATATTCAGAGATCGCCGCTCATTGTTGGGTAGGAGTGAAACGCATACATCCGATCAAGTCTGAGTTCCTGTCCAGGAGTCAAGAAAGATACATGACTACAGAAGCGATTTTGCCCATCCTTACACCCCTTGCCACAAACAGCCCCAGGACTGACAGAAAACAGTATGGAAGGTTCTGATTATTAAATGGAGGCCCAAATAGTTGGGAGCCCAATGCTGCACCGCATGCACCGTGTTCACCACCATCAAGACACTGCATCCTCTCAGCAGTGAGAAACAGAGAAAGGGGCACTCCCTCACAATCCTTCCTTAGCTGGATGGTCGCTCATTGTCTGAAGACAGTCAGCAGGACAGAGAAACAGTCTTGCGAGTGTGTCTTTCCAGCCACCAGGGCCTGCATCTGCAGTTAAGAGACCTGCCTAAGGAAATGCAACCATCGGCCTTCAATTGTCAGGCTGTCAGTAACAACAGAACACCTAAATGAGTCAAGGCCTTTCACAGCTCAGACCTTGGGAGACATGCTTCCCTCACTGCCCATCAGCCATGCATTCAGCTAGGAATTGAGAACATTCCAAATATAAAACACTGTTGACAGATGCTGTGGCTATGCCAGTCACTAAACTGACATGGCCCCTGCAGGAACAACAGCCAAAGTTGAATGTGGAAGACAAGAAATAATCAAGTGTACAAATGAAAACTGTGCTATAGAGGAAAGGTAAACGATAAGATCTATGGAAGTATTAAACTAGCAGAAAGGATAGAACTTAGTCCTGGGGCCTGAAAAAAGCTTCTCTAATGAGCTGACATCTGAGTTAAAATCTGAAGAATGAGAGGCCAGCATTGTGGCACAATGAGTTAAGCCACTGCCTGCAAAGCCAGCATACCATATTGGAGCACCGGTTCTAGTCCCCATGGCTCTGTTTCTGATAATATGCCTCGGAAGGCAGTGGAATTCGGCCCATCACCCATGTGGGAGACCAGGTGGAGTTCCTACTGCCCAGCTTTGACCAGGCCCTGCCCCATCTATTGCTGCCATTTGGGGAGTGAACTAGCAGATGGAAGATCAACCTCTGTCTCTCCCTCTCTCTTTTGCTGCAACTTTGACTTTTAAAAAAATCTGAAGAATGAGCAGAAGTTAATTAAGAAGGAAAAATGGGTGTATTCAAATAGGGTAGGGAGCAGCACCTCGGAAGGGGGGAGTTTGAATGGTGCCTGATGTATGGGAAGCACTGATAGAAAGCCAGTATAGTGGCCACTCAGATGACAAAGGTGGGAATGTTGCAGGATTAGTGAGTGAGGCACAGGCCCAATCACACAGGGCCTCGCTAACCACGTCAAGGATTTTGCTTTCTCCCGAAACCAGTGGGAAGCCTTTTTTTGGTAAACCTATCCAATCAGCGATGCTTGCATTCTGTAAAGACCACGTGAGCTGCAATCTGGAGAACGGATGGGAGGAGAGCAAGAGCAGAGGCTGGGCACCAACCAGGAGAAAAGGTATCTGCAGCACTTCCAGGAGTAATGCCGGGTGTTTGGCCCAGCGTAAACAGGGGCGTGAGGCACTAGGGATACAGAGACATGGAGAAACTGGGTAAAAACAGTGAGTGTAGGTACAGAAAGCAGTAAGGCCAGCTGCACCATGTCACACCTAAAGGAAAGGAACAGTTACTGAGCTTGGAAACACACGCTGGTGTTTCAGGGGACCAGAGTGTAGCTGAAGCACAAGAAGCTCACAGGCCTAACAGCCATATGAGTGCAGACAAGTCAACCTCTGCGCCTCGATTTCCTCATCTGTGCAACATGGGAAACAGGAGTTCCCAACCGCACAGGAAAACACTGGGCAGATCAAGTCAAAACATATACAGAGTTTTTCATCGCAGGATTCAGCACACGGTGAAGTCCCAGCAAATGCTAGCAGGAGTCATGTTACTATGTAAGAGGTCACACATCCTCCAGGCTCTCTCCAAACCCCATCAGAATGCCAGTGGAAGCACGTTTATAAAGGCATAAACCCATGTGGAGGAGAAAAAAAGGAAACCAAGAGGCAAGAACAACAAATTTTTAAAAAATGGAAAGTAGATGGGCAACTGCTATGACCCAGCATTCCTTAAAAGGCCGCATCACAAGACAGTAGTGCAAAAAGCCAAGAAATTATGTGATTTGCAGCAAAAGTCCCCATAAAATTCAGGATGCGGTGACATCAAGTTATTCAGGAAGTGGGGCTGAAGGCGAGGCTAAGCACAGGATTGCTGCAAAACCCAGAGAGACCCCAGCCCTCCAATATCCTCACCCCACCTCCATGCAGCTAAGGAGCTGCTCCGCCCTCTCCCCTTCTTCACAGAAAATGAGCTGTCTCCCCGCTGGAGAAGGTAAATGCAAAGTCTGCAAGTGAGGAGCAACAGCGACAGGCGGGGGTGCACACGACACAGGGCGGCTACCTGACAGTTCACCCTTGAGGGCCGCCTTGCAGAAGGCCAGCAGCCAGGCTTCTAGCCTGCAGCCAGCAGATGAGACGACTTCACTGACATCAAGGGTTGCACAAAGCCATGGCCCTGCTAGATTATACCAGGGCAACACACATAGTAACCCACCTACAGCTTCTGAGGGCCCTGCTCTTAATATGAGTCAACTGCCACAAAAAAACCCTCAGTATCTGAAATCCTCATAATATTACTATGGCAAAAAAGAAGGAATTCAGCAAATACAATGAATGTCCCTAATCAGTTGACTTTAATCAAAAAGAAGGTGTGCCAGGTGAACTGGGCCTAATCAGATGAGCTCTTTTTTAGCGGCAAAAAAACAGAAGTCAGAAGAACGCTCTCCTATTGGTCCTGAATATGCAAAACCATGTTATTAACATCGCTGAGACCTTAGTTCTACAACTGCAAGGAAATGAATTTTGTCAACAAAGGGGGACCTTGGAAGAAGACCTGCAGTGCAAGCACCAGATATGGGCGCCAGCCGGAGTCCCGGCTGCTCCACTCCTGATCCAGTTCCCTGCTAATGTGCCTGGGAAAGCAGCAGAAGAGGGCCCAGTACTTGGGCCCCTGCACTCATTTGGGAGACATGGATGAAGCTCCTGGCTTCAGCCTGGCACAGCCCTGGCCATTGTGGCCATTTGGGGAGCGAGCAGCAGATAGAAGACCTCTCTCTCTCTCTCTCTGTCCCTACCCTTACCTCTTTCTCTCTCTGTAACCCTGACTTTCAAATAAAAATAAAATAAAGTCTTAAAAAGAAAAAAAAGAATTCTGCCTCTCAAATAAAGAAATCTTAAAAAAAGAAAAAAGTGTGAAAAATCCCTGTTGTTTCAGCCGGTAAATCTGTGTAATTAGTTACCCCTCCTAGAAAAGACAGACCTGTATACTCCAGGTAAATGACACCTCAATAAACAAGACTGAAAAAACATGATAGCAGAAAAGGGAAACCTCTACTGTGGGGTTAAAACATAAAGTTTGAAGGCATCACTCAGAAAACACAGCCAGAGAGACAAAAATGGAAAAATCGCAGAGAAAAGATAAGAAAATGAAACGAACAGAGCCATTATCAAAATAGAACTTTCTGAAAGGAAGAAAAGGAAATCATGACAAAACTCAAGAAAAATTTCAAAACACCAGAACCTAACTTTCCAGTTTTAAAGGTCTTGCCAAGAACTATCCAGCAACAAAAAAATAGATGAAACAAACAAAAAGATCCCACAGGACTTCAACCAGTTAAAATCACAAGAATCTAAATTAAAATAGCCTCAGACTTTAACAACCCTAGAGGCCGGGAAATAATAAAGAAGTATACTGAGGCCGGCGCCACGGCTCACTAGGCTAACCCTCCGCCTTGCGGCGCCGGCACACAGGGTTCTAGTCCCAGTCGGGGCGCCAGATTCTGTCCCAGTTGCCCCTCTTCCAGGCCAGCTCTCTGCTGTGGCCAGGGAGTGCAGTGGAGGATGGCCCAAGTGCTTGGGCCCTGCACCCCATGGGAGACCAGGAGAAGCACCTGGCTCCTGCCTTCGGATTAGCGTGGTGTGCTGGCCGCAGCACGCCGGCCATTAGAGGGTGAACCAACGGCAAAGGAAGACCTTTCTCTCTGTCTTTCTCTCTCACTGTCCACTCTGCCTGTAAAAAAAAAAAAAAAAAAAAAAAGAAAGAAAGAAAGAAAGAAAGAAGGGAAGAAAGAAAGAAAGAACACTGAAAAAGAAAAAACACTTAAAATATAGAATTCTCCACCCAAGCAAGCTACTGATTAAGCATAACATCTGGACAAGCCTTTTCCAACACACGTCATCCCCCAAAATTTGCTTACTAGGCAAAAATCTTCAGGAGAATGTGCTCCACCAGAAGGGAATAAATCAAGAAAGAAAATACACAGGACACAAGAACTAAGGATTCCTACACAGGGATACACGAGGGAGCCCCAGGGTACCAGCTGAACAGCTGGCGAGGAGGATGGTCTGCTGGAGCTGACCATTCCTGAGCCCTGCAGGAAGGCAAGAGGGGTGGCACACATGATACAGCCGAACACCTGGAGAGCCACACAGCCTGGGGCACGGCATGGAGCTGGATTAGCTATGAGCACACAGAAGCAAAACCACTGGAAGACTATCTGAAGCAGACGTTTCATCTAGCAGTTAAGACGCCACTTAGGACACACGCATCACAAACCCGAGTGTCCTCGGCTGCGGCTCCCTGACTCCAGCTTCCTGCCACTGCAGACCCTGAAGGGCAGCGACGATGGCCCAAGTGACTGGGTTCCTGCCACCCATGTGGGAGCCCTGGACTGAGTTCCCAGCTGTTGTGGGCATCTGGGGAGTGAGTCAGGGGAGGAGCACTTCGTGTATGTGTGCTTCCTCTGTTTCTCTACCTCTCAAATAAACAAACAATAAAGTAAAAACAGTTTCAAGAGCAAAAAGTTGTAAAGGTAAGGAAATATAGACAAAGAATATGCAGGAGGCTCAAATACGATTATAATTCACAGTCATAATAATTTGAAAACTTAATACTGATCTAGCCAATATCACATTTTGATTGTTTTGGAAGCAGTTTAATTGTATGCACAATGTGAGAACTAATTTCTTTTCTCTCAAGGGAAGTTCACGGATAACACCTACACAAGACTAAAGGAATAAATCTGCTATTTCAAGACACATAGATTAAAAAGTAGCTTCTCTTAGAGGAGAAAAAACAGGAGCAGCGAGAAGGCAGCTGCTTTATTTTTCACAGAAAGCTCTGCGAGGCAGAGACAAGGCAGTTCTGGTTCTCCATGATCTTTTTCAACCCCTCCCTCAGCTGGTTAAGCACTTTCTATTTTCACAAGTGGAAAGGACATCTTTTGTGTCTAGAATAATTCATTTCACCTTAAAAACGAACTCATGCTTTACTAACTTGGAATCATTAACATTTTTCCCAAATTACCAGTATTAATGAACCAGTTATCTTTTTTTCTTCCTGGCGATCCTAAGAAATAAAGCATGAAGTCAGCACGTGCTCTCCATGGCTTTCCAAACACTGTCCAGTGGCTTCTCCAAGGACCTGCCGTAAGCGGGGTTACCATGTCCCTGATATCCCTGCAGAGTGAGGCTCTCCTTTCACTGTTATTGAAGAAACCAATTTTTCTCTGCCATCAAGGAACTGGCTCACACAACTTGGCACCTACAAGGTCTAACTCAAAATCTATTCTACTTGTCCTGAGTTAAAGGACCATGTCTGTCTGCACAAAACTTTATAAACACAAAATAAGCAGAATTGTGTTTTCAGAGAATTTTATATAGAAATATAAAACAGGTGAGTTCATATATTATCAGCACCAACTTGTCAATGACTCATTTCCCAAAGAGGCTGTTTTATGTGCTGTGTGGGGTATACACACTTAAATTACACTTCCTTAGTGTCTTCCATAACCTTTATCACACCATTAGTACTCAAATGCATTCATCTTGAAAAGTCTGGAGGAAGCTACTTAAATACAGAGACAGAAGGGATCAGTGTTTGCAGTTTATGATTATCCTGCTTTAACTCACCGCTGGGTCTGAGCAGGCCACGGGGTCTGGCTTGGCGTGGGCATGGAGTTCGTGGGACTCACCAGCATGGCACTATAGATATTGGAGGCAACCACAAGGATGCAGAGAAGGATGGGCCCAATGATTGCTCCCTCCAAGCCCAGATAGTAGGCTCCACCAGCCACTGCCAAGCCCGTCAGGTATGGGTGGCCACCTCTGGAACACAGAGCACACCGGTCAGCTCATGAGGCTTAACAAACATCATCCCTGGGGTAAATCTGCAATGCATTTCTAACACCATGTTCATTCTTTAATACTCGAGACTGTTGATGATGCTCTCTGCTTTCTTTTAGATAACCTAAAGGAGGAGAAATAAATATTGATTGTAATAATACCCAGATGCAATAATTTTCTTGCCTATGCACCAGTGGTGTGCCATCTGCCCCTTTTGATAGGTACAGCAACGATTAAATCAGCACCGTGAACAGAAGTTTTCCCCCTACTCCAGGCAGTTGCCTAAGGCAAGTTAATCTCGACTTAGGACTGGTCACACAAGTCACGCGTGAGGTTTACCGCCCTTGAGAAGAATTCAAGAGCACAGCTTTGCATGTCACTCAGCTCATTATGCTTTCGTACAGATGACAACAACAGCATCCCTGGAATTTGCAGCTTAGACTTCTGGCAACTTTCTAAAATAGAGTTTTTAACACAGGTAGTGATAGAAGGCCCCATGCGTGTCACAAAGCCCAGGATTTTTATTGCACAAAAGAGTCCTGAGTGCACTCCAGCCTATTACAGTATCACTTACAAAGTGGAATAAAGTAAGATATGTTGCAGCAGCACAGCAAACTGAGAAAGATAAGAAATACTGCTGAGGTTAGGCCGCGGCTATAAATCAGGTTCTGTTTGTTTCCAGTTTTTAAACACAGAGGAGTAGAATAATTTAGTGCGGGGCAAACAACAGAGTACCCTGGAAGGATATTCTCTATTACAGCTTAATAAGTAACACTTGTAGTCAGCCAGTCTTCCAAAAAACAATATTTTATATTCATAATTTATTTCTTTTCCTCATTCCAAAAGGATTTAGGGCAGTATTTCATAAATATTGTTAAATAAGCCTTTTCCCAAAACAATCCATCTGAGGAAGAGTTTTGCCAAAAAAGAACTGAAAGTTTTAAAATTTGTGGAAATTTTTAAATAAAATCTTATTTAAAAAAACTAAATAATTTATGCCAAACTTCTCATTCCCTAGCAATGCTGGTTTAATGAGGTATTTTGTTATTAAAATAAAATCACATATAAATCTTAAATTTTAGCTATAAATCTTAACAAATTTATAGCAAAGTTTAAGGAAATGAAAGCACTTAAATATAAATCATATTCCTATTTCCACTGTTTTGAATTTCAACTGGTGAACACTAGTGAACTCCACTCTGATGTTCTCCTCTTAACTGAAACTTTCTTGCTCAGATTTCAGGCACAAAGTCCCCCTAAAGCTGATGTACGGAGCTGCGGGTTCCTCTCTGCTCTGCAATTCTGAGGCTTCAGAGTAGTTCTCCCTCAGTTATTTCCAACTTTCACAGAGTAGAGAGAAAACAGGGCTTCTACGTAATTTAAATTAACCACAGGACTACTCTTCCTATAAATACAGACCCTGTCTCCTAATTCAGTTTACTTACAGAAAATTGAATGTGTTAACTGATATGAGAGCTCCCGTAGCCATATCCTGAATTTGAGTACCAGACAGATATTCAACATTCGGTCATCAGCTAGATTCTAATAAGCAATGTGAACCTGTTCATAGGACTAAATAAGAAATGACTTGATTTGCTTGATGCAATTTCTAGAAGAAATGTCAAAACTGCAAAAACAGGTATTTATATATTTATTATATGATCAAAGCTTTGACTCTGACTTAAACTTAACCTTCTCACTGAACCGCCCTAGTCTATCTTAGGTAAGAGAGCTCTGCTTGTCAGATATCTACTTGCTCAGACTGGGTTTACATGGAAATCCTCAGTTATACAATCTCATGTTATATTTCTCCAAAAGGCAAAGAAATGCTGAAAATAACCACAACTTTTTATTATACTTAAAATATTTTACACACATCTGATGGTATTTGTTCCCTAGGTTAAATGCCATAAAATCAAAATATTTACAATTTAATTTTACCTTAGGGTCTCATATATCATAAACAATACATTTATAACAAAATACCATACCTTAAAAAATATACCTCATCAATTTTAAATTCAAATTTCACTGTATCACAAAAGGCTACCTCAATGAAAAAGGCTACCATCAATTCTCCTCGATCCCTACTCCCCAAAACTCCTTTCAGAAAAACAGCAGCAATCTGTGTATGACTCAACCAGTAACTTCAAAAGTTCTGTATACTACTTACCCTGAGATATCAGAATAGATTGCAGTGTCTACAAAGTAGGTTGGCAAGAGATGAAAAACCAACAGTAAAATGGCCTTGCATCCTAACCCCTGTGTCAGCCACAGGTCAAGAACTGCAGGTACTGCTGCCCAGTATGTCCCCAGGAAGGGCACTGCTCCAAGGATTGCTGCTAATGCTAATAAAAGATTAAAGAAGAAAAGCAACAATGTTATCAGCAAACCCAAGCCCTTAATCTCCCACTTACGTATTTCCACCAAAATAAATTAAACAAATACTTAAAAACCTAAATTTTATGAGAATGGTATACCCTGTTCAACTTAATTTTTTAATTGAAGGAAGGTCTACTATCTTAACATTTTATATTGAATTTTTTTCAAAAGTGTATATCTACTTTATGAGTCTGTTCTTAAGCAATAAAATTTTAGTGTGCTACAGTTATTATTCTGGATTGGCGGTTAGTTAATTTACAGTCCTATAAATGCAACTATGGAAGATCTGTGAAAATTTGCTCTGAGTCCAAAGCCAAATCAGAAGTTTCTAATCCTCAGATACAAAATGTACATTTGTTACTTCAATTCTAATAACAATGAGATGTATTTAAAACCAAGTCCTGTGAACTCAAGGGCCTCCTTCAAGCTCAGCCCCCTCCAAAGTAATGTGTTCGAGGACTCTCCAGCTGCCTGACCTCCCGCTGAGGCAAGCCAGTGTGGACTCTACCTCTGGTCCAACCACCAGCCAGGTGTGGGACCTGGGAAACCCTCATCTGTAAGACACGAACACCACCTATCCCGCCTGCCTCTTAAGGACTGGTATAAAATAACAACCTCCACATGTTCCTAGGTCTTTGCCTGTGCGAGGGCAGGGCAGTGGACACTAGAGGAGGAAAGAATATGAGAGAACCCAGGAATGTAAAGAAGGAAGGGGACATAGACAAGAGGGGAGAATATAGTGGGAGAGGTGAATGCAGAAGGCCGAGACATGTAGGGAAATAAGCAGCCATGGAAATAAGGGAAGAAGTGGTGGAAGGAACAGAGTGATGGAACCCAGAGGAGGAAGAACAAGGTGGCCATTAAGCCATCTGGGGCTTGTGGGTAGGATGAGGGTATTATCACAGACCAGATCTCTGGGGGCACAGAAATAGGGTCCATGCCCTCAGAACCATTCACCTTGCCTGAGGATGGTATCCCCTCATTACAACAGAGCCAGCTGACAACCCACTGCTCCCTGCCAGCCAGCTCCATTCAGCATGTACCGAGCACCAGTTATGTGCTCCTGAGTGCTAGGCTAGGTGCTAGGGATTCCAATCATTTAACAAACACTGAAGCAGTGCTTCCCACGTGCTGGGTGTGAGTTCAGCTGCTGGGGATACACATCACTGCCTCTAATCTCTACTAGATTAGATCACATGTCAAAAATACTTACCATTGTAAACTAGAAGGCATTTCCTAACGTTTGTAAAATGTATGGACGTAAAACTTTCCTTAAATAGAGGACAGTGGAAGTTGTGCTGTGGTCGTTACCTGATGGTATGAAGACAATATTGATGCCAAATATAGTATGAGTCAGCCAGGTGTACAATCCATAGAAGCCAGCCATTTTGAGGGAGGCATCAAACACCCCTCTGGAATGCCCAAACACAAAAGAAAGGAGTGAATATGCAAAGAATCATGTTGTGAGTCAGAAAAATCAGTCCTTTTAGGCATCTGTCTACTCCATTC
Source organism: Oryctolagus cuniculus (assembly GCF_964237555.1). Classification (NCBI taxonomy): domain Eukaryota; kingdom Metazoa; phylum Chordata; class Mammalia; order Lagomorpha; family Leporidae; genus Oryctolagus; species Oryctolagus cuniculus. The sequence continues at coordinate 212,739,791 of NC_091432.1, forward strand.
CAAATCAGGTAATAGCTTCAATTTTGTTACAGGCCTGAAATCACTGTTCTCATTTTGTTTCAGGAAAACACCAAGACTTCCTTTTTAAAGTTCCTAAATATGTTCATCCAAGTGTTCCGCACCTTGCTCAGTGATGAAAAGGTAACTGAAGTGAAACATCTTGAAAGATCCTGTTCATTGAAACAATTCACCAATTGCTTACTTCTGAGGCAAATACAAGGGTATTTCAAAAACTTCTCAGAAAAATGGGATCAAAGTTTATTTTTGATGTCACAAAAATGCTGAAGCATCTATATGCTAGGGGTCTTCAAAAAGTTCCTGGAAAAGGCCTACTGTGAAAAACTACACATGACTTTCAAGATTATGCACCAAAAGAAATCTACCATTTAACTATTTTTTTTTTTTTTTTGGCTAATGTTTTGAAGTACCCTCGTATTTCACTACCAATATAAACAGAAAATTAAGTGTGGTTAACATGTTTCTGGGATGTTGTTAAACTCTAAGAAACTCAGGTTGTAGCCAGCCTTCCCCTACAGCAAGCGAAAGACAGTAAGCAGGTCACTGGGGAAGAATCTATGGAAAAAAAAAAAAAATCTCACTCACTCTCAAGGAAAATCCAAGAGGGAAAAACAGATGCCTGGTCACTGATGAATATAAGAATTTAATACAAGGAATTCTTTAACATTAAGCAATTGTTTTTGCATTTCAGCTGAAACTACTAACACAGCACTGAATAAGGAGGAGTTAGAAGGCACTGTTCAGGGAATATGAAGGCAGCAACTTAAGTAATCTAAACCCTGCAGGGCACAGAGGATGTACTTTCCGGAAGTCACAAGAGAAGGAAAAGCAAAGACTATGGCAACACAGGTGACTCTACACACAAAGAATCGCTCCCAGAGGTGTTACCATAACAGCTAAGGCAAGCTCCAGAATCCAGTGCTTCTGCCACTTAATCAGGTTCTGAGACATGTATCCAGTGACAAGGGACTGACAGCTTTCACTTGGGAAGGTCTTAAAGGTCCCACGTGACCCCTGACAACAAGGACCCAGATTGAAGTGGTATCAAAAAGACCAAAAGAGAGGCAGAGGGATGTGTGCAGTACCTGAACTGAGACAGAGGAGAAGAGGAAACGATGGAGCATCAGGATTTAACCCTATGGGGAAAAGAATAGCTGAGTCGCACAGACATCAGGAAGGCCAGATGGAAACAACACTACGGTAAGTCAAAAAGGATGAGGAAAATACCCTGCAGGCAGCTGAAACAGGAGACAAGGCGTAACAGACAACTCAGCACAAGATATCTGAGCTGCACCCAGATAGGTGAATCGCAGGAAAAGCTAAGACATCCCCAAGGGACATGCGCAGAGAAAAAGAAACAACAGGTTGCATTCTCATAAAGGAACTAAGGACACGGACACACCAAAGAGATAATGGAATCATTTTGTTTAGAGGAGGAAAATCACTTCAGTGTAGTATTTCTAGAGACTGGGGCAGAAGGAAGCTTTTGAAAAAGATATAATATCAACTATCACAGAGAAAGAAAGAGAAGTATGGGACTATGGAGGCCATTGTGAAAGACACGTACGTGATACATTATTTGGAAAATTTTAAACAAATAAGTCCACAGGGAAGGCACAACTGACTGCTGCAGCTGAATCACCCCCCTGGGGGTGGGGGTGGGGAGGGGCAACTGAGCAAAGTTCAATCCAAAAAAGGACCACCTATAGGAAACAATACATGGTCTCCTCTTTCCTACCTCTGGAAATACTATCTGTTGGTAATATTCTCACTAACTCAACTTCCAAATAATTTTGTAGACCCAAATACACCATATTTTGTTTGCAGTTACTAAACACATTCATGTAAACTAGTGAGGGATAAAAAGACAGTACGTTTTCCTCTATTTCACCTCTCATATTTTGGCACACTAGTGTTGTAAAACAGCAAAGTCTAAGAGCAGGTGGCTGGCCTGGTGCGTAATTTGTCCGCACCACATCAGAGGGTCTGGGTTTGACGCTGGGCTTCAGCTCCTCACTCCAGCTTCCTGCCAGTGTAGAACATGGGAAGCAGTGGTGATGGCTCAAGTAATTGGGTCTTTGGCCACCCATGTAGGAGACCTGGATTGTGTTCTTGATCTCACCTCAGGCCTAGGTTTTGCACAGTTGCAGAATGAACCAGCAGATGGGAACTCACTCCGTCTCTAACTAGAATTTTCTTTTTTTTTTTTTTAAAGATTTATGTATTTATTTGAAAGGCAGAGTTACAGAGAGGCAGAGGCAGAGACAGAGACAGAGAGAGAGAGAGAGAGATCTTTCATCTGCTGGTTCACTCCCCAAATGGCCACAAAAGCCAGAGCTCGGCCAATCCAAAGCCAGGTGCCAGGAGCTTCTTTAGGGCCTTCCACATGGGTGCAAGGGCCCAAGGACTTAGACCATCTTCTGCTGCTTTCCTAGGTGTATTAGCAGGGAGCTGGATCAGAAATGGTGCAGCCAGGACTTCAGCCAGGGCCAATATGTAGGCAGAGGCTTTACCCACTATGCCACAGCACCGGCCCCTAGAATTTTCTTAACTCCTTCAAATCCCTAAGCAATATTTTTATTTTTGTGAACTATAATTCACAAACAAAACCCACCAACTTTAAATATACAATTCAGTAAGTTTTGACAAATTTAAAAGTTATATAAACACCATTGCAATTAAGATATAAAACACATTTCCATCATTTCCAGATGTTTTCTGGTGTCCCTGTAGAGTCAGTGGCTCCCTGAACACTGACCACTACTAGTTTCGCCTTTTCTAGAATTTCACATAAAAAGAACCATAAGAAGTAAATATATAATATTTAACATCCTAATCATTTACCATCTTAATGCTTAGTGTACAATTCAGCAGACTTAAGTAAATTCACATTATTATTACACGGCTTTTGGTGTGTGGTTTCTTTCACTTACTATGCTTTTCAGCCAGATGTTTTTGAGCTTCATTCACATTGTTGAATATGTCAGTAGTTTGTTCCTTCTTTTATTCTCATCTTATTTGAAAGGCAGAGAGAGAGAACCTTCCTCTGATGGTTTATTCCCCAAATGCCTACAACAGCCAGGACTGGGTCAGGCAGAAGCAAGTATACTAGAACTTCATCCAGGTCTCCCATGTAAGTGGTAGAGACCCAAGTACTTCAACCACTACCTACTGCACCCCAGGATGTACATCAGAAGGAAGCTGGATTAGAAACACAATAGCCAGGGCCGGTGCCGTGGCTCACTTGGCTAATCCTCCGCCTTCGGCGCCGGAATCCCATATGGGTGTCAGGTTCTAGTCCCGGTTGCTTCTCTTCCAGTCCAGCTCTCTGCTGTGGCCCAGGAAGGCAGTGGAGGATGGCCCAAGCGCTTGGGCACCTGCACCCACGTGGGAGACCAGGAAGAAACACCTGGCTCCTAGCTTCGGATCGGCTCAGTGCTGGCCATGCGGCCATTTTGGGGGTGAACCAATGGAAGGAAGACCTTTCCCTCTGTCTCTCCCTCTCACTGTCTGTAACTCTACCTGTCAAATAAATAAATAAAAAACCTAACAAAACAAAACAAAAAAAACCACAGTAGCCAGCACTCAAATCAGGCATTCCAACGTGAATGCAGGCATCACAAGGGATGAGTTCATCACTGCCTCAATGCCTACCCCAGTTTGTTTTTTTTTAAATTGCTGAATAATATTCCATTACATGGATATATCATAATGTATTTACCTAGTTGCTAGACATTTGGGCTGTCTCCAGTTTAGGGCAATAATTTATACTGCTGCTATGAACATTTGACTCCCAAATTTTATGTGAATGTATACTTCCATTTTTCTTCAGTAGATATCTCTGGGTAGAGACACTGGGTCATACAGTCTATTGTACTTTGTAGGAAGCACTAGAAATTATTTTGATCTCACAATCTGAAGAAAATTTATAGTCCATGGACACCAACAGAAGTCACTGCCGGAGCCAGCACTGTGGCGCAGCGGGTTAACGCCCTAGCATGAAGCGCTGGCATCCCATATGGGCGCCGGTTCAAGATCTGGCTGCTCCACTTCCGATCCAGCTCTTTGCTATGGCCTGGGAAAGCACCAGAAGATGGTCCAGGTCCTTGGGTCTCTGCACCCACATAGGAGACCTGGAGGAAGCTCCTGGCTCCTGGCTTCTGATAGGCACAGCTTCGGCCATTGTAGCCAACTGGAGAGTGAACCAGCAGATATGGAAGACCTCTCTCTCTCCCTGTCCTTTCTCTGTGTGTAACTCTTCCAAATAAATAAATAAATCTTTGAAGAAAAAAAAAAAAAAAGGAGTCACTGCCTCCTAGATTATCCCACATCTCCCTCAAGGTATGAGCCTAAACTTCACACTAATGGTTCTGCATGAGTGGATACTGGCAGAAAGAGCAATTCAGCACATCAATTCTTGAGACTGGTGTAACTTAACCAATACTCAGAGGACTTTGACGATAATGAAGATATTAGCATTTTGTACCTCAGCAGGCCAGTATATCTGAATTGAGAAGGTAAGTTCAAAAGAGACTAACAATTGCCAAGCATCCATGTGATACACTGAACAATATACAAACCCACCCACAGAACCTGTGACTCTGTTACCTTACAAGGCAGAAGGAGGCAGAAGGAACTTCATAGTATAATTAAGAATCTTGAGATAAGAAATTTTCCCTGGATTACTTAGATAAACCCAATATAATCACAAAAGTCCTAATGAAATGGTCCATTATCTCACACCAAATATAAAAATCAACTCAAAACGGAGTAAAGACTTAAAACACAAGACCTGAAACTGCAAAACTATCAAAAAGAAACACAGGAAAAGAGCTCTAAGACATTGGTCTGGGAAATGATTTATTAGACATGATACCAAAATACAAGCAATGGAAGCAAAAACATACAAATGGGATTATATCAAACTAGAAAGCTTCTGTATAGCAGAAGAATCAACAAACAGACAACATATGAAATGGGAGAAAATACTTGGAAATAACAGCCTAAGATAATGATCAGATAATCAACTCATCTCTCAGGTTCTTTGGAATTTAAAATTCAGAGACTTCTAGGAATAATTTACATCCATAGTCAAATGAAACTTTGACAAATAAATAATGGCATGCACAATATAGTTGGAAGGGCTCGCAGAAATCATTAGTTGAATCAATGTAAAATTATTCTTTAAAAAAAAAGGATTTATTTTTATTTATTTGAAAAGCAGAGCTACAGAAAGAGTGGGAGGAGAAACAAAGAGAGAGAAATCTTCCATCTGCTGGTTCACTCCCCAAATGGCCTCAAAAACCAGGGCTGGGCCAGACTGAAGCCAGGGGCTTCTTCTCGGTCTCCCACATGGGTGCAGGGGAGACCAAGCACATTAGCAGGGCGCTGGATCAGAAATGGAGCAAAATGCGAACCAGCACTCATATGGGCTGGCAGCACTGCAGACAGTGGCTTTGCTGGGTCCAAGAATATGCTTTACAAACATTCCAATAAGAGATCATTTTTTATTTTATTCATTCATTATCAATTAATTAATCAATACTTTTTGTACACTCAAATCCAGTGAGTACGTCTCATGTCTTAAAGTCTGGAGAAAACATTAGAATACAATTCATTAAATCTCCTACAAAATCAAAATAGGCCCAGACTTGTTGCCTTCCCTAAGAGTGGTTATATATGACTTATGTTATATGAATCCACAGTGCTAACAGGAATTACCTTTTCCTTTATAACTGCTTGCAATCAAACGATCAAGCATCTACTGTAGAAACTGATAGAAAACCTGTATCAAGTTCTCCATTCTCATATTTAATATATAGCCATCCTCTACCCTTAATCCTTTTTTTTTTTTTTTAAGATTTATCTTATTGATTGGAAAGGCAGAAGGCAGAGTTACAGAGAGGGAAAGACAGAGATTTTCCATCTGCAGGTTCTCTCCCCAAACAGCCACAATGGTCAGTGCTGAGTCAGGCCAAGGCCAGGAGCCTCTAACTCCATAGTGGTTGACTGAATGGGTGCAGGGGCCCAAGGACTTGGGCCATCTTCCACTGCTTTCCCAGGCACTTTAGCAGGGAGCTGGATCAAAAGAGGAGCAGCCAGGACTGGAACTGGAGCACATATGGGATGCTGGGGTCACAGGCAGCAGCTCAACCTGCTGTGCCACAACACTGGCCTCACAACCCCTCTTTGAATTAAAGAACATTTGCGGGTCCTCGGGCTTCTGGAACCTCTCTTTTCCATGATTCTTCAAAACTGGTCACAGTTGTTCTCTGACAGTTGTTCTCTGACTACATCTCTATGCCTCCCTGGCAGTCAATGGTTGAGGGGAATCAGATTCGAGAGGCTCTTTTCCTCCCCTTTCCTGGAGTTCAGCTGAGCTGACTCCGAAGGTCTGCTCTGACTCAGTGAAGACACTGACACCAGCCACTGATGGGGAGGCTCCTCTTTGCTAACAAGGCCATCACTCACTCAGAGGCCCCCATGTTACACAGCCTCAGAAATGCTCCCCTACCCCATACCATGTGTGTAGACCACCACAAGGCAGGTCACAGTGCACCCAATCCAGCCAGCCCCACCTAAGCACATCTCTGTGTGGGACAAAAGCTCCAGGTGTCACATCCAATTGCTTTTTTTTTTTCTGGGCCTGATAAGCCCTATTATTTTTATACTATATAGCAATAGAGGCACCAGTGTCCATATCTGGTACACACAGCCATATATGAGGGCACTTCAAAACGTATGGAAAAATGAAATTATAAGGTAAGTTTATTTTGGTGCACAGAAAGGTTTTGAACTTTCCATGCATAGTTCTTGTTGTTTGTTTTTGTTTGTTTTTTTGTAATCCACATTTTCCATGAACTTTCTGCAGATTCCCAGTGCATTTATATGAGTGTGTGTAACTCCTTTGCACCAGGGGTTTGGCTCAGTCTAAGGTGATTGCTTAGGATTCTAATTCTTCCTACCCAGCTCTTTTATCCCCATCCTTCATAAACTCTTAAGATGAAACTGCCACATTTTCACTCTTTTCCTGATACTCCCTTTCAGCTATCAGCCCTCTCTCATTTCTGACCAAGATTGTTCTTGTTCCTTTTCTAAACTGAGTAAGAGGAAACTTAAAAGATAACTCAGGGTCTGATCAGATGACCTGCTTTTAATAGAATGAGAGTTGAAGCCAGAAGTGGTATGGGGAGAAAGATAAACCATAGTCTAGAAGCTCTGTGTACTCAGAGGGCACAGGGCCACGGGCCATAGCCAAGTAGGAAGCACATGTCTAAAGAGGAAGAAACAGAAAACGAGGAATGAAGAATCCAAAATCGAATTCCACTCCCGACGTTGGTCCTGCTCTCTTTTTCTTCTGAAGGGCAAACAGGAAGACTAGCACACGCTGTTCCCCCAGGAAACAGCAGCTGTCATTCTACCAGCACTGCAGCATGCTTCCAAGTAGCAGGTGGGCAAGGTCAGCTTCTAGACACAGCACACAGAATACACCATTGGGAAACAAACCCCCAGTTAACCAGACTGCCATCTCACGTCCCCTGAGAACTTGCCTCGTTCATCTGCCCAGAGACCCCACTCCACAGCACAGTGTAGAAACCGGGTCACACTGGACTTCCAGAGTGGTGGGCAGCCCAGGCTCTGCACACAGACCAAGAGAGCTGCACAGGAACACAGGGAAGCGCCGCCGATGCAGCAGCCCCAGTGCACGCCACCAACAGCCGTGAGCCAAAGGAACACCACAGTGGCATCGCATCACCTTATCTGGAGACTCTGGCTATAGTAATATGAACTCAGTATTTTTATGTCATTAATATATAGTTCTGTGTCCTTGATAACGCTAAGTGATCATGGATGTTTACTCTAATGCTAACTAAAAAATAAAAAGGGTTTGTTTCAATTACATGGCAAAGAGTAAAGACTTGAGCCTAAACCAGTTCTATTATGAGCCTATTAAAGTGAATATAGCAATTGTTAAGCATCAGATTGAGAAACTAAATATAAGACAAAAAATGTTAAGGCTTTTTCCTTGGAAACTTAAAAATATAAAGATTCAGGCATATCAGACCAATCTTTAGTTAAGCAGGTTAAAAGGCATACATTCGCCGTCCTGATTACTACTTAAGAACTCCTGGGTATTCACTAGAGATTATGCCTCTCTGTTTCAGTGTTAGCAGAGATTTCTTCAAATAAACAAAAACACATTTTTAACAGCTTTCAATTCTTCTTTATATATTGTTACCTAAACAAATTATTTATACCTTAAATCCATAAGAATATTTTTCCAATGAATAACTGGTTTAAAGTAAAAATGCAAATACTGATTTATTAAATGATCAATGCTATTTTTAAACCCCCTTTTAATTCTCCAAAACTGGGGGTAGGAATTGGAAGCATCTTTGCTTTCCAAATGAGAACCTACGGCACCCACATTCTCCCAATTTATCAGCAGGACCTGCACCCACCAGCACGGAAAAGCCGTAATCCCAGCAAGCAAGAGCCATACCCGTGTGCATGCACTCATGTGAAAATATCACACACACTAAATTGCATTGAGGCCGTGACAACATGCAACTTAGTAATGTGCAATATCTCCACCAGAGCAAGCAGAATGGGAGCATCGGGGAAGAAGGGTGTGATGTACACATTCAGGAGACAACATGCTGCTAAAGGGAGGAAAATGGTTTGGGAAAAAGGATGCATGCCACCAACTCAAAAACTTATGAAATGAACACCCAATCACAAGTGTATTCCACTTAGAATACATATTCAGAATTAAAATAATAACTAAGGTTCAAAAATTCAGCAAGACAGAAAGGCATCACAAGTTTCAAACTTCAAGAACAGACACTTTCACTGGTCATGCAGTCCCACCACTTCAGTTACACTTTTAACTTACTGATGGATCATATCAGCAACAGCTACGTTGACGGTGATTACTGACCGGTGCTTAAAACTCTGATATCACTGATCATTTTCAGACTAAACTGCACTTGGAGGGCATTACAATGTTTGCATAATAATTTGGATCTTTTTTCCTCTTAGAATCTTCCTCTATGAAGAAACATACTGCTTCTTGAACACAACCCTTCAGAATGAGAAATGTGACAAGAGCTCTTAGAACTCACTGCTACATTGTTTATACGGGAAGGCTCCTCCAGAGGAACATATATTGAACCTGTAAATTTTAATTTGTTAGTATGATCCAGTTAAAAAAAAATTAGTCCAAAGGACTTGCACTGCAAAAATTTCACCTTGGGGCCAGGTTTAGTGGTGCAGTAGATTAAACCACCACTTAGAAGGCCCACATCCTAGAAGATCTCCCTCTCTCTGACAGTCTGCCTTTCAGATCAATAAATAAATCTTATTAAAAATTTTTCTAGAAGGTCCACATCCTAGATCAGATTGCCAGTTTGAATCATGGCTACTTCATTTCTGATCCGTCTTCCTGCTAATGTGCCTTAGAGGCAGAAGACAGCCCAAGAACTTGGGTTCCTACCACCCACGTGGGAGACTCAGCTGGAGTTCACGGCTCCCGGCTTCAGCCTGGCCCATCCCTGGCTGTTGTGACTATTTGAGAAGTAAATCAGTAGATGGAAATTTTCTCCTCCGTCTCTCCCTGTCACTTGGTCTTTCAAATAAATAAATCTTAAAAAAAAAAAAAATACCTTGAATTATAATCTTTAACTAGGGGCCAGCGCTGTGGTGCAGCGGGTTGAAACCCTGGCATGAAGTGCTGGCATCTCATATGGGCGCTGGTTCTAGTCCCGGCTACTCCTCTTCCGATCCAGCTCCCTGCTATGGCCTGGGAAAGCAGTGGAAGATAGTCCAAGTCCTCTGCACCCATGTAGGAGACCCGGAAGAGGATCCTGGCTCCTGGCTTCGGATCAGCACAGCCCTAGCCGTTGCAGCCATCTGGGGAGTGAACCAGATGTCTCTACCTCTCTATATAAGTCTGTCTTTCAAATAAATAAAATAAATCTTTAAAAAATAATAATCATCTTTAACTTAAATAATTTTATACAGCTTTGGTTAGAAAAATGGCTTAGGCCATAACACATTATCCAGATTATACCACATTTATTAGACTCACAATAATCTATCAGCTTTGGAAACCATTAGGATTACAGTGTTGGCACTTAGGATCCTTTTGTTTTGTTTATTAAAAATAAGGTGACAATAAAATGAATGGTTTTTATCTCATTGTACATAGGCTCCTGTGATAGTGCATAATCAGTGTGTACTCCCAAGAAGATAAGGCAAGTCTGATTTGAAAAATAAATATTCCCTCATCTGGATGACAGCACTCTCTAATCTCAGATTCTCCCCCAAGAGAAAGACCTACAAGCCCAGCAGCCAGTTTTGTGTGCCTACTTTAAAGGTCTGAGCAACACTACAAACTTATGACTGTCTCCACCAGTCAGCTCCTCCTGGAAGAAGGTGCAACGACACAGACCTCAGGGCAAACCACAGCTCCACGGACCTCCCATGTGCAACTGTGGCACGAAGGAATGAAGCTTAAAACAACAAAGGTGGGAACTCAATGGCAGACATTCACTGGATAGTCAGCAAGTGGCTGACTCTGAGAAAGCAGAACAAGAGAAAATTCAGGAGCCATGGATGGAAAATAGAAGAGATTTTGTGAGAATGAGTCAGGGCTAATGTAGCTAACTCTGGGGAAAGGAAGCATGCTCTTTCTAGAAGCTCTTTATGGACAAGGTATCATTCTCTGTAAGGCTTGGCATCAAACTGATAAGAGGATTCTTGCCAGCTTTTGCTATGGCAGATTCAATAGCTTCAGCCTGTTGGGAGGGGAGAGGTTATTTGTCTTTTTTTTTTTTTTTTTAACTTTTATTTAATGCATATAATTTTCCAAAGTACGACTTATGGATTACAATGGCTTCCCCCCCATACCGTCCCTCCCACCCACAACCCTCCCCTTTCCCACTCCCTCTCCCCTTCCATTCACATCAAGATTCATTTTCGATTATCTTAATATACAGAAGATCAGCTTAGTATACATTAAGTATGGATTTCAACAGTTTGCTCCCACACAGAAACATAAAGTGAAAAATAATAGATGATTTTTTTTAAATGATGATGAAATCAGAGCAGACCTATTGTCATGTTTAATCCCAGTGAGAGTCAAGTTGGGAATTGATAATTTCTTTTTCTTTTTTTTTTTTTTTTTTTTTTTTTTTTTTTTTTTTTTTTTACCGAGGATCAGTTTAGTATGCATTAAGTAAGGATTTCAACAGTTTGCACCCCCATAGAAACACAAAGTGAAATATATTGTTTGAGTACTCGTTATAGCATTAAATCTCAATGTACAGCACATTAACGATAGAGATCCTACATGAGGAGTAAGTGCACAGTGACTCCTGTTGTTGACTTTACCAATTGACACTCCTGTCTATGGCATCAGTAATCTTCCTATGCTCCAGTCATGAGTTTCCAAGGCTATGGAAGCCCTCTGAGTTCTCCGACTCTTATCTTGTTTAGACAAGGTCATAGTCAAAGTGGAGGTTCTCTCCTCCCTTCAGAGAAAGGTACCTCCTTCTTTGATGACCTGTTCTTTCCACTGGGATCTCACTCGCAGAGATCTTTTGCCAGAGTGTCTTGGCTTTCCATGCCTGAAATACTCTCATGAGCTTTTCAGCCAGCTCCGAATGCCTTTAGGGCTGATTCTGAGGCCAGAGTGCTATTTAGGACGTCTGCCATTCTATGAGTCTGCTGAGTATCTCACTTCCCATGTTGGATCACTCTCCCCTTTATTTACTCCATCAGTTAGCGTTAACAGGTACTAGACTTGTCTATGTGCTCCCTTTGACTCCCAGTCCCTTCACCATGACCAACTGTGAACTGAAACTGATCACCTGGAACAGTGAGATGGCATTGGTACATGCCACCTCGATGGGATTGAATTGGAATCCCCTGGTATGCTTCCAACTCCACCACTTGGGGCAAGTCAGCCTGAGCATGTCCCAAATTATACATCTCTTCCCTCTCCCATTCCCACCACCATGTTCAACAGGGATCACATTTCAGTTAATTTTCAACACTTAAGAATAACTGTGCATCAATTACAGATCTAAACCAGTCATATTAAGTAGAACAGATAAAAAAAACTACTAAGAGGGATAATGTATTAAGTTGTTCATTAACAGTCAGGGCTATGCTGATCAAGCCACCATTTCCCATAGTGTCCACCTCACTCCAACAGGTTTCCCTCTTGGTGTTCAGTCAGTCGTCACCGATCAGGGAGAACATATGGTATTTGTCCCTTTGGGACTGGCTTATTTCACTCAGCATGATGTGTTCCAGATTCCTCCATTTTGTTGCAAATGACTGGATTTCGTTGTTTCTTACTGCGGTATAGTATTCTAAAGAGTACATATCCCATAATTTCTTTATCCAGTCTATCGTTGATGGGCATTTAGGTTGGTTCCAGGTCTTAGCTATTGTGAATTGAGCTGCAATAAACATTAGGGTGCAGACCTCTTTTTTATTTGCCAATTTAAATTCCTTTGGGTAAATTCCAAGGAGTGGGATGGCTGGGTCGAACGGTAGGGTTATCTTCAGGTTTCTGAGGAATCTCCAGACTGACTTCCATAGTGGCTTGACCAGCTTGCATTCCCACCAACAGTGGGTTAGTGTCCCTTTTTCCCCACATCCTCGCCAGCATCTGTTGTTGGTAGATTTCTGCATGTGAGCCATTCTAACCGGGGTGAGGTGAAACCTCATTGTGGTTTTGATTTGCATTTCCCTGATTGCTAATGACCTTGAACATTTTTTCATGTGCCTGTTGGCCATTTGGATTTCCTCTTTTGAAAAATGTCTATTGAGGTCCTTGGCCCATCTCTTAAGTGGGTTGTTGGTTTTGTTTTTGTGGAGTTTCTTGATCTCTTTGTAGATTCTGGTTATTAACCCTTTATCTGTTGCATAGTTTGCAAATATTTTTTCCCATTCTGTCGGTTGTCTCTTCACTCTCCTGACTGTTTCTTTTGCAGTACAGAAACTTCTCAATTTGATGCAATCCCAATAGTTGATTTTGGCTTTGACTGCCTGTGCCTCCCGGGTCTTTTCCAGAAATTCTTTGCCTGTGCCAATATCTTGAAGGGTTTCTCCAATGTTCTCTAGTAACTTGATGGTGTCAGGTCGTAGATTTAGGTCTTTAATCCATGTTGAGTGGATTTTTGTGTAAGGTGTAAGGTAGGGGTCTTGCTTCATGATTCTGCACGTGGAAATCCAGTTTTCCCAGCACCATTTATTGAATAGACTGTCCTTGCTCCAGGAATTAGTTTTAGATCCTTGATCAAATATAAGTTGGCTGTAGATGTTTGGATTGATTTCTGGTGTTTCAATTCTGTTCCATTGGTCTATCCATCTGTTTCTGTACCAGTACCATGCTGTTTTAATTACAACTGCCCTGTAGTATGTCCTGAAATCTGGTATTGTGATGCCTCCGGCTTTGTTTTTGTTGTACAAGATTGCTTTAGCTATTCGAGGTCTCTTGTGCCTCCATATAAATTTCAGCACCATTTTTTCCAGATCTGAGAAGAAGGTCTTCGGTATCTTGATTGGTATTGCATTGAATCTGTAAATTGCTTTTGGGAGAATGGACATTTTGATGATATTGATTCTTCCAATCCATGAGCATGGAAGATTTTTCCATTTCTTGGTATCCTCTTCTATTTCTTTCTTTAAGGTTTTGTAATTTTCATCGTAGAGATCTTTAACGTCTTTGGTTAAGTTTATTCCAAGGTATTTGATTGTTTTTGTAGCTATTGTGAATGGGATTGATCTTAGAAGTTCTTCCTCAGCCATGGCATTGTCTGTGTATACAAAGGCTGTTGATTTTTGTGCATTGATTTTATACCCTGCTACTTTGCCAAACTCTTCTATGAGTTCCAATAGTCTCTTAGTAGAGTTCTTTGGGTCCCCTAAATACAGAATCATGTCATCTGCAAAGAGGGATAGTTTGAGTTCTTCCTTCCCAATTTGTATCCCTTTAATTTCTTTTTCTTGCCTAATAGCTCTGGTTAGAACCTCCAGAACTATATTGAATAGCAGTGGTGAGAGTGGGCATCCCTGTCTGGTGCCAGATCTCAGTCGAAATGCTTCCAACTTTTCCCCATTCAATAGGATGTTGGCTGTGGGTTTTTCATAGATTGCTTTGATTGTATTGAGGAATGTTCCTTCCAAACCCAGTTTGCTTAGAGTTTTCATCATGAACGGGTGTTGTATTTTATCAAATGCTTTCTCGGCATCTATTGAGATAATCATATGGTTTTTCTTCTGCAGTCTGTTAATGTGGTATATCACATTGATTGTCTTGCGCACATTAAACCATCCCTACATACCAGGGATAAATCCCACTTGGTCTGGGTGGATGATCTTTCTGATGTGTTGTTGCATTCTATTGGCGAGAATTTTATTGAGGATTTTTGCATCTATGTTCATCAGGGATATTGGTCTGTAATTCTCTTTCAGTGCTGCATCTTTCTCTGGCTTAGGAATTAAGGTGATGCTGGCTTCATAGAAAGAATTTGGGAGGACTCCCTCTTCTTCGATTGTTCTGAATAGTTTGAGAAGAATTGGAGTTAGTTCTTCTTTAAACGTCTGGTAGAATTCAGCAGTGAATCCATCTGGTCCTGGGCTTTTCTTTGTTGGGAGGGCCTTTATTACTGTTTCAATTTCTGTCTCAGTTATGGGTCTGTTTAGGTTTTCGATGTCTTCCTGGTTCAATTTAGGCAGGTTGCATGTGTCCAGGAATCTCTCCATTTCTGATAGGTTTCCCTGTTTGCTGGCATACAAGTCCTTGTAGTAATTTCTGACGATTCTTTTTATTTCTGTGGTGTCTGTTGTTACATTTCCTTTTTCATCTCTGATTTTATTGATTTGGGTCTTTTCTCTTCTTTTTTTAGTTAGTTGGGCCAATGGGGTGTCAATTTTGTTTATTTTTTCAAAAAACCAGCTCTTCGTTTGGCTGATTTTTTGTAATGTTTTTCTTGATTCAATCCTGTTGATTTCTTCTCTGATTTTAATTATTTCTCTTCTCCTACTAGATTTGGGTCTGATTTGCTGTAGGTTTTCTAGATCCTTGAGGTGAATTGAAAGCTCATCTATTTGGTGTCTTTCCAATTTCTTGATGTAGGCACCTATTGATATAAACTTTCCTCTTAACACTGCTTTTGCTGTGTCCCATAAGTTTTGGTATGTTGTGCTGTTATCCTCATTTACTTCCAGAAAGTTTTTGATTTCTCTTTTGATTTCTTCTATGACCCATTGTTCATTCAGGAGCATGTTGTTCAATCTCCATGTGTTTGCGTATGCTCTAGGGATTCCTGAGTTACTAATTTCCAACTTCATTCCTTTATGGTCTGAGAAGCTGCATGGTATGATTCTAATTCTTTTGAATTTGCTGAGACTTGCTTTATGGCCTAGTATGTGGTCAATCCTAGAGAAGCTTCCATGTACTGCTGAGAAGAATGTAAAATCTTTAGCTGTAGGATTGAAAGTTCTGTATATATCTGTTAGATCCATTTGGGCTATAGTGTCGTTTAAATCTACTGTATCCTTGTTGATCTTCTGACCGGATGATCTGTCTATTTCTGAGAGTGGAGTATTGAAGTCCCCCAGTACTACTGTATTGGGGTCTAAGTCTCCCTTTAAGTCCGTTAATAAATCTTTTAGATAAACTGGTGCCCTGTAGTTAGGTGCATATACATTGATAATTGTTATATCTTCCTGTTGAATTGATCCCTTAATCATGATATAGTGTCCCTCTTTGTCTCTCTTAACAGTTTTTGTGGTAAAGTTTATGTTGTCCGATATTAAGATGGCTACGCCCGCTCTTTTTTCATTTCTGTTGGCATGGTATATCTTTTTCCAGCCTTTCACTTTCAGTCTGTATGGATCTTTGTTGGAAAGATGTGTTTCTTGTAAGCAGCATATAGATGGGTTTTGTTCCTTAACCCAATCAGCCAATCGGTGTCTTTTAACTGGACAGTTCAGGCCATTCACGTTCAAAGTGACTAATGATAAGTGGTAACTTTGCCCTGCCATTTGCCAAAGATAAGTTCTAATATATGCTTTGAATTCCCTGTGATCTTTTGCTGTGAGGTTTCCTTCCTTGGTTTCCTTCCTTTACCTTCTTTCATATTGATGACTGTGTTTCTGTGTTTCTGTGTGTAACACATCTTTAAGCATCTTTTGCAGGGCTGGACGAGTGGCAACAAATTCTTTCAATTTCTGTTTGCAATGAAAAGTCTTTATTTCACCTTCATTCACAAATGATAGCTTTGCAGGATATAATATTCTGGGCTGGCAGTTGTTCTCTCTTAGTACCTGGGCTATATCTCGCCATTCCCTCCTAGCTTGTAGGGTTTCTGATGAGAAGTCAGCTGTGAGTCTGATTGGAGATCCTCTGAGAGTAATCTGACGTTTCTCTCTTGCACATTTTAGGATCTTTTCTTTATGTTTCACTGTGGAGAGTTTAATTACAACGTGTCGTGGTGAGGATCTCTTTTGGTCGTGTTTATTAGGGGTTCTGTGGGCTTCCTGTACTAGGATTTCTCTGTCCTTCTCCAAACCTGGGAAATTTTCTGCTAATATCTCACTAAAAAGGCCTTCTAATCCTTTCTCCCTCTCCATGCCTTCAGGAACTCCTAGAACCCGAATGTTGGGTTTTTTAATAGTATCCTGAAGATTCCCGACAATATGTTTCAGATTTCTAATTTCCTCTTCTTTTCTTTGGTCTGACTGTATCCTTTCCTGTTCTCTGTCTTCTAAGTCCGATATTCTCTCTTCTGCTTCACCCATTCTGTTTGTAAGGCTCTCTATTGTGTTTTTCATTTGATCTATTGAATTCTTCACTTCAGTCACTATCACAGTTTCCTGTTGTACTAGTTGTTTCGTTTCATTTTGATTCCTCCTTAATATTTCATTTTCACGAGAGAGATTTTCTATCTTGTCCATTAAGGATTTGTGTAGTTCCAGAATTTGTTTTTGAGAACTTCTTAATGTTCTTATCAATTTTTTGAGATCTGCTTCTTGCATTTCTTCTATGTCATCATCTTCATAATCTTGAATTGGGATGTCTTTTTCATTTGAGGGCGTCATGGTGACTTCCTTGTTTTTATTACCTCGGTTTTTGCGTTTGTTATTTGGCATATTGGAGATATTTGGTTTCTTCACTGTGGTGCTTTTTCTTGTTATACTATGACTCTAGATTAAGTGGACTATCTGTTTTTGATGGAGCCTTAGGGCTTGAGATGGGTGTGGCCTGAGAGCTCTGTTTGGTGTGCCAAAGGTGACACTCCCAGGTTAGGTGTGGTAAATCTCTCTCTCTCTTTTTTTTTTTTTTTTTTTTTTTTTTTGATTCAAAAGGGAAGTAATTCCACACAGCTGAACGAAGTTGGAGGTAGTTAGCAGGCAAATGATATACCCACAGGAGCCAGAGATCGGAAGCTCTTTCCCAAGATCCCCACAGGGAATCTGTTCGGCCCTCAGAGTGGGCTCAAATTCTCCTTCAGCCTCCCACTGGGTTGCCAAAGTTACGGAATTGTAGCGTCTCTGGAGAGTGCTCACGTGAATTCCGTGAGTTCTCTCCCCCACCGTCTCTTTTTTCACAGTCTCAGTTCAGTAGCACCACAAATTTACTAGCTCCTAATCTCCTGTTAATTCGCCCCGCCAGAGTCAGGTTTTTCTGCTAGGCTCAGGGCCGGTGCAGACCTGAGGTCGCTCTGCTTATGACGTATGTCCAAGATGGCGCCTGCTCTTTGTCTTGCTCGCCCTTGAGAGGTGAGCGGAGAGAGAGAAACCCGTGTCCGTACTAGTCACCCTTTTTCTCTCTCTCTCTCTCTCTCTCTCTCTTCCAGTTAGCCTTGTGAACTTCCCCCCCCGGGGGTCATTCCCTCTAGTCTCCTCTCTCCGCTTGCCTGCCGGTGTCTCGGGCTATTGAGGTTCGGCTCACCTCGCGTTCCAGCGCTGGTGTGTTGAGTCTGCCGCTGATGTCCCAAACTGTGGGCTCCCACGCTCTCCACGCAGGTCCGCTGTGAGTCACGCGTTCCGGAAGAGTTTCTTCTGCTGTTTCCTCTTCTACTCTTCCTTGAACCTGCAGTATCTCCACTTTTATTAAACTATCTCTCCCCAGACTATCAGTGTGCTCCCTTCCTATTCCGCCATCTTGCCGGCTCTCGAGATCTTTTTTTAGGTTATTTGTCTTTTCCACAGAGCATTTGCATAAACCTTTATTAAGATAGAAAGATACCCCTCAGACAAAAGATAGTCTATTGCTGGAATTTCATCCTCTCATTGACTAAGGATGATAACCAAAGGTCACAGAGAAGGGGTACAAGCTTTATGTTCCCCTGAAAACAGCGGCATCCTCCAGACTGTCACACTGGATGACATGCTCCAAACCTGGAACCTTTAGATGAGGGAGAGCCTCCACACGGATATCTGGGAGTGCAGTGGAGGTGATACAGAGTTTTCCATTCCACCTGAAGTCCAACCAAAAAAACAAGACATTGGTGAAAGTCTGACCTATTCCTTGCTAGTAGGAAAAAGAAAACCTACTACCGAAAGGAAGCCCAGAGTCTCCAAGAATGATCTGTGTTAGCAGCATACACCCTACCTGAATGCAACTGAGGGTTTCCTAGAGCAAAGTGGTATTCTCTCTAGCTCTGACATGAATATAGTGAAATCAGTCAGGAGGGATGACAAGATCAAATCAAGTTTTCTGAAATGGAGGCCAGTGTTGTGACTTAGCAGGTTAAGCCACCACCAGCAACACCAGAATTCCATATGGGCATCAGTTCAAGTCCCTGCCACTCCACTTCCAATCCAGCTCTCTGCTAATGCACCTGAAAAATCAGCAGAAGATGGCCCAAATTCATGGGCCCCTGCACCCATGTGGAAGACCTGGACATAGTTCCAAGCTCCTGGCTGTGGCCTGGCCCAGCCCCAGCCATTACAGCCATTTTTGGAGTGAATCAGCAGATTGAATATCTTCCTCCCTCCCCGGTCCCTCTCTAATCTGCCTTTCAAATAAATAAACCTTAAGGAAAAAAAAAAAAAATACAGGCCGCCGCCACGGCTCACTAGGCTAATCCTCCGCCTGCGGCGCTGGCACACCGGGTTCTAGTCCCGGTCACAGTGCTGGATTCTGTCCCGGTTGCTCCTCTTCCAGTCCAGCCCTCTGCTGTGGCCTGGGAGTGCAGTGGAGGATGGCCCAAGTGCTTGGGCCCTGCACCCGCATGGGAGACCAGGAGAAGCACCTGGCTCCTGGCTTCAGATCAGCGCGGAGCGTCAGCCACAGCACACTGGCTGCAGCGGCCATTGGAGGGTGAGCCAACAGCAAAAGGAAGACCTTTCTCTCTGTCTCTCTCTCTCACTGTCCACTCTGCCTGTCAAAAAACAAAACAAAACAAAACAAATGGAAACAGAAATGCCAGCCAGATTCACCATTTAAGAGAAGTTTAAGACCACCTAGCTAATTAATAACTTATTAAAAAAAGGTACTGCATTGGATAATGTGAGAGTTTGAGTTTGACAAGAGGTAAAAATGTAGCTTTGTTAATGAACAAAATGACAGGGACTAGGGGAGCAGCTGAGAGAGGCATAACCTGCAAAAGGCCTCTCCTTACCAGAAACAATGAAGAGGAAAAATGAAAGGCGGCCAAGAGCGATTGACTCAAGAAAAGTTCATAGAGAGTAAAAAGTGCACACGAATCTCATTCAGCAACAGTCTTCAATACATGGACTACTGAAGGCATGATGGGAGTTTCTGGCCAGAGCCCACAAAGCATGCACAACTTGGAGATAATGCAAGACCATTGCTTTCTAGTACCCAATCCACTTGTGCTGAGGCAAAGTCTGGCTGCAGATGGAGGGAGGAAGAATCAGGGAGGCCAGGATTCCACCCTGCCTCCCAGAGCAACGCTAGAACACTGAGAACACAGGAGGGTACTGAGAGGATAGCAGGGTGAGGGTGGCAGGGGAACTCTCTCAAGCAAGTCAAGTGGTGGTGAGAGCCAGGCTAGGGGCCTGCTGATGGACGGCTGAGGCAGACAGCCCATTGCATCTTCGTTAGTCGCAGGCTTGAGCGACCTCGAAACTGCTTCGATTTTGTTTCTCACTGACATTTGCACCGCTCATATCAGTCTCTCAAAATGAGGTGAGGGTTTTAAAAAATCCCAGTCGTTCACTGATTTAGCATTGACAGTTACCAGGAAACTCAAGACAGAACACTGGCTGCCCATGGAAAGCAGTCCCTGAAGGAAATGAGAGCATCAGTGTCGTCCCTACCTGATAGCTTCCTCCACAGACTGGCCAATAATATTAGACGAGGGGCCTGGCTGAGAGAGCGGCGTCAGGCTTATCACCCACTTCACTGGCTTGTAGTACTCATCACTGGAACTTAACAGATAAAACAGTGTGGTCAGGAAAATGACCTGCAAAACAAAGCACAGTTTCTCCTAAAAACTCACATTGGATACGACAGGCAGATCACCTCTGCAAATGCAAAACAGAACCAAGAGCACACCCCACCGGGGAAGGAAGTGTGATTCGCCCTTATCTAGCGTACGTACCAGGGAGAGCACGAAATTGAGCAGGGCAGTCCCGCTGTAGAAGAGGATGGTCAGGAGTGTGGTGACCGTGGTGAAAAGCAGGCTCACGTTCCGGCTCATAACAATCCACAGAGACTCCAGGATCTGAGCAAGAGGGAAGGCTGGGTGTCAGAACTGACCCTCAACAAAGACGTTTCTAGAGCCATCTGCTGTGCTTTTCATACAGTCTTTTTTTTTTTAAAAAGATTTATTTTATTTATTTGAAAGACAGAGTTACAGAGAGAGGTAGAGACAGAGAGAGAAGTTTTCCATCCACTGGTTCACTCCCCAGATAGCCACAACGGCCGGAGCTGTGCCGATCCGAAGCCAGGAGCCAGGAGCTTCTTCCGGGTCTCCCACGCAGGTACAGGGGCCTAAGGACTTGGGCCATCTTCTACTGCTATCCTAGGCCATAGCAGAGAGCTGGATTGGAAAAGGAGCAGCCAGAACTAGAACCGGTGCCCATATGGGATGCCGGCGCTTCAGGCCAGGGCTTTAACCCGCTGCACCACAGCGCCGGCCACTTCCTACAGTCTTTTAAGTATCTTAAACTCAAAAGACAAGAACTGAGGATAATTCTAAATGAAAAAAAAATCAACTGAAAACATCTGTATGTTAAATAGTAAGAAAAATGGTTAGGTAAAATATAGGGAATCCACTTCAAATAATATTAGTCATCAAAAATATCTCTACTAAAATCTAGGAAAAGCACTTTATGATATAACGCTAAGCTTAGAAACCAGAATATAGGGGCTAACATTATGGTGTAGTGGGTAAAGCTGCCACGTGAAATGCCAGCATCACATATGGACACCAGTTCAAGTCTCTGCTGCTCCACTTCCAATCCAGCTCCCTGCTAATGGCCTGGGAAAGCAGTGGAAGATGGACCTAGTACTTAGGCCCCTGTCAAGTGTGTGGGAGACCCGGAAGAAGCTCCTAGCTCCTGACTTCAGCCTGGCCCAATCCCAGCTCTTATGGGTATTTGGGCAATGAACTGGATGATGGAAGACATCTTTCTGTCTCTCCCTCTCTCTCTTTCAAATAAATCTTAAAAAAAAAAAAAAAGGCAGAATATAAGAATTTTACACTTTGTTTGTAACTATGTAAAAATGGCATGTATGGAAAAAAAATATCTACAGGAGAAAATGCCAGCAAACAACTGTGGTTATATTTGCCCTAGAGGATCATAGACACAGGTCACAAAGTGCTAGCATTTGTCTTATTAGGTGCCTACCCTCTATCATCCCCACGACCAACCTGGATTCATCAACCAATATAAAAAGCATCACTGATATAATTTATTAAAATCACAATAAAAGTAATGAATAGGCAGGGTTAAAGGCAGAGCTCTGCTGAAAATCATTCCTGACACAGCAACAACTATGATACTCAGACCTACTGAGTTTGGCTGACCCATCACCTACTAATTCACAAGAACCACATATGGAGACAGAAGTTATTAAAAGGAAGATGTACAATGTTTACAGCATACAGGCATGTTTCCAGTTCCTATCTCTTTGTGAAACTGACATCCCTTATGTCTGTTCTATTCTTCCCAAGTGGATTTCCCTTCCTCCTAATAAAAACATGGCAGCAAAACAATTAGGAAAACTCCTTCTGTAAGAGTTTTCAAAATGCTTCCACAAACCGCAGCACAATGCAGTGAGCACAGCAAGGCAGGTGATATCATCTCTGTTTGACAGGTATACAAACTGAAGCTCAGAGATTTTTTTTTAAAACTTGTCCATGGGCACAGAGCTAAGAAGCAGAAACAGAGCTGGGACCAGAACTCATAATGTCTGATTTTTATTTTGGGGCCATACACAAAACAGCAGCACTGCTTTCTGTCACATGTCCAGTCTATGCCATCTGTTCTGTGAAAGGCCTACCCATTCCATTCATGCTTCAAATGCACCATTTATAAAGGCACATTTTGTTGCCCTCCACATTTCTTGCAAATCTCAGCTCAGTCTTTAGAAGAGAACTTCAGTAGGCTGGTTTCATTTACAAAAACTCCTTACATAAAAATCCTGAAAATGTTTCCCAATGCCTACAAAAATATGCATGACTGACCGTTTGACCTTGTGGGATAACGAATGAATGAACAACACCAGTGATTCCAAGAAACAAACCAACAATGCCTTTACTTGTGATTTTGACAAGCAGTCTTTTGGGGGCTTCAGTCATTCTGGAATTTTTCATTAAAAAAAATTAAATAGTTTCTGAGTCACATGGATCGAAAACTCCCTGTGGTAATTCTTCAGAAATTAACCAAATTACATTAATTGTAGATGTCAACAACAATCAAGTAACTTTATTTGAAAGAAAGAATCATCTGGAGAAATTTTTTTGAGAGGACATCTCCAAGAATATTAACTAAGTCCTAAAGACAAAGTAGTTTTAATGTATACACTGAGCTTAGAAAGGAGGAAATCAGTACAGGAAGGAGAAATAAGGCCCCTGAAACTGTGAAAACAAAATGCAACTGTGCAAAAAAAGGTACCCAAAAGCAGAAAACATGAGCCAAGTTGGGCGGCCTCACCATCTTCCAGCTGTTCTCACCCTTTCCTTCGAGCCTACCGCCTCTGATTATTAGTTTGGCTTCCCAGGTCCACACTAAGAGCCATTAGCTTACCTTCTACGGAGCCAGTGAAGGCATCTCAAAGGAAGCAGCTCAGGGGCAAAAAAGAGGAAGAACAGAACTGTGCAAGGATGCAGAAGTCCCAGCAGGAACGGGCTATCTCTCTCTGACTTGGAGAACCTGCGCGGAACCTGGAGACCATGTGAGTGCTGCTGTCCTTCCTTATCTGTCTATAGAGGAAGGAACTGGGCTAGGTGGACTCCAAACACCATTTCAACTCTGCCTCTGCGCTTCTAAACACAAACATCATTGTTGTCCAAGCTATCATGTGCTTGTACTTCTCAATTTCTTGGAGAACCTAACAGCATGCTAGATTCTAAAGTAGTGATAAATGAAATTCCATCCAGTTCCAAGAACTTAAAATCTAGTCAGGAAGATCAGGTACTAACATGAAAGTCAAAAACTGAAGAAGAGGGGGCAGGCGTTGCGGCGCAGCAAGTTAAGCTGCCTCTCAGGATGCCTGCACCCCTTTCCAAGCGTCTAGTTACATGAACCAGCAGAAGGAAGGTCTCTCGCTCTGTCTCTCTCAATCTTGGTTTTTGTGGGCATTTGGACAGTGAGTCAATAGATGAAGATGTCTCTCTTTCTCTCTCTCTGTTTTCCAAGTAAACTTTTTCTAACACTGAAAAAAATAAAGTAAAATATCTTCAAGTATCAAAAGAAGGGTAAAAATAATAAATGCAAAAGGAGTGTGAAATTAGGGGACTCAATGTATTCTGAAATACACTGGGAAGATTTCTCAAGCAGGATTGGCCATGAGCAGCCTGTTAACTATGAGACTAAAAAAGAAAACAAAACAAAGCAACTAAAACCATGAAAGTGTAGCTAAGACACACAGCCTCCTCCAGAGGAAGAAATACAAGTTGGAATATAACATGACATTACATGAAAAGCTTGGCCTCTGGAGCCAAGGAAAGGCAAACAGAATTGAGTCCTGACAGTTACTTATGGCTAACAATTTAATACCTCTGAGCCCATTATTTTGTTATCAAAATAAGGAAATTACCTTGGCTTCACAGATTCTTTGGAAGAATTAAATTTGAAAATATTTATAAAGCACCTAGTAGGGCTGGGGCTGTGGTGTAGCAGGTAAAGCCACAGCATGCAGTGCCGGCATCCCATATGGGTGCTGGTTCAAGTCCTGGCTGCTCCACTTCCCATCTACCTCTCTGCTATGGACTGGGAAAGCAGTAGAAGATAGCCCAAATTCTTGGGCCCCTGCACCTACATGGGAGACCTGGAAGAAGCTCCTGACTCCTGGCTTCGGATCAACGCAGCTCCAGCTGTGGCGGCCATTTGGGAAGTGAACCAGTGGATGAAAGACCAATCCCCAGCCCCTCTGCCTCTCCTTCTCTGTGTAACTCTTTCAAGTAAAATAAATAAATCTTAAAAAAATGAAAAATAATAAAGCACCTAGCACAAAATTTTACAGAAAATAATTTGATATAAAAACCATTATATCATCTGTTCCCTGAACTGTTCTCTCCACATTCAGTATTTAAATGTGTTGAGTATATGGGAAGTGTAACTTCCTTTTTTTTTTTTAATACATAGTTATTTTAGTTTTGAAACCTGCCTATCCTTTTCTTAATAATCTATCAAATTTAGATGATCACTTTTCTGTATTATCTCTCTCTCTTAATTTTATTCAATAATGACAATTAGTAGCACATCCTTTAAAATTCAACTACCAAAGGAATTATGGGAGAAACCAACAGTCACTATATTACTGGATGATGCAATATCTTATATATGCACTGGGCATTAAAAAGTTGACTGCAAGGTCCTTGGAAGGGGATGAAACTGGGCTCTCCTACAGTCTGTTAAGTTTTTCATTCTTAGGAAGAGATTACAAAGGGTCACTAAAAATTTAAGGACAGCCTAATGGAGGAGAAAGCAAAAAAACCTGAAAGAGATTCAGAGCAAACAAAGCAAAAACACCATTTTAAAACTTTTATTAGTAATAGAATAGAATAATTTTTAAAAATATGGTGCAGGTTAAGCCACTGCCTGAAATGTAAGATCCCATATCAGAGCACAGGTTCAAGGCCTGGTTGCTCCATTTCCAATCCAGCTCCCTAGCATATGTGCCTAGGAAAGCAGCAGAAGATGGCCCATGTACTTGAAGCCCTGCCACCCATGTGGCAGACCCAGATAGAGTTCTTGGCTCCTGGCTTTGACCTGGACCAGCCCTAACCATCATGGCCATTTGGGGAGTAAAGCAATGGATGGACACTCTCCTTCTCTGTCTTTCCCTCTCTCTGTCACTTTTGATTAAGCAAAATCTTTAAAAATATATATTTTTAATTTTTTTTAATAAGTGGACATTTTGGTCTAGTGGTTAATATGTCCATATCGGGGTATCTGAGTTGGATTCCCATCTTCAGCTCCTCACTCCAACTTCCTGCCAATGCAGACCCTAGGAAGCAGCAATAGTGGCTCAAGTAATTAGGTTCCTGCCACCTATGTGGGAGATTTGGATTGAGTTCCTGACTCCTGGTTCTGGTTCTGGCTCTGGCTCTGGCACTGGCCCAGTCCCAGCCATTGTGGGCATTTGTGGAGTGAACCAGCAGAAATTCCTTCTCTCTCTGCCTCTCAAAAAAACAGAAAAAAAAAAAATTAATTAAAATATCCCACAAATAAATAAAAAAAGTCAGAACCTCAGAAAGAACAGCTGGATATTACAAGCATGATAGCAAAAATTAAAAACAATCAAGATTTGTAAAATTAAGTTCATAATATTTCTTAGGAAAAAAAGAAAAGATATTTTGAAAATTAAGGAATCCGTCTCAGAGGCCCAACATCTGATCAAGGCATTTGAAAGTCAGACAAGTGGTTCTCAAAGTATGGTCTCCGGACAATCAGAGTCCCCCAAAACCTTTTGGAGGGTCTGCGAGGTAGAGCTATGTTTTTAAACAAGCCTGAAACATTTGCACTTTGACTGTGTTGACAGCTGCGTGGATGGTGCAGAGGCAATCAATGGTGGATGAAAATGCTGGAGCTCCAGCAGCACACAAGGCAGTAGCACTCACTGCTCCAGGGTTCTCTGTACTTTTCACCATCTCAAACTCAGCACCAGCTTCCCTTAAGCGTGCCCCATATGCAGGCAGGCATCTGGCACAGTGGCTAAGTCGCTGCCTGCATCCTGTATGGGAGCACCTGTCTTGAGGCCCAGCTACTCCACTTCCAACACAGCTTCCTGTTACCATGTACTCTGAGAGGCAGCGGGTGATGCTCAAGTACTTGGGTCCCTGCCACCCACATGGGTGACCCAGATGGAGTTCTAGGCTCCTGGCTTGAGCCTGGCCCAGCCCATGTGTTTTTCTGGCACTTGAGGAGTAGATCAGTGGATGGAAAATCTCTCTCCATCTGTCTCTCTACCTTTCAAATAAAATAAGTAAAAATTTAAAAAGAATGTCCCCTTTGAAGAGGTCAAAATGACTGATTTTATTAACTATCAGTCAATCCTTGAGGGCTGTCTTTGAACATTCTGGGTGAATGTTTGCCTGCTGTTTGCCAAGGTCAAGCAGGCTGGAGGCAAAGCATGTGCACGACTAGGCTGGGAGCTGAACTAGTCCACCGACTCAGAGACATCATTTCTATGTAGAAGGACAACTGATGGACTTGGGTGTGGCAGAAATTTTCTCAAAAGTGAACAGAGCAAGCCTGTCACTTCAAGGAAAACAACTGACAGCATTTGTTGTCAGCAACAAAATTTGAGATTTCAAAAGAAAAAAAAATGTATATAACTTTACAAATTTTACATCGGTCACTGTGAGCTTAACAGCTTCTTAAAACATTTTTTTTTTCTGATAAGACAGGTGTTAATTAGTCAAGGACCTGATTTTCAAATATTGTTTCAGAAAAGGTTATTAAAAGACCCTCTCTTCTCTAACTTTCTGCTGTAAGGCTGGATTTTCTTTATCCATTCCAACCAGACCAACGTACTTCAAAAGACTGAATACAGAAGCAGATAAGAGAATCCAGACAATAAGCAGATTTGCAAAAATGTGAAAGGAAGCCATTCTTCTCACTTTTTTGTTTTAGAAAACCGTATTTTCTTTATGTTAACATGTAACGTTACTTAACAAACAAGTAAATACGCACTTTAGAGTCCTCAGACCAAAAAGTTTGAAAACCACTGGACTAGAAAAAACAGAGGAAAGGGATTATCAAAATCTGAAGGACAAGAATTTCTGAATTTAATTCCAAACTGTTACAGCTGTGTCGGGGAAAGGACGGGAAGGGCGTGAGTGCCAGAGGTGCTGTAAGAAAACTCAGGGGAGGCACAAGCATGGCGGGACTTGTACTTTACCTTCATCTTCCATAGTAGGAAGTCAAAAGATAACATCTAAAATGGCAAAACCAAGAAAGAGCAATACAAACATTATTTCAGAAATTCAGAGGTAAACATTCACAGAAGGCTAAGAGATGGACACTGCTCCTGGAGAATGAGACGGAGAGGCGGAGGCACAGAGGAGGCCATTGTTAATTTTTTTAAATAAAAATCTTACCGCACTGACTTTGCAGCTATGGTCAGGTATTACTTTGATAAAAATTAAATTTTCCGAAGAATCCAACATTGCCACCCTAGACTTTTGTAAATCTGGCAGAAGCCATAATTTTATTCACAAGACAATTCTTTTTCTCTTTGTGAAAAGCCATGTGCCGGGACACTTGACAAGTGCACTCTGGATAATGAAGCGTGGTAATCAGTCCTCAGCAATGCTGCCAGATGGCACAGGTGCACGGAAGGTGCACGGAAGGTGCACAGAGGTGGGGAAGTAGGTGGGGAGACAGCAGGATAAGCCATTGCACATTCCATCTCTCCCATGCAGCCGGAACAACTGTCAAGGGCTTTGCCCACCAGAAAGGCAGGTCCCTCAATAGTAGTCCAGCTGGGGACATCTGGTCACCCCAGAGGACACAGGTACCTAGTTGAGACTCGGAGAGCCTACAGTTCTCTAGGTTACTCTTCAACCACAGAAGAATCAGCTGAGATACACACCTAATGCCTATGGGTATCAGGTATCATTGCAGTGCATTTATAGAGTTCTCAAACCTGCAAATGTCAGGGTATTAAAAACAGGGTAACTGAAGACCTCAAAGTGTGTAAAAAGAACTTGGAATTTCTGTTTTTACTCTGAAGTCTAGTTTAATTACAAATACCATTTCTTACCGAAAGAAACGTCTCGATGTTCTCATGAACAAAGGAAGCAATATCCTGCCAGTCCAGAATGTCCCCCAGCCAGCTGTTCTGACGACTCACATGCAGCTTGTGCCCTTTGTGCCTCCCAGAATGTGTGATGTTCTACAAACCAAACAGTTCAGAGGTGAAGTGCCCATCTTAATCTACAGAACACAAAGTGTAAACGAGCCATTTTGCTTCAAACTCACTTAAGCACTTCAGTAATGATTCAAAGGTAATAAGCAGGTTGTCATGGCCTCAAAAAATCCATGCGTAATTTTTTTCATACTACACATTTTCCACAAACTTTTTGAAAACCCCTTCAAATGCATGAATTTCAAAACATCTTGTACCAAAATAGATTTATCTTTTAATTCCATTGTCCATGATCTTTTTGAAGTTCCTGCATATTAATTATATTAAGACAGTGAATTAATGCCACTACTGCCTGAGTCTCTAGACAGTCTAACATGAAGCCATTGCAATATGCTTCTGTCTACAGCTCACGCCTAGTTCCAGTGGAAGACAGAGCTCTTCCCTTGCAACTCTCAACAGCTTTCTGGGTCTAAATGCTGGAGACTAACCAGCAACTCAAGCAGAGCGTTATGATCTGAGGCTTAAGACGTTGCCATTTAAAAACTTCAATAAATGAAAGTCCAGTGTTAATACTATCTAGGAGATCAGTCTAACTTTACAATGGAAAGCCTCAGCTAACACAACTCACCTTTACAAACCAAGAGTGATACAGTCTGTCCCAAAGTTCCAGTACTTGCTTTTCAATTACAGCAGTGTTGTTCATCTTATCTCCTAGAATTTTATGAAGCTAGAAAAAATACAGATAGAATCTGGTTTAATACTTCAAACCACAATCCAGTAAAATTAAACCCCCTGGTTCTGTATTTCCAGTCAATGTCCTTTCCTCTCTCATCTTTTTTTATTTCTTTTCTTTTCTCTGAGAGAACTACTGGAGGGTACCAGAGACTGGGGGCACACAAATGCCATGAGTATCAGTGACTTATCTGATCCATCTGTGCAAAGAATCTTCCCTCTTACCTCAGCGCCCACCCAGTAAACGCAAGTCTCAAGTTACATTTATCGCTTTACCAAGAATTCACAGAACTTTAAGTAAAATGTCAGGGCCTTCACTATAAATACAAGTCCTTGTCTTAGTTTGATTGCCAAGAAGTCTGGTCTCAGATAGTGATGACTGGTCAGACTGGCTTCTGGGTTTGTGGGAATCAAGTTCAATGAGACAATGTGATTAGAGGAAGGCTACTGATTATATTATCTACCATTTCTTATTACTTAAACCATATTGTAATATTAAAAATTTTTCAATAATTGGTAACCAATTATTTATTCTTTTTTTTTTTTTTTTTTTTTTTTTTTTTTTTTTTTTAGTGAGAGAGTGGCCATTCTGCCATACTTGATTACAATATGTATTTACTGGGGACTGGCGCTGTGGCATAGAAGGTAAAACCACCACCTGCAGTGCCAGCATCCCATATGGGCACTGGTTTGAGTCCCAACTGCTCCACTTCTAATCTAGCTCTCTGGAATGGCCTGGGAAAGCAGTAGAAGATGGCCCCTGCACCCATGTGGAAGACCTGGAAGAAGCTCCTGGCTCCTGATCAGCACAGCTCTGGCTATTGCAGCCATCTGGGGAGTGAACCAGTGAACAGAATGTATCTCTCTCTCTCTCTCTCTCTCTCTCTCTCTCTCTGCCTTTGCCTCTCTGTAACTCTGCCATTAAAATAAAATAAATAAATCCTTTTAAGAAATACGTATTTACTTACTTTTTGTCCACTTGATGTTGGCCCTAGAGATACCTGAACTAGTTATTAGACATCTTTGATGTAAATATGCCTTCATTATTTAATTAATTTATTCATAAAGGAAACACAAACTAGTAAATATAATAAAATCCATTTACCTTTGCAAAGTATTCTATATTCTATGACAACCCCAAGAGTTAGAAAAGACTTTGTCATCACCTTTGCTCTTTTAAGATGACAGAACAACTGCGAAGGGTCTATGACATGCCCAGGGTCATGCAGCTAAGTGGCAGAGTCAGGGTTAAAAGTTCTCTGATGTTCTTTCAACTACAGCATAGGCAGGCTATGAACAGATAACATCCAACAAAGAAAGTTACCCCAAATGATTAAAAGCCACAATTACTCAGAGTCTAACTTCCTTGGGTTATTTTGAATGCACCATGAAGGTCAGACCCGCTCATGACTTCCTACTACCAATCCTCCCTCTCTTGTCAGCCTCAGAGATGTCCTAACCAGAAGAGGCTTCAAACTGTCAGTCAGCCTTCAGTCCAGGCTGTCCAACCACAGTAGCCCATCTCTTTACACAGTGTCTCTCTCTCTCACCAGAGCGGTGAATAACTCTAAAATACCACAACTATTAAAGGAAAGGGCAGTCAGGCATAATTTCACATGTTATGAAACACTCCTTCCAAAACTGTGGTGCTGTCGACCACAAGGGAACACTCAGGCACAGGCTACTGTGAAGTCACAAGGAGAGCAGAGTCTAAGGGACTTATCACTGCTATTAGAAGCATCGCTCGCCGGTGCCGCGGCTCACTAGGCTAATCCTCCGCCTTGCGGCGCTGGCACACCGGGTTCTAGTCCCGGTCGGGGTGCCGGATTCTGTCCCGGTTGCCCCTCTTCCAGGCCAGCTCTCTGCTGTGGCCAAGTGCTTGGGCCCTGCACCCCATGGGAGACCAGGAGAAGCACCTGGCTCCTGGCTTCAGATCAGCGCGGTGCGCCGGCCGTGCCGGCCATTGGAGGGTGAATGAACGGCAAAAGGAAAACCTTTCTCTCTGTCTCTCTCTCTCACTGTCCACTCTGCCTGTCAAAAAAAAAAAAAAAAAAAAAAAGAAGAAGAAGAAGAAGAAGAAGCATCGCTCAAGCACATGTACTGTTGGTGGTGGATGACAAGCTGTCTGCACATGAAAAAGCACGAAAGCATTAAGAGCTGTCAGGATGCCATCTGAAAACCCTCTAACCTAAGACAAATAACCTCATCTCTAGAACAGGACTGATACATGCCAGTGGGTAGTACTCTATAATCATCTTACCTTTTTTTAAAAAGATTTATTTTTTTATTTATTTGAAAGACAGAGTTAGAGAGGTAGAGACAGAGAGAGAGGTCTTCCATCCGCTGGTTCACTCTCCAGATGGCCGCAACGGCCAGAGCTGTGCAGATCTGAAGCCAGGAGCCAAGAGCCCCCTCCAAGTCTCCCACGTGGGGGCAGGGGCCCAAGGACATAGCCATCCTCCAATGCCTTCCCAGGCCATAGCAGAGAGCTGGATTGGAAGAAGAGCAGCCGGGATTAGAACCGGCACCCACATGGACACCAGCGCCCCAGGCCAGGGCTTCAACCCACTGCGCCACAGCACTGGCCCCAATCATCTTACTTAAAACCTCAGGGGCAGGGCAGGTGCTCAGTGCAGTGGCTAAGATGCCACTTGGATGGCACATCTCATATTGCAGTGAATGGGTTTGAATCCCAACTCCACTTCTAATTACAGATTCCTGTTAATGTGAATGCTGGGAAGGCAGCAGATGATGGCTCAAACACTTGGGTTCCTGCCACCCACGTGAGACCCACATGGGAATGAGCTACTGGCTCCTGATTTTAGCTTGGTACAGTCCTGGATATTGCAGGCATTTAGAGAGTAAAACAGAAAATGGAAGGCCTCTGTCTGTCTCTGTCTTTCAAAGAAATAAGTTTTTTCTTTTTGAAAGATTTATTTAGTTATTTGAAAGTTATGGGGGTGAGGGAGAGAGAAAGAGATCTTCCACCCACTGGTTCACTCCCCAAATGGCCCCAGGGCTGGGGCTGGGCCAGGAGCTTCTTCCAAGTCTCCCATGTGGGTGCAGGGGCCCAAGTACTGGGCCATTTTCCACTGCTTTCGCAGGCCATAACAGAGAGCTGGATCAGAAGTGGAGCAGCCGGGTCTCAAACCAGTGTCCATATGGGAAGCCAGCACTGCAGACAGCAGCTTCAACCCACAGCGCCAGCCCAAAGTAATGTTTTTTAAAAAGAAAGATCATACCGAGCAAAAAGTTCAAGCAAGTATGTTGAGTGAGGAACACAAACAGGGAAGCCCTGAGTAGAACCCAAACACTATGCAGTGTTCACAGGACACAAGGGTGAGGGCGGACAGGCAGGAACCTTCTCTGTTCTTCGCCACGCACACCCTAAAACACTCTCCTTTTCTGGACGTGACAATTCTTCGCTAGCTTCTGCCCACACTAGACTTTAGCTCTTGTAACCCAATTCTTCTGAGTCTTAGCTGGATAAGATCTCAGGCTCCTTTTGAAAGCTACCTCTCCAGTTTCAACGGTTGCTTTGTTTAATAATTTTACTGAGATATCATTCACACACTTTGCAATTCATCAAGTATGCAATTCAAGGGTTTTTAAAAGATTCATAGTTACATAACCATTACTACTGATTTTAAAACATTTTCTGGCCAGCACCGTGGCTCACTAGGCTAATCCTCCACCTGCGGCACCGGTACCCCGGTTTCTAGTCCTGGTTGGGGCGCCGGATGCTGTCCCGGTTGCTCCTCTTCCAGGCCAGCTCTCTGCTGTGGCCTGGGAGTGCAGTGGAGGATGGCCCAAGTGCTTGGGCCCTGCACCCGCAAGGGAGACCAGGAGAAGCACCTGGCTCCTGGCTTTGGATTAGTGCAGTGCACCGGCCGTAGTGGCCATTTTGGGGGTGAACCAGCGGAAGGAAGACCTTTCCCTCTGTCTCTCTCTCACTGTCTAACTTTGCCTGTCAAAACAAACAAACAAACAAACAAAACATTTTGTTTACCCCAAAAGGAAGCTCCACATCAATTCTCTGTTCTACCCTGTCTCACAGACAGCTAAATTTCTCCTAACCCGAGGGACCACTGCTTGTGTTCTGCCTCCACGCACTTGCCTCCCCTGAACAATTCATATAAATAGAATCATATATATGCCTTTGAGACTATTTCTTTCATTTAGCATGATTTTTTCCCCAAGGTTTATCTAAATGCTGTAGCATTTACCAGTCTTCATTCCTTTTTAGGGCCAAATAATACTCCATCATGTGACTACACATCTTTGATTTATCCATCCATCCATCAGTTGATACTTATGTTTAGATATTATTGTTTTGTCTTAAAAATCAGAATCACATGCAATTTATAATTTATGTTATCAATGTCCATCCCCCTTTAGCTATCTTTTCTTTTAAAATCTTAAGCAAAAGATTTCATATCTCTCTATTCTGTAAGTAATCAGAAATACCTAAAAATCAAACGCCTGACGGCTGGTGTAGTAGGTTAATCCTCCGCCTGCAACGCCGGCATCCCATATGGGCACCGGTTCTAATCTCAGCTGCTCCTCTTCCAATCCAGCTCTCTGCTGAGGCCTGGGAAAGCAGTGGAAGATGGCCCAAGTACCTAGGCCCCTGCACCTGCATGGGAGACCGGGAAGAAGCACCTGGCTTTGGATCGGCGCAGCCCAGCTATTGTGGCCATTTGGGGAGTGAACCAACGGAAGGAAGACCTTTGTCTCTGTCTCACCCTCTCACTATCTGTAACTCTACCTCTCAAAAAAAAAAAAAAAAAATAATCAAATGCCTGGCGCTGGCATTGTGGTGCAGCAGATTAAGCCATCTTCAAGGCCAGCACTACATGTAAGAGCGCTGGTTTGAGTCCCAGTTGCTCCACTTCCAATCCAGTTTACTGCTAATGGACCTGGGAAGGCCATGGAAAATGGCCCAAACGCTTGGGCTCCTGCCACCTATGTGGGAAACCAGATAAGAGTTCCTGGCTCCTGGTTACAGCCTGGTCCAGACCTCATTGTTGTGTCCATTTGGAGAATGAAGCAGCAGATGGAAGCTCACTTGTTTGCTTGTTCTTTTTCTTTCTCCCTCTCCCTTTCATTCTCTCTCTATGCTGCTCTACCTTTCAAATAAATAAATCTTTAAAAAAAATCCTAATTTCTCCCAAATACATCAAGTAAGAATCAAATGGCCAAGCTTTACACAAAATAACACACTTCTATAAGTCTAACAGCTTCCTGCAATGGCTGGATCTTCCTTCTATAACCCTTCTGAGATGTACATGTACATACTTATTTTTAAGTTATTCAATAAATCTTTTTAAATAATCTGTCATATGACAATTTCAAGAAAATCAGTAACATACCTTTCTCTCAGTTTTTGTGTGTGTTTTGTTTGTTTGTTTGTTTTTTACAGGCAGAGTGGACAGTGAGAGAGAGAGACAGAGAGAAAGGTCTTTCTTTTGCCCTTGGTTCACCCTCCAATGGCACACTTCTGGCTCTGCACCTTCACTCACATCAGTAGAATACACTTTTCCTTGATCTGCCAGGGTTTATGTCCACTCCTAAATGAAAACGCTTCCTCTGGTCCCAGGCACATGCTTCTAGCATACTATAGCAGAATGAACAAGTCTGAAACCAAGCTCTGCAATTCACCACCTGACCATCAGGGATTTACTCGGTCTAGCTCAGTCTGGTTCCCGAAAGAAGTCATCTGTGAAGAAGGCACAACAGTCCAGACTACTGAAGGCTTCTCGGAAAGATTACATGAAACTAACTGAATACTGCCAGGCACTGTTGCCTTCAGATAAAAGGACTTAACATGCTACTGATACCATAAGGTACAATTTGACCACCGCAGCTTAGTGGGTATCCGAATAATGAAATCAGATCTATCTTGAAAATGAAGTAAATGACCAACCCTCACACTGTTCAATGTGATCACGCAGATGGCTACCCTTCATGGCATGTCACTTGTCAATCTGTAGACTTAAGCCTATTTCAAAAACAGAAACTTGGGGGCCAATGTTGTGACATAGCAGGTAAAACTGCTGCCTGTGACACCGGCATTCCATACGGGCGCAAGTTTGAGACCCAGCTGCTCTACTTCCAATCCGGCTCCCTGCTGATGTGCCTGGGAAGGCAGTGAAGGATGGCCCAAATGCTTGGGCCCCCACATCCATGTGGGGAGACCTGGAAGAAGCTCCTGGCTCTTGGTTTCGGCCCAGCCCAATCCTGGGTGTTGCCGCCATTTGTGGGGTGGACCACCAGATGGTGGATCAATCAATCTCTCTCCCTCTCTCTGACTCTGCCATTCATATACATAAATAGTCTTTATTTAAAAAATGGAAATTGTCCTACATAATTTCAAACAAAGCAAAATGTCACTGCCAGCGACTATCCCGCAGAGAAAGCCGTAAGAAAGGCTCTCCCCTACCTTGTGGGTTATCCATTCTCGTCCATACTGATACACGTTGTTAGCTGCGGAATTCAGGGCCCTTTGGACCACCTGTGCCTCGGGAAGCCAACTGAAGTAAAATAAATAAAAATGAAATCAGAAACAAAAAAGTATGCTTTTAGTGTACTGTAACAATTATGCTTTGAACGTGATGCACGTAAGCAATTAATAGCAGACCAATTGTTGATCAGTCATCAAGGCAAAGATACAAAGCAGGATTTCACAAGGAGGAATCCTTGACTTGCAGGCTCAACTGGCCTAATTCTAAGAGTCAGGGTTTCCCTTCAAACTTTCCGTAGCTTTACACCCACTGCCTCCATAACCTGCCTTGCATTCTACCCTGGGAATTCTTTCTCTGTCTACACGTCCGGGGTCATTTGCTCAATTCAGCACCAAGGGAAGTAGTTCTGGGACACTGGGATATGCGGATCTGGGACAAGGTTCTCAGTGTGGTCCACAGAGCAGTAGCATCAGAACTGCTAGGAAACCTATTAGAAACTAAAATGCTTCGAATCGACCTCAATCTGCTGAATAGAAAACTCTGGGGCTGGACCCTGCCCTATGCACCTTAACAAACTGCAGGTGATTTTGATGTGTAATTAGGGTTTGAGAAACGCTGGGCCAGGAAAGTGAACTGGGGAAGAGCACAAAGCAGTAAGAGAATGAATAATTATTTTCAATCTTTAATTCACAGAAGACCATTTGTGAAAGATTTATTTATTTATTTGAAAGTCAGAGAGAGAGAGAGAGACACGAGGTGAGGGGAGAAGGAGAGGGGGAGAGAGAGATTGATCTTCTGTTTGCTGGTTTACTCCCTAGATGGCCACAATGGTCAGGGCTGGGCCAGGCAGAAGCCAGGAGCCAAGAACTTCTTCCAAGTGGCAGAATACCAGTTTGATTCCCAGCTGCGAATGAGAATGCAGCTTTTTTTTTTTTTTTCCACTGCTCCACTTCTGATCCAGCTCTGTACCAGTGCAACTGGGAAAGCAGGGGATGATGGCCCAAGTACTTGGGCCCCTGTCACCTATGTGGAAGACCTAGATGGAGCTCTAGGCTCCTGGCATCAGCCCAGACCAACCCCAGCCATTGCAGTAATTTGGGGATGACAGAAGATCTCTCTCACCCTCCTCTGTCCTATCATTCTGCCTTTGAAACAAAAAATCTTTAAAAAGGGAGCAAGTGAGTCAACTGCCTCTGACAACCACACAAGTTATGAGGACTAAAAAAGCGATGGTCCTTTCCCCAGAAAAACCAGGTTAGAGGTAGGGGAAGACTGGGGTGGGGATCAATTAAGAAGTAGACTGTCAAATTAAAAGTGGGTTGAATCTTAAGAACTAACACTTCATCCTACACTCTAAAAGCTTAAAGTAGAGATCAATTTGGGCAAATTCCTTAATTAAAATATTTCTCAGCAAGACAAGATTTTAGAGACACTTATAATGATTTTAAAGTATAAGGACATGAACATGAAATTTGGTTCACTAAAGAGGAATGTGATTTTGGAGAAGTTAATTTAAACAGCTTTTAAACTACTCTGGTATTTATACACTTAGCAGTGGCCTGAATAAATTGCTGAATACTTTTAATTATGAGGTACCATACTTTCAGGAGGAAAATTACATCCTGAGAGTTAATTCAAAATGTGGAGACTCACAAAGA
The DNA here is from genome assembly GCF_964237555.1 of Oryctolagus cuniculus. NCBI lineage: Eukaryota > Metazoa > Chordata > Mammalia > Lagomorpha > Leporidae > Oryctolagus > Oryctolagus cuniculus. The sequence continues at coordinate 212,777,200 of NC_091432.1, forward strand.
CACAGGGAAGGCTCACCAGTGGCTGACCAACTTTAGCCAGGCCTGAGGAAAAGTCTCGCTGGCAGCTGAGAACACACTCTCCATCAATGTTCTCAAGCAGGCGTCCAGAGAGAGAAACAGGTGATGACAGCTGTTGTGAGGCCAAGTCCAAGGCATTGGCTCAGTCCCTACCTCTCCATAATGAATGTCTTCTGGGAGCCACAGGGCCAGAAAACCTGAGTAACCTTAGCTGGGATGAACTGGGATGCGCCTCGGCCTCATCCTATCACACAGCCACAAAGCTGAGCTCTGTTGGAGTCTTTTCACCACGAAGTCTCCTACTCCCCGTGCACAGAGCCGCCTCAGAACGGTCTTAGGAGTTCGTACTGCCTGCCCTCGCCCTTCTGACCTGGCCCGACAGAGAACAGCCATGTTTTAAAATGATTTAATTCAGGGGCAGGTGCTGTGGCGCAGCGGGTAAAGCCGCCACCTGCAGTGCAGGCATCCCATATGGGCGCTGGTTCAAGTCCCGGCTGCTCCACTTCCGATCCAGCTCTCTGCTATGGCCTGGGAAAGCAGTAGAAGATGGCCCAAGGTCTTGGGCCCCTGCACCTGCGTGGGATAACTGGAGGAGGCTCCTGGCTCCTGGCTTTGGATTGGCGCAGCTCTGGCCATTGCAGCCATCGGGGGAGTGAATCAGCAGATGGAAGACCTCTCTCTCTTTCTCTCTGCCTCTCCTTTTCTCTCTGTGTAACTCTGCCTTTCAAATAAATAAATAAATCTTTTAAAAAAATGATTTAATTGAGTCTATCAGGTTCCTTGCTAGGAAGAGCAGAGCTGGGGGACATTCAGTACCATGCCAGTGCCATCTCCTAATGAGGAACCTGAGAGGCAGGAATCAGTAGAAAATAAAAAAGTCCCCACACTAGCTGAACTGTCTAAGACAGGGATCAGGATGCGCTCCAACTTCAACCTCATGTGTCGATGCTCCACTGAGAGGATCACCTACTCTTTCTAATGCATCCAACAGGTCACTAGCACATCCACAGGAAGCTGAATCACTACACAGGACATATAAAATGCACCGAGCTGGAGGAAAGTCCATGTTATTCTGAACTGCATGTCTTCTACCTGGAGGATCTACCTGAGATCCCCACAAGGTCAAGTGCTCTCCACATGACAGGAATCCACTGAGCACTGAGAGGTGCAGGGAACTATTATTATCATCTCAAGTCAAACTTGTAAAACCTGAAGACGGTCAGTGCAGTACACCAACATCAACGTCCAAGGTTCGTTATTGTATTACAGTGACGCAAGGTGACCACCTTGGAGGCGGTGGGGTGAACAGTACACAGCATCTCCCTGGACACATCTGTGTGACTCCCTGGCCATCTATGATTATTTCAAAGTTTTAAAGCAAAAAACCTTTCTACAATTACCTGATCTGGAGCTACTCAAGCTGTGTGTGCCTTCAGGACAGCAACAGAAGTGCTGTTACAACTCAAAACCGGTATGGACGGGCTCTGGGTTTATTCCTACTATGCAATAGTGACCACCAAAGGAAGGAGTGCTCTGAAAGTTAAGGCTGGGACTGAGCCCTGGACGGCAATACCTGGAAGAAAGGCTCTCAGCCCTTGAAAGGTGCTACCTACCTGCCTGGGACCCAGGTGGCTCCTTCCTAGAGTCTAACAGCTTGCCCATGTTGCTTCTCTCCTCCTCCCATTCTCATTTCAAAAATGTCTCATGTCCAAAGAGCCAGAGGCAGAAGACCTCACTTCCTACTTTGTAGGTGCCTCACCCCCACTTTCCTCATCCCATGCCACTATACTTGCAGTATTTACCCTACCCCCATTGTGGCCTGCTTTCCCCATTTGTTCACTGATCCATCTGGTGCTTCCTCCTCAGAGAAACGCACTCGCTCCTGGTATTTTCAACCCCTCCCCCTCCATTGCACCAGCTCGCTCTTTTCCTTCCTTCCTTCCTTCCTTCCTTCCTTCCTTCCTTCCTTCCTTCCTTCCTTCCTTCCTTCCTCTCTCCCTCTCTCTCTCTCTCTTTCTTTCTTTCTTTCTTTTTTTTAACAGGCAGAGTGGATAGTGAGAGAGAGAGAGAGAGAGGTCTTCCTTTTGCCGTTCGTTCACCCTCCCATGGCCACCATGGCTGGCGCGCTGCGGCCGGCGCACCGCGCTGATCCGAAGGCAGGAGCCAGGTGCTTCTCCTGGTCTCCCATGCAGGTGCAGTGCCCAAGCACTTGGGTCATCCTCCACTACACTCTCGGGCCACAGCAGAGAGCTGGCCTGGAAGAGGGGCAGCCGGGACAGAATCCGGCGCCCCAACCAGGACTAGAACCCGGTGTGCCGGCGCCGCTAGGTGGAGGATTAGCCTATTGAGCCGCGGCGCCAGCCAACCAGCTCTTTCTCTCCAACATGTAAATGAGGTTCCTCTACCTTAACACACCCCCACAACTATAGCTCCCTCCAACCCCCGTTAGGCTCTCCCAGGCCAACGGAGCAAAGAACAACCTTATTCACTTTCTCCACCACTTCAGTTCCCTAGATCCTCTCTTCACACTGTGGTCTTTGGCTTCTGATCCACCACTTAACATGCACTGTTCTTACAGTGGCTACATCCAATGTCACCTGTATTTTTGTGTAGCAATTTGACATTGTTGACCACTACCACAATCTCAGAGTTTTCCCTGCCCTTGGCTGTTCTCTTATAGTCCACTCTCATTCTGCTTTGCCAGGTGATCATTTTCTGTTCATGCCTAAAGTCTGAAGGTGACCCTGAGGACGCAGACCCAGGCACCCTCTCTGTGAACTTTCTTTATCCTGATGCTGCCTAGTTCCAACCTAGAACTCTCACCCTATTCCTAGACTTACAAACCATCTGCCAATAGAAACATCAATCCAGATTTCTCTACTGGACTGCCTACCTACATAGCCAATGGCCTACTAGATGCCTCCACTTACACTTCCAATAGACACTTCAAACTCAACAGGTAAAAATTAGTGAAGGGTCAGTGTTGCAGCCTAGTGGGTTATACCATTGCATCCCATATGGGTGTCAGTTCGAGTCCTGGCTGCTCTAATTTTGATTCAGCTCCCTGCTAATGCATTTGGAAAAGCAGCAGAAGGTGGCCCAAGTACATGGGCCCCTGTTACCCACATGGCAGATAAAGAAGAAGCTCCTGGCTCATGGCTTTAGCTTAGCCCAGTCCCAGCTATTGCAGCCATCTGGGGAGTGAACCAGTGGATGAAAGATCTTTCTCTTTCACTGTAACTCTGACATTCAAATAAATAAATCTTAAAAAAAAAACAAAAAAACCTGCTATTGTAGCCCCATCCCAGCAGTTACAGGCATCTGTAAGTGAACCAGTAGATGAGAGATATCTATTGTTCTCTAACTGCCTTTCAAATGAATAAATAACACAATATGGGAATATGCCAAGATTTATAGAATAGAAACTTGAGAGGCCCATGTTATACAGTCAGTCAGAAGCACCAGTTCTAAGTGCTGCCACTGCCACTGTGGGAACATTATCTCAAATTCCTTAACCTTTGACCCGGAATCTTCATTTCTGAAATAAGGATAATCTCTTTGATCTACACTTAACAGTAACTGGAACAGCAACAATGTAGGTAAAAGTGGCGCTATGGCGCAGCAGGTTAACACCCTAGCCAGAAGTGCCGGCATCTCATACAGATGCCTGTTCGAGACCCAGCTGCTCCACTTCTGATCCAGCTCTCTGCTATGGCCTGGGAAAGCAGTAGAAGATGGCCCAAGTCCTTGGGCCTCGGCATCCACGTGGGAGACCCAGAAGAAGCTCCTGGCCCCTGGCTTCAGATCAGTGCAGCTCCAACAGTTGCAATCAATTGGGGAGTGAACCAGTGATGGAAGACCTCTCTCTCTCTCTCTCTCTCTCTATGCCTCTCCTCTCTCAGTGTAACTCTTTCAAATAAATATAAACCTTAAAAAAAAGTGACTGTAAATTATAAAAATGCTGTAAACTGTAAATCTCAACTCAAATATAAGGTAAATTATTCCTAAAATCTTTTTTATTTATTTATTTATTTATTTATTTTTGACAGGCAGAGTGGACAGTGAAAGAGAGAGACAGAGAGAAAGGTCTTCCTTTTGCCGTTGGTTCACCCTCCAATGGCCGCCGCAGCCAGCATGCTGCAGCCGGCACACCGCGCTGATCCGATGGCAGGAGCCAGGTACTTCTCCTGGTCTCCCATGGGGTGCAGGGCCCAAGCACTTGGGCATCCTCCACTGCCTTCCTGGGCCACAGCAGAGAGCTGGCCTGGAAGAGGAGCAACCAGGACAGAATCCGGCGCCCCGACTGGGACTAGAACCCGGTGTGCCGGCGCCGCTAGGTGGAGGATTAGCCTAGTGAGCTGCAGCACCGGCCTATTCCTAAAATCTTAAGCACTTCATCATACCCTCCTCAGTATTATTATTTTGTGGTATCTACAAAAGTGACAGCATTTATCAAAGCTTGGCAAACCCCATCTTTTATTTGCCAAAGGGGATACTACAATGAAGATAATTTCTTGCAGGGACTAAAACTAGGTCATCCCAGTTGTTCAAAATAAAATTCTTACTTTGCCCATTCAGGGTGATTTGCTAGGGTTTCATTAATCAAATTACTTGTGACTTCAATCATGTGCACGCTCTCTTGATGTACCTGTATTACAAATAAAGAGAGAAAAGAATCTGAATAAAAGGTAAGCTCAATCTAACATTAATTTTTGTACTGTATTATTAGCCAATGCTTTTAGAGCAAAGTAACTATACATCCCAGTTTGAATTAATGTAGAAACAAGCTCTGAAACATTGCTATATTTAATGTCCACAGTATGATACACACTATGGGAGATAGGAAGTATGATAGCTCCTTGTCTTTAAGGAACTCAATAATTCATTTATAAAAAAAAGGATGTGTTCAAATACCTAACACATACAAATATATTTCATCTGCATATAAATGAATGTAAGCACACTGTGTATGTGGGTGGTTGAGTATCCATAGAAGCCATACCAACACTGCATGAGCTGACTGAATTACAATGCAATAGGACATACACAAGCAAATAAGCAACTGAGGAAGCTTTCTGAGTGAAAGCAGCCACCTGAAATGCACCTCCATATTTACCCTGCCCAATGACCAACAAAATAAACATGGGGGATAAAAAAGGAACACCTTAACTGAAAAAAAAATTTTTTTTTATTCATGACAATTAAGGTAAGAAATACAATGTGATACCATTTGGAATGCAGCAGTAAGGCAGAGAAACAAAACATTCTGGAACACAAGGAGGCAGCATAACTGCTCCTCCTCCTCAACTGACCCTAACACCCAGAAGACATTGATGGTCTGCCTACTTCTTGAGACTCACACGTGTGCAAATCCAGGGCAAAGAAGCCATATCCACATCCTTTCCTGGCTGAAGAGCGATGGGATCACAGTGCAGAGAAATGGCCAAACCAGGGAAAGGGGTCAGCAGTCACTCATCCCTACCCTGTGGCTCTCCTCCTCTGCAGTTAAGTCCCACAGTACGCAAGGGATCGCAGGAAGCAACACAAAGAGTAAGGATGGAGATGACCTGAACCCAGTGTCAGGAACACTAGGGCAAGTCATGTACCAAAACTCAGAACAGAGTGCAGACATCCTAACAAAGACACAGTCACCTAAGCCATCACCCCTATCCAATTCCATCAGTGCCAGAAAAGTAGGAAGAACACACACACAAAAAGCCAAACCACATCTTGAAGAAGAAACGGACTTCAGGGAGGGAATCAATTCAACTGTGATACCAGAAAGAAGTTGCTGCCTATCTGGTCATTTTCCAACACCTTCAAATGGTGTTTTTTAATAATTTTATACTGTTTTATTCTTATTTTCTCTGGAGAGGAACTACCTGACATCCTTACAATAAGACCCCAGGATAGTGCAGTGCAGCCAAAAGGGATTTGCCAACAAGCTAGATTTGAATTCAAAACAAAGAGACAAATCAATAAATCTTACAAAGAAAAAAAGAAGAGAGCAATCAAGGATGACCTGAGGTTTCTCATCTGAGCCAGCAGAAGAATGGAGCTGTCATTTACTGAAATGGAGAGAACATGAGAAAATAGATAAGAGGGAGGTCTGGAATTCAGCTTCTGACATGTGATATTTGAGATGTCTGCTAGACACTCAAATGGATTCTTGTACAATGTTTGGGAGAATGCCTTTACTGTCCGAAGAGACTAACTAGACAACCAGTAAGGTTTCCTCAAAAGCTCAGTTTGCATGAATCCTGGACCAGACAGAAAGGTTCAGCAACACTTGTTACCACAGCACAGGGAAGCAAAAGCTTGTACTGGGAGGAAGAAATAAAAAGGGCTTGAGAGATGAACATAACTGAGATGGGCAGGCAAGACCCTGTGCAAAGAGACAAAGATGGGAGAACAGAAGGAAAATGAAAGACCCAGACTAATGAAAGGTTCCTCTAAGAACCAGAAGAGAAGACTGCTGAGTAACAGGTTTAGTAGAACACCACAGAAACAGAGAAAGGCCTCTAAACACGTCCATACAATATATACAATGACTGTAGGAGATTCACAGCCAACAAACAGGTAAGGACTGCACAGAGGCTGAACGCCAGTTCTAGGGAACAAGTCGTTAGGAGCAAATGATAAGATAAATTTGAAGATATGCTGAGGCTAAAACTGACTGAAAACAGGAGGGAAACCACATAACAAAGATCAATGCAATTCTTCAGTAGAGTACTACATAGTAGATTATTGGTAATAAGGCCACGGCAGAGAGCTGGGTTGGAAGTGGAGCAGTCAGGACTCAAACCGGTGCCCATATGGGATGGCAGCACTGCAGGTGGTGGCTTTACCTGCTATGCCATAGAGCCAGACCCAGGAGGAAAAGTCTTAACCAGGAAAGGAAGAGCCAACAAAATGCAGGGGTAACCATCAGTAAAGACAAAAATTACAAGTAGGAAGGAGAAGGCCAGTAGGGTTAGGGAGAAAAAACAAAGAGACTGCTCAGTACAATTAAACAGGCAAGCCCAAATCACAGAAAAATATTAATGCATGGTTAACCTGAATTGTTACACACTCACTGTATTAAAAGTTAACATGGAAGAACAGTTACTGACAGATCTCTAGGACTATAAGAAAAATTTTTATCATCATGATTATGAAAATCCCTTGAAAACAGCACATTGAGGTTGGTGCTATGGCACAGAGGGTAAAGCTGCTGCCTGCAGTGTTAGAATCCTTTATGGGTGCCGGTTTGAATCCAGGCTACTCCACTTCTGATACCGCTCTCTGCTATGGCCGGGAAGGCAGTGGAAGATGGCCCAAGTCCTTGGGCCCCTGTACCATGTGGGAGACCCAGAAGAAGCTCCTGGCTCCTGGCTTCAGACCAGCCCAGCTCTGACCTTTGCAGCCATTTGGGGGAGTGAACCAGCAGATGGAAGACACCTCTCTTTCTTTCTCTCTCTCTCTCTCTCTCTCTCTCTCTCTCTCTCTTTCTCTCTATGCCTCTACCTTTCTGTAACTCTGCTTTTCAAATAATAATCAATATTATAAAAAAAAACTTTAAAAAAGAAAACAGCACACAAAGTCTAGGATGTGAAGTTCAGATAAAATCCAGATGAAAATACACTATAAAAGTCATAAAAATGAATGTCACTATGAAATATACTATGAAAGTAAAATTTTAGCTGCGTTTTGGGGAATGATTTTCTCTGATGAGATAAATGGGGGAGAAAGGACCTGTAAGGTGAGAGGACATGGAAAGTAAGAAATAAAGATCACCTGGTACATCAGCAGAAAGACATCACCTGTTCTATGAGCTAAAAGACCGATGAGACAAGAGGAAGGAGCTAACCAAGAAACTTGATCTAGTGAACATGGTACTAACTAGGTTAGGAGTCACAAGCTCAGATCATAATTCTTTTATGGGGGGTGGAGGTGGTGGAAGCCACCTGTTCTTCGGCATCTCATTTTTTTGTCTGCATTAATCCTTGAGGAATTTGATAAAGTCAAAATCAAAATATATATAAAGGAGGTTTAAAAAGAAAATATATAAGGCAAATTCAGGGCAAAATGAGTAACATAGAAATCATAAACAGTTTAGCTATTATATATAAGTCAAGTAACATTTCCAATGCTACTTCTGCAGGCTTCTTATCTATACTAAAACTCTATAACTTTATAAACAGCAGTAGAAATTGTACTCTACCTTTGCAGTCAGGAGTAGGGCTAGAAGAAGGGTTCCTATCACTAACAGAAATATGATGAAAATGCTAATAATTTTATCTAACATCTTCTCCAACCAGATGATCATCTGCATAGAAATAAAAAAGAGAATTATTTATCTTTAAAGTACAATTTAACAAAAACATCTATTTATTCAAATATCAGGAAGACAAAGGATATTCAGCATTGCAAAGCAAACTATGACATAATGATTAAAGCAATTAAAGCTGCAAGCAACTTTAGAGAATTGACAGGATTAATTAATGTAGTTAAATGAAGCTTATTTTTATTATATCTAAAAAGAAGCAGCCCATTTGAACAAAACCTGTGTTTGAATCCTCACACTGTGGTGTATCTACATTTCAAATTATAATTTATAGATTGCAAATATCCTAATGACAATCCATTAGCTGAACTAAAATCTCAATAAGTTGTATAGTCAATTAGCAAACAGAGGTGACTTTAAAAGAGAAAGGCCCTTATAATATAGGTATGTCCTGTATTATACAGATGAAATAGGAGCAAATTAAAATGAGAATTACATTCAAAATATTGCTTCCTTTTTATTTCATTGGGGTTTCAAAACAGTCATAATAAAAATGTAATGTTAGGCAATGATAAACAGTAAACTCAGGATAATAGACATCTCAGGGGAGAAGGGTTTGGGAGGCAAATGCAATTGGGGAGGGAAGAAAGGAGGGGTACAAAAGGAACTTCAATCACATAGACAGTTTTATCAAGCTTGGGATGGAGGGCAAGGTAGGCAAACAGGTTAAAATATTTTTATAAAGTATGTTAAAATGAAATGCTTCTGAAATCTGATATTTCACTTGAAGTTTCTATTCATCTGAAAACAGAAGTTTTATGACATAATTAAGTGAATGTAAATTAAAAATGATCAATGTTGTGGTTGTTCCTTAACCAATAAGTAAATCATACAATCCCTAAATGCTGCATTCCATCTTGACTGCTGCTTCCTTCATCTTACATGATCACGAAAAATCCTACATTCTAAACAACTGTGCTTTTCAGAACACATAATTCTGATATTCTTAAATGCCTGCCCTGTAAAGCATTTAACATTTCAAGACTACATTTAATCAGATTAATAACTGCTGGAAAACCATGCTGTACCCCTCAACCTCACGAGCTCCTGCACTGCTAAACAAATTATGAATATAAACCTGAATTATGCTTTCCAGTCAATTAAACATCCAAGAGCGGCCGGCGCTGCGGCTCAATAGGCTAATCCTCCACCTAGCGGCACCGGCACACCGGGTTCTAGTCCCGGTCGGGGTGCCGGATTCTGTCCCGGTTGCCTCTCTTCCAGGCCAGCTCTCTGCTGTGGCCAGGGAGTGCAGTGGAGGATGGCCCAAGTGCTTGGGCCCTGCACCCCATGGGAGACCAGGAGAAGTACCTGGCTCCTGCCTTCGGATCAGCGCAGTGCGCCGGCCAAAGCGCGCCAGCTATGGCGGCCATTGGAGGGTGAACCAACGGCAAAAAAGGAAGACCTTTCTCTCTCTCTCTCTCTCTCTCACTGTCCACTCTGCCTATCCAAAAAAAAAAAAAAAAAAAAAAAAAATCCAAGAGCAAGGAATGTTGGTTTAAAAACCCACACTATGACGGAGCAAATCAAGCCTCAAGCCACTGCCTGTGATGCCAGTATCCCATGGCAAGAGCATGGATATGAATCCTGGCTGTGTTGCTTCAGATCTGCGCATATGAAGGTGGCAGAATATGGTCCAGGGCTGTCACCCATGTGGGATACCCAAATGGAGTTCCTGGCTCTGGCCTGACTCCCACCTTGGCTGTTGCGAACATATGGGGAATGAACAAGTAGATTTAAGATCTCTCTGTGTTCCTCTCTGCCTCTCTGACTTTCAAATAAATAAATCTGTTTTGTAGGGGAAAAAAATTTTATTTCTAAAACATTTCTTTTCCACTCAGTGCTTATAGGCTTGTGACCCCCTTATCTTTTTTTCATGAAAGACACAGTCACTAAGAGATCAATGCTATAGAGAACACAAAGATAAAAAGTTAAACTTTCATCTTGACAATTACAGCTTCAAACAAGAGTTAATTTTCAGGGCATGCTACCAAAGCATTAAAGACAACGGCAGAGATTAAAAAAAAAGGAAGAACAGGCTTCTAAGATATGGAAGGTCAGATTCTGCTGTATTTTGAAGGTAAGTTCTCAAATCAACGCAACTTAAGTTTCACAATCAGAAGCCAACTTGAGAGTGTTTCCTGAGGAAAGCAGTAGTGTGCTGCATCTTCAAAACCTGACAAACAGCACGCTGCCGTAAGCACGCAGTTAATGTGTCTCAATAATGAAGCATAAAGAATTTCAGAATTAAGACCAGATTTGTATCCCCAATTTACAATACACAAAAATAACAGGAGCCCAGCTATTTCTGCAGAGGAGTCATAGCCTGGGGGCCAGGGCTGTGGTATAGTGGGTTGGCCATCCCATACAAGCATTGGTTCCTGGCTGCTCCACTTCTGATCCAGCTCCCTGCTGGTGCACCCAGCAAAGCAGAGGAAGATGGCCCAAGCCCTTGGGCCCCTGCACTCACGTGGGTGACTTAGATGAAGTTCCTGGCTTCCACCTTGCCCAGCCCTGGCCATTGCAGTTGTTTGGGGGAGTTGAGACAGCAGATGGAAAATCTCTCGCTCACTCTCCCTCCATCCCTCCCTCCCTCTCTCTCTCTGTAACTCTTTCAAATAAAATAAATCTTTCAAAAAAAAAAGTCATAGACTGAAACATATTTTAAAATGCAAATGATGTTCTACTTAGGAAGAATGGCTATTTAACTTTATGTCTGAGTATTTTTAACATAAAAAGTATAAACTATTCACATATTCTGTCATAGCATTACAATTGATTTTAACTTTATTTTATTTTAAGCTATGGTGGAATATTCCTATTACAGGCATTTACATAAGGGTTGGGAAAAAGTCACACTAACAGTCACCTAAATAAAAATTTATATCCAGGGCCAACGCTGTGGCATAATAGGTTAAGCCTACACTTGCGGCACCAGCATCCCATATGGGTGCAGATTCGAATCCCAGTTGCTCCACTTCCAATCAAGGTCCCTGCTAATGGCCTGGGAAAGTACCCACATGGGAGACCCGGAAGAAGCTCCTGGCTTCTAGCTTCAGACTGGCCCAGTTCCAGCTATTGCAGCCATCTGGGGAGTGAACAGTAGAAGGAAGACCTCTCTGTCTCTAACTGTGCCTTTCAAATAAATAAATCTTTTTAAAAATTTTCATCCAAGGGATATCCATCTAACATATTTTTCAAATAAAATCATTTAAGATGCTCAATAATAAGCTAAAAGATTTTTTTTCATTCACACTGTGGGCAGCTAAAATAAGCTACAAAGAAAGTGAGCAAGGGAATAGTAAAGGAGACAGAAAAAGAGTGGGAAAATCAGAGACAGACGTGTTAAAGAATAAAAGGGGGATAGAAAAGTCAAAAGAAAAAACACTGCTGGTAGAAGGGAGTTGGTGCATAAATCAAGGACCAATATATGGGGCTAGCACTGTGGCGTAGTGGGTAAAGCCGCCGTCTGCAGTGCTGACATCCCATGTGGGTGTGAGTTCGAGTCCCAGCAGCCCCACTTCTGATCCAACTCTCTGCTATGGACTGGGAAAGCAGCAGAGGATGGCCCAAGTCCTTGGGCCCCTGCACTTGTGTGGGAGACCTGGAAGAAGCTCCTGGCTCCTGGCTTCGGATCGGTGCAGCTCCAGCTGCTGCGGCCATCTAGGGAGTGAACCAGCAGATAGAAGACCTCTCTGTGTCTCTGCCTCTGCCTCTCTGTAACTCTCGCCTTTCAAATCAATAAATAAATCTTAAAAAAAAAAAAAAAAAAAGCACCAATAGAGATGAGAAGACAAAGCCTAGAAAACTTAGATGCAGGAATAGAAGAACAACTCCTGAAAGAGTAAATAAAACACCTCACAGAGAAACAGAAACATGCTCTCTAAAGAGCATGCAGGAGAGAAAAAGAGACATGGGCAGAGGAGGCAATGGTGAAAGGGAAAAGAGAGATTTCCTGCCCCAGAGATGCCATCCCAGGAGGCTGACCCGGTCAGATGCCCAGCTTTGTGCAAAGGAAACCAGACCACCTCTACCTGCCTAGTTACCACCTCCTTATTCACAGCAAGTGCGGGGGGCCTAGTAATGTTGCTACTCTTTGCATGCATTGAGAAGTAATTTGGATTTTTTAAAGTTTACTTTTTAAAGTGAAAGGGGAATCATTTTAAAATGACATGCTCAGTACATTTTTTAAATTTAGAGCTGTCGAGAATTTTATAGTTACACCTTGACTTATTTATCAAGCTATTAAGAAAGTATCATTATACTATCGAGTTTATCTCCTATTATTTTGAGCACATAGGTTATTGGGTTTTTTTAAAACCAAATTCTAATTGAGTCTTAGTGCAGATAATCAATATTAAAAAGTAAACAATTAAGCTCTGAGGAAACAGAGGTTACATTTTGATTAACCATAAGAAGTGTGATCTCACCCTCTCTTCTGTTTCCTAATTCATCACATTAAAACTTTTTTACATCCCCAACTTACCCAACACCTCCATTTTCTGACCTTGGATGTAAGGTAATACAACAGTTTTCAACTTATTTATGTGCTTCCCTAGAACACAGAAGCTCAGAATTTCAAGCAGTTACTTCAGCTCCGAAGCAATGCTTTATCTGTGCTATGCAGATCACCAAAGAAAATAAAGAACTTACTTTATCTCTTAGGAATCTTTCAAAACAAACTCAACCACTCAGCTATAAATCAGGCTAGTACACTAGGTAATCTAAGTCACTAAGTACACCGAAGGACAGCAAACAATCTAATCACTTTATAGCTCTCCTTTTCTCCCATCTCTCGAGGACAATCTCCCATCAGTAGCCTACATACAAATTATGGAAATACACAAAACCACCTACTTCGATTAAAATTGTGAAACGTGACTTATGTTTTTGCACACCATCTGCCATGGATTGAATATACTTCCTCACAGAATTTTACCAAGGAAAGGAGGTATTGACAAACATGCAATGGGGGTGGCAGGAGAGCTTACACATCACTTGTTTTCAGTCATCACGTTTTCAAGTTTAAAACTTTAGGCATTGCCAAAAATCACCTCTTCCCACCATTTCATTAGAAAAAAATTTCTACTCTCTAGATTCAAAAGTCTCATTTTTATTTCTTTTCAAGAAATATATCTTGTTTAAGGCCTGCTTTAATATTTCCACTGAAGACATTTAGAGTGTTATGTTTAAACACAACGTGTATAAATGATGCCATCTCTTGCTACTTGCCCTATGGATTCACTGAAATCAATGTAAGTACTACTGTGTGTGGGCTCTTTGTCAAAGGCACAATATTCCTAATATATCTGGGCTAGCCTATATTAAAATTATGCAAAATTTATCACAATTCCATGCCAATCATGTGAAGCATTTGCCACAGACACAACCTCATACATTGAGTAAAACACAAAACCAGATGTCACAGCCATGACCACAACCTACTTCAAGTTCAAAGTAAAATTCTGTAATGTCAGTTAAGTAAAATAAGAATTAAAAAATGTAACATTACCAGACAATGGAACCCATAAGTATTACACAATTTCTTTTTTTGAAAAAAAATTTCATGTGTAATTTATAGAAAAAGTAGCAATAAAGAGTCTCTTTCCTGTATAGCAACTATTGCCCAACACTTTCACACATTAAAGGAGACCAGAGTAACAAGCTGAACCACATTACAGAGCTAACAAGGAATGGAAATCACTTACAATGGACAAAAAGACTACAAGACAGTCGTCTTACAAACACCTGGAGAAGGGGATACCACCCAGATCCTTAAGTAGCCTTTGTTGAATTTTCAGCAAATTATACTTTGATAGAATTAATACTTCACGACCTTCCATAGCTTATGATTAGAACTTTGAAAGCAAAACTTTAGTTTGACAAATGGATAGAAACAGAGTGAGAAGGGAGTCTGGGTGGAGGGGAAGGGGGTGGTTAGGAGGGTGAAGATATCACAGAATTAGACAGTAAAAAACAACATCCGTGTGTCCATTTACCTTCTTATTTAGCCAGTGCCAGAGCTTGAGGGTAGGGGGTAAAGCGAGGAAGAGAAGATAAGAACAGTGGAATATCATTAGAGAATGCAATAACAGTATGGAAAGAAGAAAGTCACTGAAAGCATGAGAAGGGAATCGTCCAAAGGAAAAACGAGGGGAAGAAACAGCAGTGCATTAACAAAGTCTTCAAATCAAGAGAAGGTAACATGTATTTAAGACAGATACAACCAAAAGGATGACAGTCAAGCTTTACTGGTAACCAAACAATTAACAATAAGAAATTTAACCCGAATGCATGAAGGCTCAGTCCCTGTGCCTTTGCACTGTGCCATCCACCTGTTTTCCTGGCCGTGCCCACCTGGGAAATTCCTACTTGTTTTTCAAAATATGCTCTGGCATCACTTCCTCTGCAAACCCTTCCCCATCCCTTAATAGAGGGTCACTTTGTCCATGTCCTGTCCATACCTTCCCTACACAAATTACATCAACAGTTAACACTTACACAGAGCTTACTGTATGCAAGGCACCGATTTAGGGAGTTACATATATCAATCATCTAACCCTCACAATCATTCTATGAAGTAGGTGCATCTTATCAATAGGGAAAACGAAGCACAAAAAGGTTAAACTTGCCCAAGATCCATGGCTCCTAAGTAGCAAAACTGGGGCTGGAAACCAGAGTACGGATTCAGAGCCCAAGCTCTTTAACTACTGCGCCTCTGTGTGTAACCACTGCCTCTGGACCTTCAGGAATTGTTGGTTCTTTCCACCAAACAGAGCTTCTAGATCTGGTTTTTCATCATTCATCAGTTTTCACCGACACATGAGGACTACTCCAAAAACATTCACCGAATTAAGTCTTTACCTGGTTATACAATTTTAGGTAAGTCATTTAACATCCCTGGCTTTCGGTTTGGTCCTAATGAAATGAAGGAGTAGAACTAGATATTCCATAAGCCCCTTCTCTCTCATTTTTGACAGGAAAAAACACAGTACTTACTTAAATCAAAGCCATTCTAAACTTTTATAAATCATAATTCTAAACTTTCAAATTCTTTAATCATAGAAGTAGAAATTGAATGTGTTACCAACAGTGACAATACAAACACTGGAATGGAATGCAATGGAATATTTCCAACTATGAAACACAAAAACTGCAAATAGCCCAAACTCTTAAAAATACAATACCTTGCTATCAACTTTTAGCAGGAATTTTCCAAGTCCAATAATTGGCCATGGTGCCAGGGCTTCCTGTCGCTCCTTCAAGAAGCACTCGACAACCCTCCACCACACGTGGCAGCGTTTTTCCAGAAAGTCCACAACTCCAAAGTGAATGACAAGCTTCTTGAGTACCCAGACTATAAAGCAGATAAAAAACACACAAATGTAAACAAAATACAGATTATAAAGTTATGAGAAGCTTCCTTAACTGCACATGGCCTTTCTAAATCAGTAAAGCCAGTATTAAAATAAAGATCAATATTATAAAAAACGGGGAGTGGGGGAGTCCAAGGGATTCTTTTTATTTTTTTATTTTTATTTTTATTTTTTTTTTGGACAGGCAGAGCTAGACAGTGAGAGAGAGAGAGAGACAGAGAGAAAGGTCTTCCTTCCGTTGGTTCACCCCCAAAATGGCCGCTACGGCCAGCGCTGCGCTGATCCGAAGCCAGGAGCCAGGTGCTTCTTCCTGGTCTCCCATGCGGGTGCAGGGCCCATGCATTTGGGCCATCCTCCGCTGCCTTCCTGGGCTACAGCAGAGAGCTGGCCTGGAAGAGGAGCAACCGGGACAGAATCCGGCACCCCAACCGGGAGTAGAACCTGGGGTGCTGGCGCCACAGGCGGAGGATTAGCCAAGTGAGCCGCGGCACCGACCAAGGGATTCTAAACAGATGGAACTGGGCCAAATAACTCTTCCCTCAATCCCCACCTGCTCACGTATTATCTTGGTTGTGAATTCTGAATCCCTGAGGGTGCATGGATTATTTTACAGTCCACAGAAACATAAGACACTCTTATCATGAAGTTTTCAGTGACTACAGTCTTGGACCTTCACATCTTCCCCCTTCCTGGGAAAAGAGCACCAAGCTCTGACATTTCTTATCTCACTGGCTATTGCAGCTACACTTGCCAAATTTTGTTCTTTTCCTTAGATTTAGTGACCAGGTAAATATAGGGCATTCCATATGCATCAAGATTTTATACCACTGCAGGGTAATTTCACTGTTCCTGTTTCCCCACTTGATGCTGTCTGTATTTGTGAGAAATGCCAGGAGTTGGTAGAGAAGCCTGCTGAGTATAAGCAGGGCTACCGGAAGTGGGCTCTGCGGCTGTGCACTGTGCAAGTCTAGTGAGGGCCACTCAGGACCACAACAGGCATGTCTCTCCCCAGAGCTGGGCAGTGCAGCAGCACTCCAAGCAGGTCCTCAGCTTCCTGTTCAAAGCCAATTAAGAAGGTGGTGGGGGCAAAATGAAGCATTGTTGATCCACGAGGCTTTAAGTCTGGACAGTGGAAAATTCACCCAACTACTATAATTTCTCTAACCCCAAGGAAGGTGTCCTTAGCCTTGGCCTTATAATCCAAGGTTCACAATTCACTATTCTGAACCAAGAGTTCAGCGTTATACATCAGTTCTGCAATTCTGACATTAGCGTTTTTAAATTCCTAGGAAAAGCTCCAACGGTTTCTAGACTAAGCTCTGGATAATTACAGGCTGTAGAAAACCCTGTTCACAACCAGCTCTCCCAAGGCCATGTCCGATTCCTATGATGACCAGAGGGGCTAACATATGACTATGAGAAATGTAACACAATTTTAGGAAAAGGGGATCCCAACAGCACTTCACATGTGATTTGCTAACATAATGCAATCATCCAGAAAAATTGAAAATGCGTGGAACAATCTAGAAGAACAAGTTAAACTATGCTTCAAAGGATTTCTATAACAGAATGCTTGGTCATAATAGATACTTTATAACTTAATTACAACAGTATCTCCTTCTAGCTGCATGACAGCTGTTCTGTTGAGAAAGATGTTGGTACAGATTTCAAGGACAAGCACTATACAAGTCTCTGGTCATGAAAAATGTTTAAAATAATAGCTAACTAACTGACTACCCAATTTAATGAGAATAATACATGATAAAATGAATAATCTAGAAAGTAAATGGAAGGGCTGGCACCGTGGCACACTAGGTTAATCCTCCACCTGCAACGCCGGCATCCCATATGGGCACCAGTTCTAGTCCCGGCTGCTCCTCTTCCAATCCCGCTCTCTGCTACGGCCTGGGAAAGCAGTAGAGAATGACCCAAGTTCTTGGTCCCCTGCACCTGTGTGGGAGACTGGGAAGAAGCACCTGGCTCATGGCTTTGGATCAGCGCAGCTCTGGCCATTGCGGCCATTTGGGGAGTGAATCAATGGAAAGAAGACCTTTCTCTCTGTCTCTCCCTCTCACTGTATGTAACTCTACCTCTCTAATAAATAAATAAAACCTTTATAAAAAAAAGTAAAATGGAACAATAAAGTTTGGGTGACTTCTGGACTACACAGGCGGTCCAAAATTCAGACTGTTTCAACTAATATCGAAAAACTTGACAGAAAACAAAGACTCACAAAATTTGGGGGGTACCTGAGTGGCAGAATCCATGGCAACCACTGAGGACTTAATATTTAGCATAATATGATTACAATAAATAATCAGGAAAGTATCAAATAAAAGATGCTTTTAGATTGAACCTAAGGCAGAGAAAACTCTTCCTTATCCTTTTCAGTCTTAGAAAACAGCTTTGTGAGAATCAACAAGAAAAGTAGGCCTTAAATTGCCACAGTGTTAGGGAAAGAGACCTGGTTCAGTGATTTACGGAAAACCATACAACTGTGTCTTGATATAATACACATATAATTCAACTTTTCTGCCAAACTAAACAAAACTTTACATATACACACAAGTGCTTCTGAAAGTGTACATTTCCTTTGAATTAAAAATGCAAAGTCAAATATGCTTGTCTAACAGCAGCTCTCAAAATTCCTTAATAAACCTCAAGAACCAAGATTGTTGTGAATCTTCTCCACACAATCACAGTTGGCTGAACAGTCAACTCTCAACTAATCCCAAATACCACACAAGACTATCTTCTTATAGGCTAAACAAATACATTTTCTTTTCTCTCTTTTTTTTTAGGTTTATTTATTTATTTGAAAGTTAGAGTTACACAGAGAGAGGAGAGGCAGAGAGAGAGAGAGAGGTCTTCCATCCACTGCTTCACTCCCCAGTTGGCTGCAACAGCTGGAGCTGCACTGATTCGAAGCCAGGAGCCTCCTCAAGACCCAAGGACTTGGGCCATCTTCCACTGCTTTCCCAGGCTATAGCAGAGTTAGATCAGAAGTGGAGCAGCCAGGACTCGAACCGTCACCCATATGGGATGCCGGCACTGCAGGCAGCAGCTTTACCTGCTATGCCACAGCGCCAGCCCCAACAAAATTTGAAAGTGAACTATTAAAGATGTATTAAGGGCAGGGCCGGGCGCCGTGGCTCACTTGGCTAATCCTCGGCCTGAAGCGCCAGCATCCCATATGGGCACCGGGTTCTAGTCCCGGCTGCTCCTCTTCCAGTCCAGCTCTCTGCTGTGGCCCAGAAAGGCAGTGGAGTATGGCCCAAGCGCTTGGGCACCTGCACCCGCTAGAAGACCAGGAAGAAGCACCTGGCTCCTGGCTTCGGATTGGCATAGTTCCAGCCGTGGCGGCCATTTGGGGGGTGAACCAATGGAAGGAAGACCTTTCTCTCTGTCTCTCTCTCTCAAAGATGTTTCAAGGGGCCAGCGCTGTGGCTCAGTAGGATAATCCTATGCCTGAGGCACCAGCATCCCACAAGGGTGTTGGTTCTAGCCCTGGCAGCTTCTTTTCCAATCCAGCTCTCTGCTATGGACTGGGAAGGCAGTAGAAGATGGCCCAAGTCCTTGGGCCCCTATACCTGCTTGGGAAACTTAGAAGAAGCTCCTGGCTTCTGGTTTTTGGCTTCAGATTGGCCTAGCTCCAGCTGTTGCATCCATCTGGGAAGTGAACCAGTAGAAGGAAGACCTTTCTCTTTCTCTGCCGCTCTCTGTCTGTAACTCTACCTCTCAAATAAATAAATAAAATCTTTAAAAAAAAAAAAAAAAGATGTTATCAAAGGAATAATTCTCCCAAATAATGTTAATTCATTATTTAAAGTCAAACATAAGATTGTTTTATTTTAAAAGACAGTAAAATTATCTGAAATATTAAAATGCAACACTAAAAGACTTCAAAGACAAGACGAGAGCATAATTAAGCAGATAATGACCTGCAACAGGCACTGGTAGCAACTGCACAATCCACAGGTTCAGCCAGATCTGGACAACAATGATGGCCCACACGAGACACACAAAGTAGATGTCACTCGTTTTCTTCTTTCTAAGGAACGTTCCCATTTCAGGCCTTGGTCTGCCCAGGGTTGGGGAAGGAGAGGAAGCGGAGGACAACGTTGGAGGAGGCTCTCCACTGTCCATGGTTTCTATGGTGAGAAAGAAAAAAATCCACACACCAAGTTACTTTAGGAACAGCACACAAAGCAGTTCACAGGCCACCCTGTTCTAAGCCTCCAAATTGTACTCTGAGTCCAGCACACAAGGACCTGGTGTGTTTGCATAAGCAATGGAAAGTCCTGGGGAAGTGCAATCTGACAATGCTTAACTCCAGGGAAATCACGTTTGTTGGGGGATAGGGTTAGGAAACAGATTTTACTTTTTACACTTTGTACTATTCAGCATATACATATTTAAATAAAGGAAAATACATACCACAGCAGCTGAGAATTATAATTACCCCACAAAAAGTATCCAAACCATAGAAAGCAACAAATACTAACATATACTACAATGATTGCATTTAAAAATTCTTCCTTTAAAAATATAGTAGATAAAACATTAAATTACGTTAGATGTGTCATATTTCTGACACAGTACAATATAACTTTTCAGTGTCATTTCACCTAAAAAGTGACCAACTGCTCTTACAGGAACCTAACACTTTCAAATATGTATTTCTGCTTGAATGAGATGTAAAACAATGACAGACTGCTAGGATGAGGAACTCTCAAAAAAGGAAACCTTACCAAGACTATTTCTAGCAATACAACGATATGTTACATTTTACTATTAGGTTCTACATTTCTGTTTCTTAGTTTTAACAAGATATTATCATAAATCAGATGTCCAGTAACTCTGAAATATTATTTGATATACATCATGATGACAGAAACTAAGACCCTAAAACTTGCATTTTACCTATTAAAAGAAGTTAAATACAAAAGTATATCATGGGGGCCTGCATTGTGCATAGCAGGGTAACCCACCGCATGCAAAGCCAGCATCCCATGTGGGCACCGGTTTGATTCCTGGCTGCTCTACTTCCAATCCAGCTCTCTGCTAACGCACCTGGGAATGCAGCAGAGGATGGCCCAAGTGATTGGGCTCCTACACTTAAGACCCAAGAAGTTTTTCTGGGAGACCTGGAAGAAGCTCCTGGCTTCATCCTGGACCAACCCCAGCCATTGCAGCCATTTGGGGATTGAACCAGCAGATGGAAGACTTCTCTCCCTCTCTTTCTCTAAGTCTGCCTTTCAAATAAATAAATAAATAAATCTTAAAAAAAGTATATCATGCTAAAGAAAGTCAGTAAAAAGAAATGAATATCCATAGTCCCAGCCTCCGATTTGACTCTCACACAGCTCCACACAGCTGTCCTTTGTCATTTTCTCCCTGCAGTTGAATGTCAGCTCAAGAGAGCTAAGACCTACGCTGCCCTGTTCTCCTTCCACTGAACCCCTAGCACAGAGAACAGTACCTGTCACACAGCAGGCGCTCAATAAATACTTATTGAATGAATAATGTCATGTTATTTCCCTTTTTATTTACTTTTCCTTTTTAGTCGAAAGAAAAAAATACAGAAAGATCTTCCATCTGCTAGTTTATTCCCCAAATGCCCACAATGGCAGGTTTGGGACAGTCTGAAACCAGGAGCCCAGAACTTATTCCGAGTCTCCCTTGTGGTTGGAAGGGACTCAAGTACTTGAGTCATCACGCACGTGCTGGCTCCAAGTACATGTTAGTAAGAAGCTGGATGAGAAGTGGATTAGTTGGGATTTGAACCCAGGTATTCTCGATAAGGGATGTGGGCATCCCCAGAGGTAATTTAACTACTGCACCAACCCCCCTACACACTTTTCCCTTTTATCTTTTTAGTAGCCATATAGCAGCCCACTGACTGCAGCATCAAAGCTTCCTAAGTGTTTATTTTAATACTAAATGTTAGCTGTTGAGTGAATTTTTACTGCTCTGATAACTTGCACCATGGTAAGTCAGTTCACCTCACTAGGACTAACATTCTACCCTGAGGTTTAAGGCTAAAGCCCAGCCTATTACAGCATGCTTTTGTTTGACTTTGCTATCTGTGTTATCTTTCTAATTTGGAAACCTCAAGTCCATGGGTATGGCAGATATTGGGAAGAATAAGATCATAACCAAAATTTTGGAAGCATGATTCAATGTGCAAGAAAAGTACGTGTTCCTTATGACTCCAAATGCCTACCTCTTGGTTGATCCCTTCCCTCAAGATGCTTCTAAAGTCAGTTCTTCAAGAAGGGCTCACTATAAATATTCCCTAATCCCAAACACCTCTGGCATTAGTGGAGCTCTCAGCTCACAGCAATGCCCGTTTACATTCCTGAACTCTGTGACTGTAAAGCTCCTATAAGCCACAGCTGGATCTGGCTCAGGACTGCAACTCCAGAAGCCAGGCCACATAGAACAGAACCCAGAGGGATCTGTTTCAGAAGAAAGAGCCAGTGTTAACAGCAGAAGGCAGGCAAATACAGCCTTTAGCAGAAATGGAAAACAAAGAATGCCAGAGAAATGACTAGAAGAAGGAAAAGCCTTCCTTCTGGCCCCAAAAAAGTGAGTTAGAGAAACAGAACAAAAGGAAAAGCACCATGAGGCAATGGAACAGAATGCAGGAGAAGTGTTAGTTATAGACAATAAGGAACCAAAATGAGGAAAGCATAAAGTGGAAGGAACTGTGTAAAAGGTATATGGGGCACGAAAAAAAGGAAATAAAATGAAAGTGAAAAGACGGGGAGAAGGATTTGGTGTAGCAGGTAAAGCACTGAGTAGCATGCCCACACCCCTATCAGCGTGCCTGGCTTGTCTTGGCTCCGCTTGATATCCAGCCTCCTGCTAATGTGCACCCTGGGAAGGCAGCAGATGATGGCTTAAATACGTGCTTCCCTGCCACCCACATGGGAAACTCAGATGGAGTTCTGGCTCCTGGTTTCTGCCTGGCCCAGCCCTGGCTATTGAGGATATTTGAGGAGTGAAACAGTGAATGGAAGGTCTATCTGTCTCTCAAATAAAATAAAAATAAATTTTTGAAAATTTAAAATTAAAAAACATGAAAAAGAATAGCATAAGAAACCCAAGAAAGCAAATAATTAAACATACGGGTGCAGGCATTCAGTACAGCACTTAAAAAGCTCCCTGGGATACCTGCATCCTGTAACAGAGTGCCTGGGTTTCAGTTTTGACTCCGTTTCGGATTCCAGCTTCTTGCTAATGAGCACCCTGGGGTACAGCAGGTGACAACTCAATAACTTGAGTCCCTGATACCTGTATGGGAGACCTGGATGGAGTTCCCAGTTCCGAGCTTTGGCCTGGCCCAGTCCTGGTTGTTGTGTTGTGGGCATTTGGGGAGTGAACCAGTGGATGAGAGATATACATCTCTCTCCTCCCCAACAAGTAAAAAACAAAAACAATTTCTTAAAAATTATGAAAAAAAGTGATGCATAAGAACAAAAGGGGAGGGTGGAGCTTTGCTGCAGCAGGTAAAGCTACCACCTGCATCCCATATGGGCACTGGTTCTAGTCCCAGCTGCTCCACTTCTGATCCAGCTCTCTGCTATGGCCTAGGAAAGCAGTGGAAGATGGTCCAAGTCCTTGGGCCCCTGCACCCACATTAGAGCCCCACAAGAAGCTCCTGGCTCCTGGCTCCTGGCTTCGGATTAGCACAGCTCCAGCCATTGCAGCCATTTGGAAAGTGAACCAACCAACTCTCTCTCTCTCTCACTCTTTCTCTCTCTCTCTCTGCCTCTCTGTAAATCTGCTTTTCAAATAAGTAAATAAATCTTAAAAAAAAAAAAAAAAAAAAAAAAAAAAAAAGATGAGAGGAGAAAAGGTGTAAAAGTAGGAATCAGAGGGAAAAAATGATAAACCAGCAAGAGTAAGCAGCATTTTGTGTTGCTAGTGTCCTTAACTCTATTTATATTTCATTTTCCAGAACAACTCTGAAAGTCCTCTTGACATGGGTCACCTGCAGGCTGAGTGGAGGGCTGGTCTTCACTGCTTGACTCATATCCTGTGATAGAGATGGCCAAGTTTGCTAGAGTAGAAGCCGCCATGGAGATGACTTGCCCTGGTAACTCTGCCCCTGTAAAAGAAGTTTTGACAGTTTTTAAGAAAATGATCAAAACAGGAAATGAATGTTGCAAACTGCAAACTTAAACATAGTCTTACCTTTCCAACAGCAATAAAACAAAATGGGTATTAGTTAGCCCATTAGAACAGTGGTTCTTCACCAAAGGAGAATGACCAAGAATCAACTGAAAAGTATTATGAAAATTACAAGTCCTTGCATTCTTCCTCATTTGGCTCTGGCAGACACTTACTACACAGTCTGGGGGACTGGTGTTGTGGGGCGGCAGATTAAGCTGCTGCCTGTGACACGTGCGCCCCCTAACAGACTGCTGGTTCAAGTCCCGGCTGCAAATCTGGCTGTTGCAACCATTTGAGAAATGAACCAAGATATGAAAATCGATCTCTGTCATTGTGCCTTTCAATCTTTCAAATAAATCTTTTGGGCTGGTGCTGTGGTGTAGCAGTTAAGCTGCTGCCTACAGTGCCAGCATCCCATTCGGGTGCCAGTTCAAGTCTCAACTGCTCCATTTCCGATCCAGCTCTGTGCTAATGCTCCTGGGAAAGCAGCAAAAGATGGCCCAAGTGCTTTGGCCCTGCACCCACATGGGAGACCCAGAAGAAGCTCCTGGCTCCCAGCTTATGATCAGCCCATCTCTGGCCATTGCGGTCATTTAGGCAGTGACCCAGCAGATGGAGGATCTCTCTCTCTCTGACTCTCTGTCTCTGTAACTCTGCCTCTCAAATAAATAAATAAATAAATCTTTAAAAATAAATATTTTTTAAAAAATATACAAGTTTGGAATGCTATATTAATCATTTTTAACTTTACAAGTTGATTTTCCTGCATACTTCTATTAAGAAATACTGGGACACCAGGAATGTAGCACTCTGGTTGGACTGTCTGCCTCAATCTTTTTATTACTAGGTCCTAGTATAGTATGGGACTGTCTGCACTGGGTGCTCTCAGTAACATTCCACAAAGGAAAATGCAAATGTGTATTGATGCAAAACCATATAGATTTATAAAGCATATAATTCAGCACAGGCAAAATCTACCACTTGGAAATATAAAAGGACATCATGACCTTGCTTCATGTTGTATATTCCCATTTTAAGCTCCTAAGCTTAATCATTTGCATTGGATTTAAATAAAACATTTATTGATAAACAACATCCGTCTGGAATGGCCAGCATTTAACCTAAAGCAGACAACACCAAGTCCTAGCATGTTGCGCCCTCAAGACTGGAAAGCTAAAACTGTATTTCTTGGACTCTCTTACAGCTATCGTCCCGTGTGTTATGCAGTCTACCACACATGTACACCTGAGTAAGATCTGGAAGACTGAAGAGGCACCCCAGAACTTGGAAGCCCCCAGCTCTCATGTCAAACACAATCATGGAGGCATACAGTGTGACTGCAGCAGACCTTCAGAGGTTCTGATGTAGGATCTCAAACTTGTAGGCAGGTGGCAGCAGCTGTGGTCTCTGCCCAGTCCTTTGGTGTCACTGTGCATTCTTCATGGTGGCATCTGTATTGGATGCAAGCTTACCTGTTTGGCCTTGCCAAAGACTCCACTTGCAAAAATTCTACATGCTAATCAATACCTCTATTTAAATTAGTTACAGTGGATTCAATTGGTCACAACGAAGAACACTGGCCATTCCTAGTCACCAAATCATATACCAATGCTCATACAGCTAGGATTTCACTTTTGGTAGGCAGGTCAATATGCAACGCAACAGTGAAAAGAATCATAACTCTTCAGTAGCCCGGTGAATTTCTACTCCAAATTAATTCCACATTCCCAAAATATCCAAGAATGGCCATATCTCAGGGAAGTGTGGGCCACAGGCCGGGATGGTTCTTCAGCAGATTCAGCCACACCGTGCCTTATCCTTCTTCTATCAAATGCCTATGTGACTTGAATGTTCACCTTCAGGGATTCTGAAAGAAATTCAAACTCACGGTCCAGGAAGAAAACATAACTATGAATATCTGTAGTGTATATGGCCTGTGTATCTAGGGTGCTTCTGAGATGCCAAGAGAGCAAGAGCTAAGAGAAAAACAGGTCCTCCATGTCTCACATGTATTCTGAGTTGGGATAAAGACACAGATCCTGCCCCTGTGGAGTCTAGTGACAGGGACAGCATGTATTAAAGAACCACACAAATAAACATATACCAACCATAATGACTGCCATGAAGGAAATACCCTGGGCATTCTGTGAGCGCATAGCAGAAGAAATCTGACTTAGCCTGGACAATCAGGAAAGTCCTCTCTTAAGAAGTGAGCACGGGGCCGGCGCCGCGGCTCACTAGGCTAATCCTCTGCCTAGCGGCGCCGGCACACCGGGTTCTAGTCCTGGTCGGGGCGCCGGATTCTGTCCCGGTTGCCCCTCTTCCAGGCCAGCCCTCTGCTGTGGTCAGGGAGTGCAGTGGAGGATGGCCCAGGTGCTTGGGCCCTGCACCCCATGGGAGACCAGGAGAAGCACCTGGCTCCTGGCTCCTGCCATCGGATCAGCGCGGTGCGCCGGCCGCGGCGGCCATTGGAGGGTGAACCAACGGCTAAAGGAAGACCTTTCTCTCTGTCTCTCTCACTGTCCACTCTGCCTGTCAAAAAAAAAAAAAAAAAAAAGAAGTGAGCACGGGACGGCGCCGTGGCTCAATAGGCTAATCCTCCACCTTGCAGCGCTGGCACACCAGGTTCTAGTCCGGGTCAGGGCGCCGGATTCTGTCCCGGTTGCCCCTCTTCCAGGCCAGCTCTCTGCTGTGGCCCGGAGTGCAGTGGAGGATGGCCCAAGTCCTTGGGCCCTGTACCCGCATGGGAGACCAGGAGAAGCACTTGGCTCCCAGCTTTGGATCAGCGCAGTGCGCCGGCCGCAGCGGCCATTGCAGAGTGAACCAACGGCAAAGGAAGACCTTTCTCTCTGTCTCTCTCTCTCTCTCTCTCTGTCCATTCTGCCTGTCAAAAATAAAAAAAAAATAAAAAAAGAAGTGAGCATGGAATTGACATATTACATATGAGAAGCAATCAACCAAAGGCATGTAAAGAATAATCTTCTTGGCATGAGAAAGTGAGGAGGCTAGAAGAAGAACCTAGCTTGTTAAAGATAGGGAAAGGAGGTTAGCGTGTCTAGAACTCAGGCAGCTAGGAAGACACTGGCACTGAATACAGGGCTGGACAGGTCAGCCCAATGATGCAGGTCACAGACAAACACAGTGAGGACTTCAGCCTTTATCCTAAGAGGAGTGGAAAGCACTGGTGTTTCAAACAGGGATCCAACTACATGAGCCATCATATGCTGCCCCTCAGAATGCACATTAGCAGGAAGCTGGAATTGAGAGCAGAGCAGGCACCTGAACCCAGGCATGCAGACATTCCAGCATGGGAGGCAGGCGCCCCAAGCAGCAATTTTGTTTCAACAAATGCCCACCATGCCTTGATGGTTTTAAGTAACTCCAAAACAGGATCTTTTTTTTTTTTTTTTTTTTGACAGGCAGAGTGGACAGTGAGAGAGAGAGACAGAGAGAGAAAGGTCTTCCCTTTTGCCGTTGGTTCACCCTCCAATGGCCACTGCAGCTGGCGCACTGCGGCCGGGGCACCGCACTGATCCGAAGGCAGGAGCC
The DNA here is from genome assembly GCF_964237555.1 of Oryctolagus cuniculus. Taxonomy (NCBI): domain Eukaryota; kingdom Metazoa; phylum Chordata; class Mammalia; order Lagomorpha; family Leporidae; genus Oryctolagus; species Oryctolagus cuniculus. The sequence continues at coordinate 212,804,650 of NC_091432.1, forward strand.
AGGTGCTTCTCCTGGTCTCCCATGGGGTGCAGGGCCCAAGCACTTGGGACATCCTCCACTGCACTCCTGGGCCACAGCAGAGAGCTGGCCTGGAAGAGGAGCAACCAGGACAGAATTCAGCGCCCCGACCAGGACTAGAACCTGGTGTGCCGGCGCCGCAGACGGAGGATTAGCCTAGTGAGCCATAGCACCGGCCAACAGGATCCTTTTAATGCTCCTCAAATATGGACTCTGGCTCCACTTTGACAGACTTCCAAACACCCACCCATTAAGCATTCATTCACCAACGGGTGACTACACTACATACCAAGATAAGGAACTAAGGCTTCGTCTTAAGTCCAGTTTAAGACCTAAACAATCAGTTATGACTCAGTATGTTATGAACTAATGTAAACTAATGCAGAATGTCTGGGGAGCACAGAAGATGGAAATCTAAGCCATATCGGGAGGTCAGAAAAGTGCTCCCAAAGGAGCAGTCCAACAAGAATATTAAAGATGCCATCCTTTCAACCCATTTAGACAGACATTAGATTAAAAAGGCAGAACAAGGTTACCTTGGAGAAGGGAGGCTGGCATCTTGGAGGGCAGGGGTGGGAAAGCGTTCCAGGGAGATGAAGAGTAGGTGCAAAGACACAAAGTCAAGACAAAGCAGAGGGTCCTCTTCAATGAACTCCAAGAAGTTCCATAGTTGAACATGGGGTACGGAAAGAAGACTCAAAAGGCACGAGGATGCCGAGGGAGATGGGTCAGAGAACAAAGGTCTCATAGTGACCATGCACAACGCAGGGGTCCAGAGCACAGGTGAGAATACAAGTCTACTTAAGTTTAAACCCAGGTCCATTCCTTACTACTTGGATGACTACAGGCAACTTATTTAGCACACTGGTGCTTCAGTCTCCCCAACTGTGAAATGGGGTTCATATGATTCCTCTCTCATGTGAAAATTAAGTGAAACAATATATATAATGTGCTTAGAACAATGCTTAATATGTAATAAGTGCTCAATAAATGGTATCAGGGTAGGCTTTTGGCACAATGGGTTAAGCCATCACTTGGAATGCCTGCATTCCATATTGGGGGGCCTGTTCAAGTCTCAGCTACTCTGCTTTTGACCAGTTTCCTTCTAAACAGTGCTGGGAGGCAACAGGTGATGGCTCAAACATTTGACTCCCTGTCACCAACACAGGAGACCTGGATAGAGGTCAACCCCACCATGGCTGTTGCAGGCATCTGGGGAGTAAACTAAAGAGTAGACAACCTCTCTCTGTCTCTGCCACAGTGCCTATGAAACAAAAATAAACACTTTTAAAAATAGTTGTTAGTTATGGATCAACATCATCTATAGCAAAATACTGGCTTGAGGCTCTAAACTGTAAGCACAAGCCCCAGTATTTTATATTATTTCTCTGTACCTCTCATCCCTTCTATATTATAGTTACTTTCCTATGTCTTATCCCCCTTAGTAGACATTTTTAGATCTCTCCATAGTCATTTCCCTTCATCTAACCTCCCAGTAGACATTTTCAGCTCTCTTCACAGAACTAAGCAAAACTTTTTGCACAAAGAAGGCCCTTCAAGACTTGAAGAAAAGCTAAAATCATCAGATCACATCTTTCAAGAATTGACTTAGACTCCCCAACCTGATGTCACTAAAATACACAATATATTTTAGCTACCTCGATGAAAATTATGCATTACCACCCTTAATGCACAAATAATTCAGCAAACCTTTAGAGTGCCTCAAACTTCGCAAAAATAGGAAAGGAGGCAAGGGCATTTGGCACCCCAGTTAAGTTGCCACTTGGGATGCCCACAGTGCCTATCAGAGTGCCTGGGTTCAAGTCCTGGCTCTGTTCTGTCTTTCAAATAAATTTTTCTAAAAAATTCAAAGCATGAAAGGAGTAGCTCACAGAAAAAAAAAAAAAAGAATGAGCAAAATGTGAAAATTATGGATGTAAGACTTGGCAACTAATCCTATGAAACAGATATGCATTTTAACAACTTCTTAGTCATAGCTTTCAGCACTTTCAAAAAGGGTCCAGACAGGAAAATGATAAACTGGACAGAAGAATGCCAGGATCGAGAATCTAGACAGGGTCATGGGATTAAATAAAAAGCCCCAGCTAAATATAGGCACACAAATAAGGGAACATAATCTTGGGACTCAAGGACTAAAAAACAAAAAAGGAAACAGTATCCACGGTTTCAAATATCAATCTGCCCAGGGACACAGCCAGCATTCAGTGCAGGCCCAAATAACAGGGCATCTACACAGGTCCACAAAAGCAGGCCACTGACACTCGCAGCCTAGCACCAGAGGACAGAAACTGAGAGCGTGGCCCGTTAGAAACAGATCACAAGGTCAGATTAAATCTGTGAATACAGCCAACAACAATGGGAAGGCTAACTTTTTCAATCGTGTGGGAAGACATCATTTGAAAAGAAGTCTAAATAAGGAGGTACCCTGGTCTACCTTCATTCTTTTTCACAGAACCTGTGGTGGCTGCCTAGACTACATTCGAAGATGTTTGCTAGAAGGAGGTATCACATACCAAATAAAAGTGCCCTTTGAAGAGACTTCTGTTTCCATTGCTCACATGGAAAATACATCTCCCTCTCAATGGTAGCACTTCACAAGGACCTGGACAGGGAACAGGAAGTTCCTTCAGGCCTCTGTAACTGACAGTATCAGAACTGGGGAGTGGGAGAAGGGCAGTAGGAAATTTAATTAAGGGCCAGCATTGTGGTGTAGTAGGTAAAGCCACCACTGCAACACCAGCATCCCATATGGGCACCAGTTCATGTCCAACCTGCTCCACTTCCAATTCAACTTCCTGCTAATGGCCTGGGAAAAGCAGCAGAGGAGGCCCAAGTGTTTGCGTCCCTACTACCCACACGAGAGACCTGAAGGAAGCTCCTGGCTTCAGCCTGGCCCAACCCTGGTTATTGTGGCCACCTGGGAAGTGAACCAATGGATGGAGAATCTCTCCTTCTCTTTCCCTCTTTGTAACTCTGCTTTTCAAATAAATAAATAAATCTTTAACAACAAAATTTTTTTTCAAAAAATAAATTTAATCTGCCCTTTTCTTTTTTTCAATTTGGGTTAAACTGGGCCAAACTTCTTCATTTACATTGCATGCTACCCCCAAGCAGTCAGACAGCTACTAGGCCTTTCCTGGAAAGATACTTCTGGTCATTTACAAGCCATCTCTGGAAGGACAACACCCTGCTCTACCTGCTGGCACTTCTTGCACTGGGGGTCAAAGCTATTAAAGGCACATGGGACACTTCTTACCCTAACTGTCCAACAAATTTCTCATACCCAGCATACGGCCCCTGAGGTGCTTCTTCATCTATAAAATAGGCATAATAATACCAGTCTCACTGGGTGGCACATTTAAAGCCCCTCCCAAGGCCTTGCTTAGGGGAGATGGCCCTGATGCCAGCGTTCTTCTTTCCTTACAGGCCCAGGGAGCACACTAAAGCTGGGTTCCAGGTGCTCTGGTTCAGAGCTCGTGGAGCAGTAAGAGGTGGGACCTTCAAGAAGTGATTCACCGGAGGGCTCTGCCCTCGTGGTAGGGTGCCATGATACAAAGAGGAGTTTGGTCCCTGTATTGCTCTCTCTCCTTCCACAAAGTAAGGACACAAGGAGAAGGCCCTCACATGCCAGCACCTGGATATCAGACTTCCCAGGTTGCACCACCACGAGCCAGTAAGTCTCTGTTCATTATAAACGACCTAGTCTGTGGTATCGTGGTAGCAGCACAGAGTGGACTGAGACACAAGGTTTCTACAAGATGGGATTCCCAGGGTCCAGGAGGCACAGGAGCCAGGTCCTGTAGTTGTGAAAAACCAACACAGCAACGTGGAGGACTGCAGGAGCTAACAAACACAGCTGGGTGACAGAAGGACCTTTCAGGATGACTGACGCTAGTTCAAAAAGCCAGATGAAGGGGCAGAACTCCGGGCTTAGAGTCAAGGACTCTACCAGTCACTTGTGTGGCTGTGGGCAAGTCAGTTAACCACTCAAATTAAATGTCTTCCTTTGCAAACCAGGGGCTTCATCTAACAAAGTTTCATTTGATTGTGGATTTAAAAAGATACACCTGGGGGCAGCAGTTCAGTTGCCATTTGAAACACCTGGACCCCACATCAGACTGCCTGGTTCAAGTCCCAGCTATTCCACTTGTGATCCAGCTTCCTGTTAATGCACAACCTGTAAGGCAGTAGGTGATAACTCAAGCAGTTGGGCCCCTGCCACCGACATGGGAGACCAAGACTGAGTTCCAAGCTCCTGGCTTCAGCCTGGCCCAGTCTAGGCTTGTCACAGTCATTTGGGTAATGAACCAGTAGATAGAAGATCTCTCTTCTATCTCTCTTCCTTTCAAATAAAGTGGAAATAAAGTAAATATATAAATAAAATGATAGTACATTCAAAAGCACTTAAGAGTTCCTGGTCCATGGTAGGCACTTAAAATAATTTTTCTCTACATTATCTGGGCTTCTAGGAAATACCACGTAAGAGTTCCCCAGCTCTAAGAGAAAACTACTGAGTAAGGACCCTGGGTTCAGAAGGAACCACTGAAACTAACTCAGGAAGGATCCATAAGAAGCATTTTCTGGGTCTAGGAACCAAACTCATGATGAAACCCTGACAAGTAATTCTGTAAGTCACATGAACCACTGCTCTACAACAGCAAAAGATTCAAAGATGTGAAGACACAGGGAAAAACACCGGTACAGACCAAGATTCCAAAGGGACAGTGGAAGACAAGGGAGGAATGAGGCACACACTGCCATGCGTGTCCCCATAATCACTGCTGGCCCTACCTGCACTGCAGCCACACCTACAGGAGGGAACTTCCTATACCCCTAAGGGAAGATCAGTGCTTTCACTCTTGATTTTAAAAGAAACAAAGTTCTGAAAGAAAGAGGGAAAAAAATTCAAAAATTTATTTTAAAAAACATTCAAAAAAATTTATCTTTTTAAAGATTTATGAAAGGTTGGCCGGCGCCGCAGCTCACTAGGCTAATCCTCCGCCTGTGGCACTGGCACACTGGGTTCTAGCCCCAGTCGGGGCACTGGATTCTGTCCCGGTTGCCCCTCTTCCAGGCCAGCTCTCTGCTGTGGCCCGAGAGTGCAGTGAAGGATGGCCCAAGTCCTTGGGCCCTGCACCCACATGGGAGACCAGGAGAAGCACCTGGCTCCTGGCTTCGGATCAGCGCGGTGCGCCGGCCGCAGTGGCCATTGCGGGGTGAATCAACGGTAAAAGGAAGACCTTTCTCTCTATCTCTCTCACTGTCCACTCTGCCTGTCAAAAAAAAAAAAAAAAAAAAAAAAGATTTATGAAAGGCAGAGTTACAGAGAGGCAGAAACAGAGGGAAGGAGAAAAGGAGGGAAGGAGGGAGGAAAAATGGGAGAAAGTGAGGAAGAGAGGAAGGGAGAGAGGAAGAGAGGGAGAGAGAAGGTCTTTCATTTGCAGGTTCACTTCACACATGGCTGCAATGGCCAGAGCTGGGCTGATCCAAAGCCAGGAGCCAGGAGCTTCTTCCAGGTCTCCCACGTGAGTGCAGGGGCCCAAAGACTTGTGCCATCTTCTCCTGCTTTCCCAGGCCATAACAGAGAGCTGGATCAGAAGTGGAGCAGGCAGGACTCAAACAGTCCAGCGCCCATATGGGATACCAGCCATGCAGATGGTGGCTTTACCTACTACGCCACAGTGCTGGGCTCCAAAAGATTTATTTTACAATGAGAATTTCTTAGATTACAAGTCCTGGAAGTGATTCAACATCAATCAAAGACAATGCATTCTGAAGTAGGCTAAAATGACTATAAAACTAAGAGAATAAACAATTCCACATCTGCTCCACACTGACCATGTGTCCCCCTGATTTCCCTGATTTCTTTCCTTGTAATAGTCTGGAACACAAATACCACAAGTCTGGTTTGTGTGCCAACACACCACTAAGCTGGGTTTGCTACAGGTAACAATAACTCACCAGGTCCTTCATTTCCCCCCACTTCCAAAACTTGTCTTAGAGAAGCCTTGTCCTCACAATTCCCTCGGCTGCATCACCAGATGACCAGAATTTACACCCCCAGAGAAAACCCAGCTGAAGATTGGGTTTAGGCTGACATTATCCATGGACTTGTAACGTGGGTTTTCCTTAGGCCTGGACAAGCAGTCAGAAGGGAGAGCTGTCCTGGGTAAGGCAGAAAGGGTCACCAGAGGGGTCTGAATCACGGTTAGGGGAGAGACGGATGATGACACAGCCACCTAGAGGAACAAGTGGGGACCACTAAGATTCCTACAGCAGCCACCAACTCAGGACATTTACTTTCACCACGCCACAGGACTACAAAATGCAACAGATTATGACCAGAAAGGCTGAATAAAGAAAAGTCAGAAAGACAACAAAACATAAACGAAAACTCTCCCCATTTCCTAAGGTCAAAGAAATTTGTGATTGAGGTTTCTTTGTTTCGGGTAGCTATTTTAAAATTCCAAACATCTTTATAAATAAAGGTATCTTACAGTTAAAAGACATTACTCATTTACAAAGTAAAATAATAAAAAACAATTTTTAAAAAATTCAGAAGATGGCTACACAAATACACCAGAGTGCCAAAGACAGCCTTGTGATCAGAATAAAATAAAATGCTAAAATAATATTGTAGATAATGCTTCTACATCAAAAGGTACTCACAACATAATTAAGTTTAAAATGTGGATTACAGGGGCCAGCGCTGTGGCATAGCAGGTTAGGCCACTGGCTGCAGTGCCATCATCCCATATAGGTCCTGGTTCAAGTCCTGGCTGCTCCACTTCCGATCCAGCTCCTGCTAATGTGCCTGGGAAGGCAGTGGAAGATGGCCTAAGTGCTTGAATCCTTGCCACCCACGTGGGAGACCCAGAGGAAGCTCCTGACTCCTGGCTTAGATCAGTGCAGCTACAGCCGTTATGGCCATTTGGGGAGTGAACCACTGGATGGAAGATCTCTCTCTCTCTGACTCTTTCTCTAACTCTGCCTTTCAAATAAATAAATAAAATCCTTTTAAAAAAAAAAGTGTGGGTTACAGAGGCTGGTGCTGTGGCATAGTAGGCTAAGCCTCTGCCGGCGGTGCTGGCATCCCATATGGGCACTCTGGTGTCTCGGCTGCTCCTATTCCAATCCAGGCCTCTGCTATAGCCTGGGAAAGCAGCAGAAGATGGCCCAACTCCGTAGGCCCCTGCACCCACATGAGAGACCTGGAAGAAGCTCCTGGCTCCTGGCCCATGGCTCCTGGCTTCAGATTGGCACAGCTCTGGCCATTGCAGCTACTTGGGGAGTGAACCAGCAGACTGAAGATCTTTCTATATATATATAACTCTGCATTTCTAATAAATAAATTAAAATCTTTTTTAAAAAGTGGGTTACAATAGAAAATGTTCTTTTAATCCAATTTTTTGTGTTTAAAAAAGTCTGTGGCCAGCGCCGCGGCTCAACAGGCTAATCCTCCACCTTGCGGCGCCGGCACACCAGGTTCTAGTCCCGGTCCAGGCGCCGGATTCTTTCCCAGTTGCCCCTCTTCCAGGCCAGCTCTCTGCTGTGGCCCAGGAGTGCAGTGGAGGATGGCCCAAGTGCTTGAGCCCTGCACCCCATGGGAGACCAGGAGAAGCACCTGGCTCCCGCCTTCGGATCAGCGCTGTATGCCGGCTGCAGCATGCCGGCCGCAGCGGCCATTGCGGGGTGAATCAACGGTAAAAGGAAGACCTTTCTCTCTGTCTCTCTCTCTCATGTCTCTTTCTCTCACTGTCCACTCTGCCTGTCCAAAAAAAAAAAAAAAAAAAGTCTGAAGGCATAAAATCTGTAATATTTTGGTAAAATATGTGGAATTTTGAATGATGTTGATTTTCTTTCTCTGTATTTTCTAATTTTACTGTAATAAACTGGTACCTGAGAAATGAATATTTTCTTCTAAAAACCCACTGCCGTTAGTAATTTGCTCTCTTAGCTTATGTCTAGTCATCAGAAAGAAGGTACAGTCACTCAAAAATCAGTTTACCTCTCAGTCATAGTCAAAATGCAAGCTGGATCATGACTCTATTTTTATATTTTCTTCACTTACAAATCCTTGGGAACTTGTACCTTTAACAAACTACTACTGGATAAAGAGCCCTTGCAGCCAGAGTACCTCAAAAATAACCTTTAAAGTGCATGGTCTGGGCCAGCGCAGTGGCTCACTAGGCTAACCCTCCGCCTTGCGGCGCCAGCACACCGGGTTCTAGTCCCGGTTGCCCCTCTTCCAGGCCAGCTCTCTGCTGTGGCCAGGGAGTGCAGTGGAGGATGGCCCAAGTGCTTGAGCCCTGCACCCCATGGGAGACCAGGATAAGTACCTGGCTCCTGCTATCGGATCAGCGTGGTGCACCGGCTGCAGCGCGCCAGCCGCAGCTGCCATTGGAGGGTGAACCAACGGCAAAGGAAGACCTCTCTGTCTCTCTCTCTCACTGTCCGCTCTGCCTGTCAAAAACTAAAAAAGAAAAAAAAAGTGCATGGTCTGGAGCTGGCGCTGTGGCGCAGCAGGTTAAGCAACTACCTGCATTGCTGCCACCCTTTGTGGGCACCAGTTCAAGTCCCAGCTGCTCTACTTTCAACCCTGCTCCCTGCTAATCTGCCTGGGAAGGCAGTGGAAGATGGCCCAAATGCTTGGGTCCCTGCACCCATGTGGGAGACCCAAAGAAGCTCCTGGCTTTGGCCTGGGCTAGCCCTGGCTTTTTCAGCCATTTGGGCTGTCTCTGCTTCTCTAACTGCCTTTCAAATAAATAAATACATCTTTTTTTAAAAAAAAGTTCATGGTCTATTCAACGATGTAGAAGTTCCAGACAAGCAATCAGGCAAGAAAAGGAAATTATAGGCATCCTAATGCAAAAGGAAGAAATAAAACCATCTCTACTACAAATGAAATGGCCTTCTATACACAAAATCCTTAAGAATCCATCAAAAAAAATTATTGAAATTATTGAATTCAGTAAAGTTGCAGGATATAAGGTAAAAAAAAAAACAAGTTGTATTTCTCTATATTAGCAATGAATTATCCAAAAAGGGAATTAAGAAAACATTCCATTTATAGCGTCAAGAAGAATAAGATTAGGGGCACCTAATGGGGTACATGCAGCAGGCTAAGCCACCGCTGTGGACTGTCGCTCCCCCTCTTCGTGGAGGAACGACACAGGACCCTGCGCTGTTCTTTTGTCTGCTCGGCCCTCCCCGGGTTTGCTGCTGGTTCTTCCCGGGTTGGCTACTGTCCCTTCCACCTTCGTGGAAGGGCGGTTCCCCCTGCCACTTTCCCCACTTCCGCGGGGGAGCGACACACCGCCGGCCGGCTCTCTCGGGGGCTGCTCAGATGTTCCTCAGGTGTTCCTGGTGCATGTTGTCTCTCTCCTCCTTTATAGTCCTCTTCCACCAATCCCAACTCTGCTACCCACACGCCGAGTACGCTGCTCTCCTCCAATCAGGAGCAGGTCCTGCTGTTTATTGGTTGAACTGGAGGCAGCTGTGTAGAAGCTGTTACTCCCTTCTCAGCGCCATATTGTGGGAGAGCAGATGCATAGAATAAGTCTTAATTCCAGTAACAGTCTAGTCTGAGTTGCTCCCCACAGTGGACAGTCACATCCCTAAGTACCTGGGGCTGAGTGCCAGCTGCTCCAACGTAAGTCCAGCTTCCTACTGATCAACACCTTGGGAGGCAGCAGATGACGATCAAGAACTTGGGTTACTGCCACCCGTGTGGGAACAGCATTGAGTTAAAGGCTCCTGGCTTCGGTCTGGCTCAGCCCCAGCTGTTGTGGGCATTTGAGGAATAAACTAGTAGATGGAAGATCTCTATCAATCTCTCTCTTTCTCTCTCTGAAGCTCTTTCAAATTAAAAATAAACAAACTTACAAAAAAATAGAGAATAAATTCAATCACTCATTCACTGGAAACTATAAAACACTACTGAAACAAATCGAAAGAGTAACTAAATAAATGGAAACGCTCCCCATGCTCATGAATCAGAAAGTTTTTGGTTTTGCTACTTTGCAAAGACAACAATACAAAGTGACCTAGAAATTCAAGGCAATGCCTATCAAAGTCCCAAAAACCTTTTTTGCAAAAACAGAAAAGTTGATCCTAAAGGCATATGGAAATGCAAGGACCCCAAAGAGCCAAAACAATCTTAAAAAAGAACAAAGCTGGAGAATCAACACTTTTTCATTTCAAAATTTATAACAAACTACAGTAAACAATACAGTACTGGCATACAGACAGACACATACATCAATAGAACATAACAGAATACTCCAGAAATAAGCCCATACATTTATGGACAACTGCTATTTTGTTTGAAAGGCACAGAAACAGACAGGAAAAAAAAAAAAAAGATGTAAAATCTTCCATCTACTGGTTCACTCCCCAAATGCCCACAAAAACAGGAGTTGGGCCAGGCCAAAGCCAGGAGTCCTGAACTAAATCCAGGACTCTGACATTGATGGCAAGAATCCAAATACTTGATTCATCACTTTCTGCCTTCCAGGTGAGCATATGTAGGAAGCTAGAACCAAAATAGGAGCCGATACTCAAATCCAGGTTCCAATATAGTACGTGAACACCCCAAGTAATGTCTCAACTATTGCATCAAACACCTACCCCTTGATTAACTAATTTCTGACTAGGGTGTCAAGAATATTCAGTGGAAAAAGGATAGTCTCTTCATCAACTGGTCCTGGGAAGAGTGGATATCCACGTGCAAAAGACTGAAACTGGACCTGTACCTCACACCATATACAAAAATTAACAAAAAATAGATCAGTGGAGCCAGGCATTTGGTGGAGCAGCGGAGACATCTACAGTTCATGTTGTGAGTGCCTGGATCAAGTTCCAGCTCCTCCACTTCCAATCCAGCTTCTTGCTAATGCAAGATGGCAGCAAAGGTACTGGGTCCTTGAGGCCCGTGTGGGAGATCCAAATTGTGTTCCAGGCTCCTGGCTTTGACCTGACCTAGCCCTGGCTGTTGTGAGCATTTCCAGAATGAACCAGCAACAGATGATCTCTTTCTCTCTGCCTTTGAAATAAAATGAAAATTTAAAAAAAAATGGATCAATGATCTAAATATAAAAGAAAACATATACTTTTATGACCTTGGATTTGGCAATAGCTTCTTAGATATGAAGCTGAATGCATAGACAACAAAACTTTGTAAGTTCTATGTGTCAGTTAAAAACAAGATAGACTTCAAAAACATTAAAATTTTCTGCACATCAAAGGAGACTATCAGGAAAGTAAAAGGACAATCCACAGAATGGGAGAAAATGCTTACAAATCATATCTGATAAGAGTCTATTATGCAGAGTATGTAAACAACTCCTAAAACTCAATGTCAAAAGGGCCTATTTTTTGTACAAGGAAAAATAAAGAATTTGAATAGACATTTCTCCAAAGATAAACAAATGACCAACAAGCACTAAAGAAGGGTAATATCATTAGTCATTAGGGAAATGAAAATCAAAACCACAATGAGATACTACTTTCTACCCACTAGACTGGCCATTATCAAAACAAAAAAGGAAGGGGCCAGCACTGTGGCATAGTAGGTTAAGCCTCCGCCTGCAGCACCAATATCCCATACGGGTGCCGGTACTAGTTCCAGCTGCTCTTCTTCCCATACAGCTCTCTGCTATGGCCTGGGAAAGCAGTAAACGATGGCTCAAGTGCTTGGGCCCCTGCACCCGAGTGGAAGACCCAGAAGAAGCTCCTGGCTCCTGGCTTCGGATTGGCCTAGCTCCAGTCAATTTGGTCATTTGAGGAGTGAACTAGCAGATGGAAGACCTTTCTCTCTGTCTCTGTCTGTAACTCTGTCAAATAAATAAATAAAATCTTAAAAAAAAAAAAGGAAAATAGAAAATGTTGGCAAGCATGTGGAGAAGTTAGAATCTCATACATTGCTGGTGAGACTATAAAATGGTGCAGCTTCAAAACAGGTCAGCAGTTTACCAAAAAGTTAAATATAGAATTACTATATGACCCAGAAATTCCACTCCTAGGTAAACACAAAAAAATAATACTGGAACTCGGTGTTCAAACAAATATACATGAATGTTCACAGTAGCACTATATATGATAACCAAAAGGTAGAATACCTCTTGCTATGATTTGAATGTGTCCCAATCCTCAATGCAAATGCCAATTTGTTTGATGTAAGACTTAGAAGGGAATTAGGATCAGATGAGGTCATGAGGATGGGACCCCAGGACGGCCTCTGTGGCTTTAAAGAGGAGGAGGGGAGGCTTGCTGTCAGCCTGCAATGCCCTCCATCACGTCTGATGCAGCAAGAAGGCCTTCACCAAATATGCCAAGCGGTTGCTGGCACCAAGCTCTTGAACTTCCCATCCTCCAGAACCATGAGCCAAATAAATATCTCAGATATTTTGTTATGGAAACAGAAAATGGACTAGGACATCAGAACCAAAATACCAGTCTCAGGTATGTTGCTATAACAATAAAAACAGACTAAGACAAGTCCTAATGTCCAAGAGCTGAGTAATGGAAAATATGGTCTACCCATACAAATATTAAGCAGTCATAAAAAGGAATGAAGTACAGATACATTCATCTCTCCTTTTGGAGAGATGAAAATGACTTGGAACCAGACAGAGGTGATGGAGGCACAGTGTTGCAAACATACAACATGCTATATAAAAATTGTTTGTGGTTCATTTTATGTGACATGAGTTATACTTCAATAAAAAATACAAAAAGTATAGTCTAACAACTTAAAATATTTTAAACAAATTTATTTTCTGTTCAGAAACCACCACAGGTTTTTAAACAGATTAACAGCTGTTGCACTGTAACATTTTTTATAAAGCAACTCTCCAAATTACTTCTACAAGTAATATTAACAGAATGCCCTATTTCTTACCAGAAGCCTCTTTTCCATTCTGCTTTTCATAGAGGGTGCCCACAGACATGAGGAAAACAATCATCAGGAAAACTGGAATTCTCCATGAGCCAGCCAGGGATGCTGCAAACGAGGAAGAACAGTTTCAGTGAAACAAAAGCCTTCTAATTTTGTTTTTAAAAAAGACTCCACTTTGTAAACTGACACAAGGATTTGGTATGCTTGCTCATAAAGCCCATCAAAAAGATAACTTCAGCTCAGGGTTTCCAGAGGAAAATCTGCCCCTGCTCCCAGAGGTCCCTGTGTAAAAGGCCAGGAATGTGCCAGCCTATCTTTAATGAGCTTGTACTGCCTGAGGAATTGAAAATACAGAGTTTAAGAGACCATCCTAACTTCAAACCACCCATCTGACCCCAAGAAAGACCAGAATCAGGAGGGATCCTTGGTTCTCTGAAAATACCACAGGACGTGAATCCTCATGGTAGAAGAGAATGGCCCAAAAGCACCCAGCACCCCAGTACACCCCACTCCACCTTAGCATATTAACAGGCCACCTCAACCATCAGCATTTCTCAGAGAGGCTCCAGGGCCACATAAGGTACCTGCCAGCCTCCCTCCTCTGCCTCCACCAAATCCAGAGGGAGGCTCAGCAGACAGCAGGGAGTCTTGTACATAAACCCCTCTGGCACTCCAACTCAACACAGTCAGAGAGCAACGTTTTTGTCCCACATCAGGTTCTGAGCAGACATTTCCCAGCTGACTGCTGTTCATCTGATTGTTAACAAAATAAGGAGCTCTAACATAGGTACCCTATGGCTCTGGGCACCTGAATTTTGTTTTTAAATTAGAACTTGACATTTCCAACGACTAGAGATAACATTCCCAACCCTATGTATCACGCTGAAAAACCACTCAACAGCATCCTAGCAGCCACCCAGCTAATCGTGAATGGTTTTCCCTAACAGTGCACTTATGACTCCAAGCAGGGATTTGTCTTCCTGAAAAGTGCGCACCGCTGTGACAACTCCCATTCATGGTTACAGATCCGTCCAAACCACTCTTTTCACAGGGCACTCCTTCCTGTATTAGAAGCAGACCTTCATATGTTACATCCTACTTACCCTGCCCCCTCCCAGTCCCTCCCGCCCCAGCCCCCTCCTCTTATCCCGAGAAAACATCTTTACTAGTTCCTGTAATTTTCTCACATGTGATTCTGAGCCCCTCTTATCCTCCTTGACTGGTTATCTATGTCCTCCTGCGGGCTGACACTCAGATATGACCATGACCGTCAAGTATGCTCTTTTTAAGATATAGTTATTCTTAAAAGGCCTTTCTGAAAATAAATATGTAATATATTGAAGAGACATTTTAAAACATCTCATTTTCATTAATATTAATGAAAAGTTACAGCACATTTCCTCCAAATTATTTTCAATAATTTTAAAATACAACATAAAATGCTAGAAAGAGTTCGCTTTCACACAGTCAGCCTCTGCTGACATTAAATTAGATTTAAAAAAAAAAAAAAAAAAGGACCCACCTAAATGAAAAAGCAATAGAATCCAGACAGGAATTGAAACTGCTCTCAAGTAGCGTTCAGTGCTTGCATTCCACTTGAATGAAACAGTCAACACATAGCCAACTACTAACGTCCAGATCTTAAATAAATGAAATATAAAAGACACAGTTTTAAAATATATCCACGTCGAAGTGAGCACACAATTACACAAAATTTGCCAGCATCTGTACAGCAGGAGCACTCTAGAGGCAGCACAGAGAAGATGAATGTTGGTGGTGCTGAAAGAATGGAGCCAGATTCTCCTCCTTAATTAAGTTTTGATGCAACTGGGTGTCTGAAATTTCACATAGTGACATTTAAATGTTTAACCAAAAACATAGAGTTTTAACATATGCTAAAGTTCAAAACTCATCTTATGCACAAGAATACTTGAGATAAAATACTCAAAGTATAAGTCACAGACTTAAGAACTTAATCTTATGAAATCCCTAACATTTTCTCTATTTAATGCTGAAAAGAGAAAACAAATTCCCACAAAGAATCAAGTGAGAAGATTCTATTCCAGCCTATGAAAGATGCTTGTTACTGTAAAACGATGTTTTTAAAGCTAGAAAGGCACTGGCTGAAGTGTGACCATGCTGAAATAATCCAGGTAACAGATGGTGAGAGCCTCATCCACAGCTAAATGTACCAGTTGAAGAAACATGTCCCAGAAGAAAAAAAAAAAGTTAGTAGAGAATAGCAAGACAAAAAAAAAAAAAAAAAGCCAACGCCGTGGCTCACTAGGCTAATCCTCCGCCCGCAGCGCCAGCACCCCGGGTTATAGTCCTGGTTGGGGCGCCGGATTCTGTCCCGGTTGCTCCTCTTCCAGTCCAGCTCTCTGCTGTGGCCCGGGAGTGCAGTGGAGGATGGCCCAAGTCCTTGGTCCCTGCACCCGCATGGGAGACCAGGAGGAAGCACCTGGCTCCTGCCTTCGGACTGATGCAATGCACCTGCTGTAGCAGCCATTTGGGCAGTGAACCAACAGAAGGAAGACCTATCTCTCTGTCTCTCTCACTGTCTAACTCTGCCTGTCAAAGAAAAAAAAAAAAAAGACTGATTTATCTGAAAGACAGTTACAGAGAGAGAAGGAAATCTTCCATCCACACAGAGATCTTCTATCTGCTGATTCACTCCCCAAATGGCAGCAAGGACTGGGGTAGGCCAGGTCGAAGCCAGGATTCTAGAACTCCATTAGGTCTCCCATGTGGGTGGCAGGGACTCAAAGTTTTTGCTGCTTTCCAGGCACATTAGCAAGGAGCCAACTGGAAGTGGAGCAGCTGGGACTCAAATGACACTCATAAGGGATGGCAGAGTTTCAGGTACTAGCTCCACAGCAGGACTTGAGAACAGATGTGACCAGGGACCCATGGCCAGTTTGCTTACACTAAAGACAGGAAGTATCCAAAGAAGCCGGTGCTAGCTGTACTGAAATTCAAACTAGCTCCAATGTCATTCTGATCATCTCTATCAATAGAGATAATATTTGGGTCTTAATCATTCTGATTGTATCTATCAATGAAAATAATATCTGGGCCTCAGAAACATTTACAGCTTCTGCCTAAGAATTCAGTGACCCCTACTAAATATTAATAGAGTCTGAAACTTTCATAAAGAAGCTCATCAGAGTGCAATTTACAAAAGTGAAAAGGTCAACAACGGGGAAATTACGGATGATTCATGCAGTAAAATGTTCTACAACCATTAAAATCTTTCTTAAAAAAACAAAACTATACGGTTTAAAAATCTCTAATATTGGGCCAATGTTGTGGCACTGCTGCTTAAGCTGCTGCTTAAGACACCGACATCACATAGAGGACCACTGGTTCATGTCCCAGCTGCTCCACTTACAAGCCAGCTCCCTACCCACGGCCTGGGAAAAGCAGTGGAAAATGGCCCAAGTGTTTGGGCCCCTGCACCCATGTGGGAGACCAGGATAAAGCCCCTGTCTTCAGCCTGGCCCAGCCCTGGCTGTTGTAGCCATTTGGGGAGTGAACCAGTAGATGGAAGAGCTCTTTCTCTGTCTCCCCTCTCTCTAACTCCGACTTTCAAGTAAATTAAAAAAAAAAAAAAAAAACTTTTTAAAGGCTAAATTGAGCTTTTAGATTAAAAACTCAACTCAGGGCCGGCCCTGTGGCGCAGTGGGTTAAAGCCTTGGCCTGAACCACCAGCATCCCATAAGGGCATCAGTTCTAGTCCCAGCTGCTCCTCTTCCAATCCAGCTCCCTGCTATGGCCTAGGAAAGCAGAAGATGGCCCAAGTTCTTGGGCCCCTGCACCCACATGGGAGATCCGGAAGAAGCTCCTGGCTCCTGACTTCAGATTGACTCAGCTCTGGCTGTTGCAGCCATTTGGGGAGTGAATCAGCAGATGGAAGACCTCTCTCTCTGTCTCTACCTCTCTCAGTAACTTTCAAATAAATAAAAAAACTCAACTCCACACACACAGGATGGGAAGAGAACATTGAAGCAGCGTTGCCTCTAAGGGCCGGAGTACGACTGCTGTGAGTGCCTATTCATAAAGTACAACATTCGCACCCGGGAGAGTGAGGGTGTCAGTGAATTCTGCACTACCAAGTCACATGAGCAGTAAAATTCAGCCGGGGAAAGCAAAAGGAAATGACATGTATGAGACACAGCCCGGGGTAACAACTGTTTAGCTTAGAAAAAAGGGGGTGATGGCATGATTTGACAGCTATCTTCAAACATTAAAAAATGTCATCTGGGAGAAGTGTGACACTACATTTTCTGTGGTTCTGAGGCAGAAATAATAGGTGGGAATTAGGAAGTACCACATTTCAACTCAGAATCAGGATGTTTTTCTAACAAATGATAAAAAATAGAATAAGCTGCCACCACTAACGCTTCTGAGCCAACAGCAACTCTTAAGTCAGAGATGACATGCAGGAAAGTCGTCGATCAAGAGCATCACAAAGGGTTCACACTTTCACACTGAGAAGTTTTTGTTTCCCATCTGAACCTGTAAGGAATTACTATCAGTTTCAAGGAAGAAAAAAAAAAAAGAGAGAAAGAGGGAGACTCTTTTTTTTTTTTTTTAAGAAATTCATGATCTTAAGAGAAAGAAGTATGTATTTTCATCTAGTAAGCCTATTTCATTTTGGTTTAAGAGAAGTATTGGGGTAGGCATTTGGCCTAGCAGTTAACCTCACATCAGAATATTTGGGTTCAATGCTGGGCTCTGGCTCCTGACTCCAGCTTTCTTCCAATGCAGACTGTAGAAGGCAGCAGTGATGGCTTGGCTCAACTAACTGGGCTCCTGTCACCCACATGGGAAACCTCAACTGAGTTCCCAGCCTAGTCCCAGTCACTGCAGGCACCTAGGGAGTGAGCCAGAAGATAAATAATTTTTAAATTAAAGATAAACATAACTACTTATTAAATATATTCCCCAATTCTACTTTCAGGATATTTTACAGATATATAAATGTTCACTGTTATAGTTTACTCTACAAAAAAAAAAAAAAAAAAAAAAAAAAAAACCTGACAACTGTCATTTTATAGGGAATTGTTTAAATATATCCAAAATAGTTCAGACTTTTTTAAAAGGTGTGATGAATATCTATATTCAATGTCATAGTGTAAATTTATGCATATGTAAGCTTACAATGGTGAAAATATATTCAACAAAAAATGTTTAAAAAACATTTCTGGATGGTTGGATTTCAAAGGGTAAATTCCTTCTTTATGCTTTTTCACAAGTACTGATTTTTCTCCTAAGAGTAGATAATAGCCTTATAAACAGGTAAGAAGTATTTTTAACTTCAAAAGATTATTTTGGCTTATATAGAGATTCTCTTCAATATTTTCAAGTGTTTCCTCAAAGTATTTACAGAAGTATTATTAATTCAGAAGTTATGGCCAAAACCAAATAAATTTCTTTAAAAAAATAAAAAAGAAAGGAAAAAAGTATGGTCATTTATAAAAACACTTTAGAGTTGACATTACCTAAACTATTATGATGATACAATTACCAATGGCTAAAAACCGTTATCAGAGTAGTCTAACACAAATTCAGAGCAAAGAAAATCTGTTAGGAACATTTTCTAAATGGCATCCAGGGAGAAAAGTATTTAAACTCTAGCCATATTAAAAAGGAAGAAGTAATCAAAATATCCACAATATGACTGTAAGTCAAAGAGCAACATGCACAATTATAGTATGTTATTCTATTTTTGTTTTAAAGAGACAAAAAGTGTACTTCACAAAGACACAAAGAAACACTTAGAAGGTGACGCATCAGTTACTAATAGTAACACCTCTAAAGCAGGCATAATGTCAGGAAAAGGGAACATTCCCTTTCACCATACAAACTTCCAAGCTGCTAAAACTACTTTTTTACATAACAAACGTGCTTTACTTGAGTCGACTTTGAGTTTTTTATTCTTAAACCTTCACTAACACCTCTAAGCAAACCTGTTCATGTGTGAATTCTCTTCCAGGCATAAACCAAAGTGCCAAGGTTATAGGTAAAAGGGCATTTTCCTCAAACTTACCATCTCCAATACAATGTGTCCTTTTCAAAATCTGCATTCCATCGTCATTTTAAAGCACCAATGTGCTAGATAAGACTGCAGAAAGCTTGGCACCATGATTTAGCACAAGTACAGCAAACTAACAGATGAATCACATTTTCCTTTCATTTGACAGCAATAAAGTACACTTTTCTGGTCAAACAACAGATTAAATACATAAAACTGAAGTACACACTCTGCCTTGTAGACTGTGTCTCTGTGTTATTAGTTATCACTGGGCATCACCTGGAAAAACAAGTCTTTTCCAGAAAGAGTAAATGAATACTTCCTCCCAAGTTATAGGACCACAGCCCTAATCACAGCTCCAACCAGCAACTGCTTCAGGTACTTCATTCCCCTTTAAAGCAGCTTCACTTCAATCTGGAAACTGTTCTCTTTGTCATATGCCAAGAATTTTTATAATCAAGGTCCTTAACTGCGAAAGAACTAAGCTCTGGAAACCTTCGTCTTCACTGTAGCCAGGCAAGCAGAAACAAATCTAGAAAGGGCTTAGACGTGGAATCAAGTAGATCTGAAAGACGACTAATGTGTACTTCTTAAAGGGCCTCTTGTGATCCCTGACACAGAACTTCAAGGAAACAGGAATCATCCCAAAGGCAGCCCTTCACTTACCACAACTGGGCTGAAGTGGCCCAGAGTTGAGTCCTCACCTGTCAAGGTCACAAAGCAAATTACTGACACAGCCGGGTTTAGAACCTAAGGGCTGGGGCTGGTGCTGTGGCACAGGACAAGCTTTCACCTGTGGCACCAGCATCCTATATGGGCGCCAGTTCATGTCCTGGCTGCTCCACTTCCGATCCTGCTAATGTGCCTGGGAAGGCAGCAGAAGATGGCCCAAGTGCTTGGGCTGCTGCACCTGTGAGGGAGACCCAGAAGAAGCTCCTGGCTTCAGATGGGCCCAGCTCTGGCCGTTGCAGCCATCTGGGGAGTGTACCAGCGTACCCCTCTTTATCTCTCCCTCTGTCTGTAACTCTGCCTCTCAAGTAAATAAAACCTTGGGGCCAGCAGGGCCAGCGCTGTGGCACAGAGGGTTAAAGCCCTGGCCTGAAGCGCCAGCATCCCATATGGGCGCCGGTTCAAGTCCCAGATGCTCCGCTTCCAATCCAGCTCTCTGCTATGGCCTGGGAAAGCAGTAGAAGATGGCCCAAGTGCTTGGGTCCCTGCACCTGTGTGGGAGACGCAGAAGAAGCTCCTGGCTTCGGATCAGCGCAGCTCCAGCTGTTGCGGCCATCTGGAGAGTAAACCATCAGATGGAAGACCTCTCTCTCCGTCTCTACCTATCTCTCTGACTCTGTCTTTCAAATAAATAAAATAAGATCTTTTTAAAAAGTAAATAAAACCTTATAATAAATAATAAAAACCTAAGGTCTTCTGATCTTTCAGCTGCTATTTTTCGTACCTCGTGCTTTTTTACAAAAATGGAAATAATGGGTTCAGAGGACATGGAGAAAATAGATTTGCTACTACTGCAAAAACTGTTAATGATCTGAACAAGAAGGCCGGACACTTCCTAGGAGAAAGATGGTGGAGTAGAGGAAGCCATTTGTTTTTCAGATTTAGCTTGCACTATCCTACACTACAGAGACATGCCAAGGACCGAGTCACATGGGAGCCTGTTGCAACAGTTGATTTTTAAAAGCATTCTGAAATCAACTAGTAAGTCAGTAAAATGTTTTAATGTATTTGAAAGTTGAAAAAGAATTAGAAAAAGAATTAGAGATTTTTAGTCTTCCACTTGTAAGCAGGATGGAGTATTTTAGGAGACAGGAGTGGAAGGAAAGAGCTAGAAGACTGAAGTAATACAAAAGTGACAAAAAGAACTGAACTGGAAAGATGAACTGGCAACAAAGGAAAACACGGGTCCTAGGGACAGCACAGTGGAAAACTGGACAGGACCTGGAAAACGCCACAGCAGTTTAACAGAGAAGACAGACGGGAAATGACTGAGGTTTCCAGATGACTAGGAATCTCTAAGGGAATACCTCTGATTTGTTCAATCCTAATAGTCTTCTATTATTTTCCTAAAACTATAATCAATTTGTATTTTTTAAAGAATTTTTTTTTATTTGAAAGTCAGAGTTACACAGAGAGAGGAGAGGCAAAGAGAGAGAGGTCTTCCATCCACAGCAGGGACTGAACCAGCGTCCCTATGGGATGCTGGCACAGCAAGTGGCAGCTTTACCTGCTAAGCCACAGTGCCTGCCCCCTGTATTTTTTTTTTTTAATATGCAGAGAGAGGAATGTCTTCCATCCACTCACTGGTTCACTCCCCCAAATGGCCACAACAGCTGGAGCTGGGCTGATCCAAAGCCAGGAGCCAGGAGCTTCCTCTGGATCTCCCACGCCTGGGCCCAAGGACTTGGACCATCTTCTACTGCTTTCCCAGGCCACAGCAGAGAATGGATAGGAAGTGGAGCATATGGGATTCAAACCAGCGCAATATGGGATGCCACAGTGCTGACCCTCAATTTGTATGTTTTAAATGTAACAATTTAAACACAATGTATTAGGAGAAAATTTTAATACCTTCATTGTATGTTGTTCTGAAGAGTTTTAATGACTGCTGTCTGTTGCCACTTGCTGACAGGACCAACAGATCAACCTCTAAGTTAGTTTGACACATAAAATCCCCTGCTCCTACCTCACAGGATTGTTGTGAGGACAAAATGACACCCATGGAAACACTGAATCCAATGTCTGCACATAGTATCAAAAGTTGTATCTTAAACACAGGAATTGTCAGCTCACAAAACATAGATTTGCTTAAATGTTTTCTGCCTCGCTCATCCACACCTCTCTTCAACAGCAGGCTCAAAGCTGTCTAGAAAGTATAAAGGCCGCTGGTCTGTAAAGGCAGCCCTGCCTTTGTGATCTTGGGCTCACAAAACCACACAGCTGTGTGTGTCCTATGAGATAAAGTTTCAGGGTGGGCCTCCTGCCAGTCACATGACCACCTTTCACTTTATGTCAGGCCTTCATCAGCACTTCTGGCTGAGAGGTGAGGGAGGACTCCCTGCTTCCCATTCAAAGCTCACCCTCATCCCACTACCTCCATTTCAGCAGGTAAAACTCGCAACTGAGATCAACTGGAGACACCACTCCAAACTCAGTTTTTTTTTGTTTTTTTAAAGATTTATTTCATTTATTTGAAAGTTACAGAGAGAGGTAGAGACAGACAGGTCTTCTATCCACTGGTTCACTCCCCAGATGGCCGCAATGGCTGGAGCTATACCGATCCAAAGCCAGGAACCAGGAGCCTCCTCCAGGTCCCCACATGGGTGCAGGGGCCCAAGCACTTGGACCATCTTCTACTGCTTTCCCAGGCCATAGCAGAGAGCTGGATCAGAAGAGAAGCAGCCAGGACTCGAATCGGTGCCCATATGGGATGCTGGCACTTCAGGCCAGGGCTTTAACCCACTGCCCCACAGCGCTGGCCCCCATACTCAGTTTTAGTTAATGCATGCTGTCTCTTCCATCACAGGTTCTTAGGATTTTTGATTTTTTTTGTTTTTCAATGCTCTTCTCTTCTTCTTCTCTCCTATCAGTTCAGCCACACAGCTTAGTTCCAAGCCTTTCCAAAAATCATTCATTGGCTTAACCTTTCTCTTCTTACCCCCAAGCTTACTTCATTTCCACTTACCCACAACCCATGCAAGCAAAACATAAAGAAGAGGGTTTATCTACACTAAGATATTTAAAGATATATCCCCTAGATGAGAACACTTCACAAATACTTAACTCCCCAACTCTGTCCATTGATTATCCAATGAGAGCCTGGCATCCACTAATCATGCCAATTTACCCCTGCGCTCAACTTCTCTCTCTAGTATGAAAATACATCATTCATATACGGGAGGCTTTTCCTGTGTGACTTCCTACAGTCTGATGGATATGTCACTTGGGCAGTATCAACAGTCAAAAATGTCAGCAGAGTTAAGTCACCCACAGCCCACACTGGAGAACCTGGTTTGAGTCCCGGTGCTGCTGCCAACACAGCTTCCTGCTAAAGTGCATTCTGGGAAGCAGCAGGTAATGGTCTGGGTCCTTGGGTCCCTGACACCCACATAGGAGACCCAGATAGTTTCAGTCTGTTCCTGGCTGTGCTGGGCAGTTGGTGGGGGGGGGGGTGGTGGTGGTGGTAAACCAATGGAAGATCTCTCTCCATCTATCTGTTCGAAATAAAGTTTTTAAAAACCTTCTCCAGAGGCCAGCACTGTGGTGCAGTGGGTTAATGAATGCCCTAGCCTGAAGTGCCGGCATCCCATATGGGCTGCTCCACTTCCAATCCAGCTCTCTGCTATGGCCTGGGAAAGCAGTAGAAGATGGTCCAAGTGCTTGGGCCCCTGCACCCACGTAGGAGACCCAGAAGAAGCTCCTGGCTCCAGGTTTTGTATCAGCGCAGCTCTGGCCGTTGCGGCCAACTGCGGAGTGAACCATTGGATGGAAGAACTCTCTCTCTCTGCCCTTCCTCTTCTCTCTCTTTCAAATAAATTAATTAATTAAAAAAAAAAAAAAAAACTTCTCCCTAGCTTTTTTTCTAAGTTAGCAGATTCTATAATTGTGTCTGACTTTGAGAAGATGGAGTATGCTGAGGATAAGAATTAAGTCAGAGGAGTCCTTGTATTTCTTAACAGCTCATAGTGTTCCACCCTCTGCGTAAGTCATGCAACGCATTTAACTGAATTGTGAAATAGGTGAAAGAGCACTGAACTGCGCCTCCACACAAGTGAACCACAGAAGTGTTCACAAGCTCTGTGACTTTGAGACAATCACATTTTCTGTGCCTGTGGCATGTCCACTGCCACTGGAACATGCTCACATATGATTATATGCATCCTGAAGACAGGCCCTGCATCTACTCCTCTTGTTAATCCCTCACAAAGCCCAAGACCTAACAAAAAGCTCAATCAAGTTTTAACTCGTCCCAAGAGATGGTTCCAGCAAGAAAGAATACAAGTCTGGGATCACTCATTCTACCAATGACCTCAGGCAAGTCAAAACCCTGGTAACAGATAAGGAGCATTATTTTGCAACTTAATGATGTCAAAGTTCACTGAACTTCAATGGACAAAGGAAGTGAATCAAAAGTATTCTCAAATGGTACTTGTTACTGATCACTAAGCATTCTCATGCATCAAATATTCATGTTTTTAACACTACCCAGTTAAATATGTGAATAAATAAATGGTCTACAATACAGTCTGTCATTAGATTATCTCTGAATTTCTTCCTTTTCTAAAGCTCCTTGATTTTTCTAAGGATGAGTGCAGGGTAATCCAAGCACCACAAATGTACCTCTCCACCCAGTCTGTTCCAGGAATCCAGGCGGGAAGCCACAAGGGTCCCAAGAAGTGTGGGGATAGAGGCCTCAGCACTCAACACCCAGAAGGGGGCGGGGAGGCTATAATGAAATCACCGGGGCCGGAGGCTGCAAGAATGCTGTTTCGGCACTTGAGGAACCTGATTGCCTCGATCAGGCCCTAGCCTGTCCACCGGATGGCAAAGTGGACTAGAGTCTCTAAGATCCCTTCCAGCTCCAGCCTCCAACTGTGCAAAACCGACCTTCGCGGAGCAAGCGCTCCCTCTCCGATCGGGAGTAACACCAAGCCCCTAACCCGGCCGGCTCCGGACCCGCTCCTGGGAAAGTGGAACAGCTACACTCAACGGGGGCCCCAGCCCCCCGACAGGGCTCATGAATACGGATGGGGGCGGAGCGGGAGCAGCAGTGCTGTTTCGAATCACTCGCGCCCTCTCTTTGGAAGGAAGTGCTCCAGATTCCTACGGCGTGGGAAGGCAGGCGGAGACGGACGCTCAGTACAGCACCGGTGTGGACCTTCGGTCGCCCCTGCACGGCGACGAGGACCCGCGGGGCTGCTCCGCAGCGAGCTAGGGGTGCGGGGAACGGGACGGCGCGCTCGCTGGGGCCCCCGGCCCGCCGCTCACTCACCCACAGGCTGCTGAAGTAGTCCAGCCCGCGGCAGATGAGCGCGCCCGCGTGCGCCAGCAGCACCTGCACGCCCAGGTAGCTACCGAGGCAGTAGAGGCCATACAGCAGCGGGCCGCCGGCGCCCAGCAGCAGCAGCAGGCGGCGGCGGCGCAGCGCCTGCTCGCCCAGGGCCTCGACCCCGTAGTCGGCGAAGCAGAGCGGCAGCAGCAGCGCGGCCAGCACGATGGGCGTGTGCGCGCGGTGCAGCCGCTGCAGCCAGTGGCGGCCCAGGCGCGTCAGCGAGCTCTTGAAGGGGTGCAGGAAGGTGCCGCACAGCACGGCCCACAGCAGCGGCCGCAGGAAGGCCTCGAGGATGAAGTAGACCAGCACGGCCGCGCCGCAGCACAGGCACACGAACAGCACGGCTCCCGTGTTGTAGAAGGCCTGCTTGATGGGCTTGTCGAAGCGCAGCGCCAGCGCCGCCGTCCGCGGAGTTTCCCCGCCGCCGCCGCCCGGTCCCACCCCGCGCGGGACCCGCGGCGCCTGCTCCGGGGAGCCCCGCGGGCTGTGCGCCTCGGCAGGGCCGCCGCCGCCGCGGTCAGCCATCTCCCTTTTGCAGCGGCCGCCGCGAGGCGGTACTGGAACTGGCGGGGAGCAAGGGTGGAAGGCGGAGGGGGTGGTGGCGGCGCGCGGCCTTGTGGGGGTTGTAGTTCTTTGCGGGGCATCGAGCACGCACGTGACCTTCGGAAAACTACAGTTCCCAAGGGGCACTGGGGGAGCTCCTCCGCCCTAGAGAAGCCTTAGTCCTTTGGGCCCTTAGGGTCCAGGTAACAAGTTTCCGGAGATTAAAAAAAAAGAAAAGAAAAAAGCTCCCTTCACTCATTGGTTAGTGTCAACCTTCCAGGAGGCGGGAACCCAAAGAGGCGCTGCTTTCAGAGATTGGAAATCCAAACTAGGCGCTAGAATCCCCGGGAGAGCGCGTGTGTGAGAGGCCGATGGGGGAATTCTATCCACGGATTTCATAAACATGTAAATATTTGCACCAGTTTATTTGAGGATTTTTTAAACAGCGATTACCGTATGGTAGGCTCTGTTCTTAAGTGGCTCACTCCTATTAACTCATTTAATCCTTAGAACAACCCGCTAAAGTATCGTTATTTTCCTCGTTTTACCAACAGGAAAGCTGAAGCGGAGAGATGTGAGTACCTAGTCACGTAACCGCCAAGTGGCAGAGGCAGAATTGGAAGTCAAGGAGTCTGCACCTTTCATCTACAACACTTGGCTAACTGCTCTGCCTGGGGAGTCTTTGGGCATGTTTTCTTTTGCTTTATTTAAGCATCTCAGAGGACTGTAAAATCTGTTTGTTTGTTTGTTTTAAAGATTTATTTATTTACTCACTTGAAAGAGTTACACAGAGAAAGAAGGAGAGGCAGAGAGAGAGAGAGAGAGAGAGAGAGAGAGAGAGGTCCTCCATCCACTGGTTCATTCCCCCAGATGGCTGCGACGCTCAGAGCTGCGCTGATCTGAAGCCAGGAGCCAGGAGCTTCTTCCAGGTCCCCACCCAGGTGCAGGGCCCCAAGGTCCTGGGCCAGCTTCTGCTTTCCCAGGCCATAGCAGAGAGCTGGATCAGTGGAGCAGCCAGGACTCAAACTGCTTTACCTGTTACGCCACAGTACTGGCCCCTGTAAAAAGCTGTTGACAATGATTTGTGTAGGCAATCTAAACTCTTTTTTTTTTAATTATTTATTTGAAAGGCAGAGTTACAGAGAGTCAGGGCGGGGGGGGGGGGGGGGGGAGGGTGTCCTCCATCCACTGGTTAACTCCCAAAATGGCCACACAGTGGAGCTAGGCCAATCCAGAGCCAAGGGCCCTACACCAGTGTCTTGTTTGGTTTTTGAAAACTGGTGTCAGGTCAATTGAGTCCTGAACCTCCAATTTTCCCTCTGTCACATGGGAAAGATAATAACAGAAGTCCCAGTCTCAGATTTACGAAAAAGCAGCAGCTCTGGGCAGTATCAGGTGTTCCTGTTCTCTTGGAAAAGTCCTGAGATACAACCATAAAATACTGCAGTCTTTTTATTTAAAAAAAAAAAAAATCAAGAAAGAGACAAACATTGTGGTAGAGCAGGTTAAGCCACAGTTTGGGACACCCCATCCCCTATCAGAGTGCCTGGGATCTAATCCCACCTCTACTTTCAATCAAGATTCCTCAAATGCACCTGGGAGGCAGCAGATGCTGACCCAAGTACTTGGGTCCCTGACACCCATGCGGGAGACCCAGATGGAGTTCCTGACTCCTGGCTTTGACGTGGCCTAGCCCTGGCTGTTGCTGGCAGTTGGGGAGTGAACTAGCAGATGGAAGATCCATCTCTCTCACTCTCTCTCAATGACTTGTCTTTCCCATACATAAACATATTTAAGAAAGAAAGAAAGTATTTTGAGGGAGCATTTGGTCTAGTGGTTAAGAGGCCCACATCCCACACCAGAGTACCTGGATTCATTCCTGCTCCAGTTCCTGACTCCAGCTTCCTGCCAGTGTGGACCCTGGGAGGCAGCAGGTGATGATGGCTCAAGTAATCAGATTCCTGCCACCCATGTGGGAGACCTGGATTGGGTTCCCAGCCCCCAGTTTTGGCACTGGCCTCTGTGGGCATTTGGGAAGTAAACCAGCAGATGGGAGCTCTTTCTCTGCCACTCAAATTTGTTTTTTGTGTTGTTGTTGTTTTTTTTTTTTTTTAAAGAGGGGCCAGCACTGTGGCATAGTGGGTAAAGATGCCACCTGCAGTACTGGCATCCCATATGGGCGCTGGTTCAAGTCTGTCTGCTCCACTTCTGATCCAGCTCTCTGCTATGGCCTGGGAAACCAGTAGAAGATGGCCCAAGTCCTTGGGCCCCTGTACCCATGTGGGAGACCCCGAAGAAGCTCCTGGCTCCTGGTTTTGGATTGGCGCAGCTCTGGCCATTTTGGCCAATTAGGGGGTGAACCAAAGGATGGAAAACCTCTCTCTCTCTACCTCTTCTTCTCTCTGTGTATAACTCTGACTTTCGAACAAATAAAATCTTTCAAAATAAAAAGAAAGATTGAAATATTAGGTACTGAATATATGACTGCTTCAAACCCTGTAGTCATCTCTCCTAGTTTCAACAGGTCTTCATATTAATTTAAATATAACTTTTGTTTTTCTTTTTTTTAAAGATTTATTTATTTGAAAGGCAGAGTTACAGAGAAGCCAAAGCCGAGGCCGAGAGAGAGAGAGAGAAGTGTTCCATCCACTGGCTCACTTCCTAGATGACCGCAACAACCAGAGCTGCACCGATCCAAAGCCAGGAGGTTTTTCCAGGCAAGCAGGAGCCCAGGGACTTGGGCCATCCTCTACTGCTTTCCCAGGCCACAGCAGAGGCTGGATAGGAAGTGGAGCAGCCGAGACTCAAACCGGCACCCTTATGGGATGCCTGCACTGCAGGCAGCGGCTTTACCCGCTATGCCTCAGTGCTGGCCCCCATAACTTTTGTTTTTTTTTTCTAAAGTTAACAAGATGGTGGATACAATTAGCCACAGTTTTCAGATGAAGAAACTACAGCTAAGACTGGGAGATAAAGGAAATAAATGAAGTAAAGGAAAACTTAATTCCTTTCTCTCTCTTTTAGTGGTGTCAGGTTAAAGTTGTTCAGGTGGTCTCTGGAGTTTGAATCTTTAAATATTTTGCTTCTGTTTTTCCTACATTTTTCTTTGCTTTTTTTTTTTTAATTTATTTTAAATATTTGAGAGGCAGAGTCAGAGAGAGAGAAAGAGGGAGAAGCAGAGAGAGAGATCTTCCATTTACCGGTTCATTCCCCAAATGTCACAAGGGCCCATGATGGGCCAGACAGAAGCCAGGAGCCCAGAGCTTCTTCCGGGCCTCCCATGTGGGTGCAGGTGCCCAACCACTTGTGCCATCTTCCCTGCGTATCAGCTTTCCCAAGAGCATCAGCAGGGATGCTGGATTGGAAGTGGAGTTGCTGGGACTCAAATCAGCGCCAATATGGCGTGCCGGCTTTACTGCACACCACAACACAGGTTCCTTATCCTTGCTTCTTTTTTATTTTTTTTATTTTTATTTTTTATTTTTTTTATTTTTTGACAGGCAGAGTGGACAGTGAGAGAGAGACAGACAGAGAGAAAGGTCTTCCTTTGCCATTGGTTCACCCTCCAATGGCCGCCGCGGCTGGCGCACCGCGCTGATCCGAAGCCAGGAGCCAGGTGCTTCTCCTGGTCTCCCATGGGGTGCAGGGCCCAAGCACTTGGGCCATCCTCCACTGCACTCCCTGGCCACAGCAGAGAGCTGGCCTGGAAGAGGGGCAACCGGGACAGAATCCGGCGCCCCGACCGGGACTAGAACCCGGTCTGCCGGCGCCGCAAGGTGGAGGATTAGCCTAGTGAGCCGCGGCACTGGCCTTTCTTTGCTTCTTAACCACTTTGTTCGGGTCTTCTGGGATCATGATGACAAATTAGGGTCACATTTGCTTTAGTGTCCATTTTATACTTACTCAAGCTCCCTTTTATATAATGAGACCTCAGCCTCCTTCCCCAAAAGTCTTCAGACATTTCTAGAGTGTATCAGAAAGATGGATGGAGTTCTAAGCACCTCTTAAAAAAAAAAGATTTATTTATTTTTATTATTTGAAAGGCAGAGTTACATAGAGAAAGAGGCAGGGGGAAGGGGGGAGGGAGAAAGAGAGAGAGAGAGAGATCTTCCATCTGCTGGTTCACTCCCCAAAAGGCTGCAAAGGCCAGAGCTGAGCTGATCTGAAGCCAGGAGCTAGGAGCTTCTCCTGGGTCTCTCATGGGTCCAAGGACCTGGGACATCTGCTGCTTTCTCAGGTGCATTAGTAGGGAGCTGGATTGTAAATGGAACAGCCGGGACTTGAACCAGTGCCCATAGAGGGTGCCGGTACCACGAGCAGCAGCTTTACCCACTACATCACAGCGCTGACCTCTATGCATCATTTTTTAGTTCAGTCTGTTATCTGGGACATGTGACTCCCACTGACAGCACAGGTCACACCAGTTCACTGAGTTGAGTTTAGCATTTTCTGCCCATCTGGTCTGTGCATCTGCAGCTAACCTTCCACATTTTGCCACATCTCCAGGATAATTTACCAGTTAGTGAAACGGTTCAGTGAAGAGATTATCTGAGTCAACAAACCCAGTTGAGACCAATGTACCCAGGGAAGGGACAAATGAATAAAAAGAAACATTGAGATCTATATAAATCTTTTAAGTTTGTAACCAAGGCAGCTTCCCCATCCACTGCTAGGATGGGAGGCTGAACTTTGTGAGAAACAATTGTGTACTAAAAGCCAGGAGTGCCTGTCCAGAAAGCGGCTGGCCTTAAGGACACTTATGTCCTTGCTAGTGGCTTCCCATCTTCACAGGAGTGATTTACATTTTTCTGGAATAGTTTAAGATTGCAAAGTCAGAATTAGAAATTTACAGCCCATCCCTTCCTTGGCTCTACTCCCTAAAGTATGCTCACACCTATGGCTGAAACCACCCAAGCCATAAGCAATCAGCCTTTTGCTGCAAATCTGAGCAAGACCGAGCAACAGAAGACGATGGATGCCTTTCAATTGCCCAGATCCTTCCCTATTTACTTGGAAACAAACTAGCCTTATTTATAGATCAAATCCTGCTGGTCTTGAATCCTAAGTGTCCCATTTGAGCACTCTCTTTGTGCTACCCTGATGTCACTTCAGCCTCTAACTAGTCTCTCTGGCCACCCTTTTGCTACACTGCAATCAATTACATTTTAGCCACTGTGATCTTCCTAAAATACAAGCTGGTCCCTTCCCTTCCCAAACCCCCTTATCCTATGGGAAGGTGGTTTAATTCTTCATTACGATTTGCAAGGTCGCCTGTGATCAGCTTCCATGTATCCCCTACCTCACCTCTCCCAACTCCCCACCTCATCCTTTATCTTCTAGCCCCTTGATGGAACCATGAATGGCCCCCAAGATATCTGGCCCACATCCCTGGAGCCTGTGAAGTGTGTTTCCTTACATGGCAAAAGGCACTTTGCAGGTGTGATTACATTGGGATCTTGAGATGTGGAGAGTATCTTGGATTATAAAGATGGGCCCTGCCGGCGCCGTGGCTCAATAGGCTAATCCTCCACCTTGCGGCGCCGGCACACCGGGTTCTAGTCCCGGTTGGGGCGCCGGATTCTGTCCCGGTTGCCCCTCTTCCAGGCCAGCTCTCTGCTATGGCCAGGGAGTGCAGTGGAGGATGGCCCAGGTGCTTGGGCCCTGCACCCCATGGGAGACCAGGAAAAGCACCTGGCTCCTGGCTCCTGCCAGGATCAGCGCGGTGCGCCGGCTGCAGCGGCGGCCATTGGAGGGTGAACCAACGGCAAAGGAAGACCTTTCTCTCTCTGTCTCTCTCTCTCACTGTCCACTCTGCCTGTCAAAAAAAAAAAAAAAAAAAAAAAAAAAGATGGGCCCTAAATATAATCACAAGTACAGAAGATCCCTGATTCAGTGATTATTCAACTTGATGATGATGTGACAATGATATGTGTTTGACAGAAACCAAACTTCAAATTTTGGCCTTTTCCAGGCCCCATACTTTCTCTCCTGTTGGACAGTGGCAGTGACCCCTAGCTCCCAGTAGGTCATGTGATCATGGAAATAAACAATGGATACTCTAGTGAGCTGTGTTGCCAGTGTTTTTTAGATGCAGGTATTCAATGCATTACCTGATGGTCAATGGGCTTTGTGTTAAATATGCTGTCCAACTATAAGCTAATATAAATATTCTGAGCATATTTAAGGAAGGCCAGGCTAAGCTATGATGTTTGGTGGGTTAGGGGGATTAAATGCATTTATGACATGATATTTTCAACGGATGAAGGGTTTATCAGGATGTACCACTATCATACATCGACAAACATCTTTATCTTTATGAAAGGAAGTGAGGGAGGGGGATTAGACTACAGAAGACAAAAAGCTGGCTGACCCTGGAGGCAGAGTGATAAGCCCACAAGCTAGGGACTATGACAGTTACCAGAAGCTGGAAGAGGTGAGGAACAGGTCCTGTCTCCTGGAGCCTCCAGACAGAAGGAGCCCTGCCAACACCTTGATTTTAGTTCTGTAAGATTCCGTTCCAACTTTGGTCTCTAGAACTCTAAGAGAATGTATTTCCGTTGTTGTCAACCATGAAATTTGTTGCAGAAGCAAATGAAAACTCACACAAGCACCATCAAATGCCAGTATCTCCAGAACACATCCTACTGGCCTTTCCTCCAAGGTAGCTCTCTCCTTCCTTGGCAGTGTCTCTCCATGTCCTGGTTTACTCCAAACCCTTTGTCTTAGTTCAGGCTGCTATTACCAACGACAACAGACTGTGTAATGTAAGCAACAGAAATTTACTTCTCACAGTTCTGGAGGCTGGAGGTCTGAGATTAGGGTACCAGCAAGGTCAGATTCTAGGTCCAAAGATGACCAGCTTCTTGCTGTGTCCTTGGAAGAGGAAGCAAGCTCTCTTTTGTCTCCTCTTGTAAGGGCACTAATCCCACCATCAGGGCTCTACACTCATGACCTCATCACCTCCTGAATTAGATTTTCATCACTAAAACAACACATCTGGAGTAAGATCCTAATGAAGAAAAGTTTTACTTTGGCACACGGTTTTGGAGGTTCATAGTCCAAGATGGTGCAGGCCCCCTGATTTGGGTGTCTAGAGAGGCTAGAGAATGGCACTAGAAAAGAGTGTGTATAGGAATGATCACACAGTGAGCTAGGGAGCAGAGAGGCTGAGCCAAACTTGGCTTTATAACCAGCCCTCTCATAAAAGCCATGTTGGACCCAATGATCTAAAGATCTCGCACTAAGTCCACCTCCAAGTCACCATGACTAGATCAAGCTTTTCCCCTCCAAGCACATTCAACTCATGACTTTGGGATTCAACTATCTACATGAATTTGAGGGCTAAATCTTCAAACCATAGCACCTTCCACAGACCCCAACTCCAAATATCTTCATGTTGGCGATTAGGAGTGGAAAGGACACAAACATTCAGCCCATAGCTCTGTTTCTTATGATTTAACTTCAGCTTTGTAGTCTGCTTCCCTGGTTGTCCCAGGGAAGGCTAGTGAGGGCTCCCACTCCAGGTTCATACAAACCTGAGCTTTTTTCCCTTATCACTGTGTCTACCATAAAGCATTGTTCTGCTGTTTACATGTCTGACTCCCCAGCCAGGCTGTGAGCTCTTTAGGGGCAGAAATCAAGAGCTGTTCTTTGGGGCCGTTTCTGTGGTGCAGTAGGTTAAAGCCCTGGCCTACAGTGCTGGCATCCCATATGGGTGCCAGTTCGAGTCCTGGCTGCTCCACTTCCACCCAGCTCCCTCTGATGCATCAGAGGATGGCCCAAGTCCTTGGGCCCCTGTACCCATGTGGGATACCTGGAAGAAGCTCCTGGCTCCTGGCTTCGGATTGCCTCAGCACTGGCCATTCCAGCCATTTGGGGAGTGAACCAGATGGAAGATGTCTCTGTATCTCTACCTCTCTCGGTAACTCCATCTCTCAAATAAATAAAATAAATTAAAAAAAAAAAGAGAAAGAGAGAGAGAGAGAGAGCTGTTCATCCTGGAGTCTCTATGTGTAGTATCTAGCACTAGGCTTAGTACAAGTCCTCAGTAGACATTTATTGAATGAATGAATGCATGAATGAGTGGTTAATGGTTCTTGACCTTCCAGTTACAGGTGACTTTCACATCTACTACTTGGGTTCAATCTTATAGCTTTTCCCTCTGGTCCTTGCATCTGGGACTGAGCCCAAATAAATCTCCAAGACTAGCATCAGCCAAGGTCAGACCTGATGGCTGGGACATGCATTAAGCATACCACCAAATACCGAGGGAACAGCTAGAATATTAAGATGGAATATAATACTAAGATGGAATACTAAGATGGGGTGAGGATTATAGCCAATAATGCAGAACATGGTAATGCCTGACTTTTTTTTCTTAACATGCCATTTCTTGTTTTTTATCAACAGTAGTAATGGCAGTTCAGCTATTATATTTTGCAATTTGTACACCTCCCTAATGATTTATGAGGCCCTCCAACTAAACTACTCTTAATGTATAACATGATTTAGTTGCTAATAAAGAAAATCCTAAGAAATTCTTAGAACAAGCTATGTGCAATTAAATGGGATTATAGAATCTTCATTTACTATTTCATAAGCTATAAACACAAGCTTATTTTTCAAACTGTTTCTCAACAAGGATTTTTACCTGTATACATACAACAATATTATTCTCCTACAGGTTTTACCGTTTCCAAGTTCTTTAGGTTCAGAGAGAATGAAGGGAGACTTTGTCAATGAAAGGATTTAAAACAAAGAAATAGAAAAACAAAGATGTGCCAGAGCGAAGGAATTAAAAACTAACTTTAATTACAACAACAGGAAGAATTTCAGTTGAGATTTTATATCTTACAGTTTAAATCTGGTTAATATATTCTGACTGTAATACAATCTTCTAAAGATAAAAGTACTTATAATGGCAAATGGACAGAACAATTATTTAGGTAGCATTTAGGAATATTGCTACAATTATTTCATGTAAATAGAAATCCATGTCTTTATTAGTAATGTACTAACACATCTTAGAGTAAAAATTCACATTGGACAGGATTATAAATATACATTTATGTTTAATCACAATTGAATATTAGGTACACAATTATTATAAAACAAATATAACCCATCAATGTCTATTTAAAAGCATAGTTTTTACAAAATAGTATTTTGTAGACAGTCTCAAAAAAAGTATATTAATACTCCTGGAGCCAGACTGTTCCAGCATATCAATGCGTCAGTGGGAATAAGGCATGTGGAGAAGCTGCGTTCACTCTTCCAGGTGGCCGGGACACTCTATGTGGTGAGACAGCAGGGACTGTGGTGACTTGGGTGAATGCCACACCATGGCAGCACCCCTAACCTTACAGAACTGATCACTCTGCAGAACAATCAAACTGAGAGGCTGTTAGCCTAACAGCAACTATCCAGGGGAGACCTGAAAGCATTAATCAAGCATTGGTGGATTTTCAACGACAAATCCCAAACAGCTTGATGATTTCTTAGATTTTCAGTAACCAGACTTATTTTAAATCACATTAGCCTAGTCACTATTTTCATGAGAAGGAACTTATACACAAGTCATCTGTGAAATATAAAAACAAAGAAGTCCAACTTGAAACTAAATAATTTGCTGATTGAATACTGAATAAGAAATCTAACTAAATGCAAAACATGTATAGGTTGCATTAACATGCCAGCTACTCAGATAACACTAGTGTTGGGTTCTTAACTAACAGTGTAGAAAAGTCCAATTCAACAATGATATTCTCTATATTCCTACCAATTCATCTAACGCTGAATGGAGGAGGCAAGGCTTAATAAAAGATCCAAGAATCCTTTCTACAAACTAAATTGCTATAAACTCAAGGATAGTTTTGCCTGGGATATTCGCAAGGTTCTATCTCTTGGGTTTTAAAGTAGTCAAGAGATTAGAAACAGAAAAAATCATGATGAAGAGCTCCAAATGCTCTTGGAATGTATACATAGTAGGCATTCACGGGTAAACACACATGCCATCATGTATGCACAAATGTGTATATACATATATATAAACACACTGAGTACAGTCAGACTGTTCACTAAACAATTCTGTTAAGAGAACAGCGATATATAATTATATACAACAACAAAATATACACATCTCAGCATCTGGCCTGGTGCAGAGGTTTTCAAATACTTTTCCACCCTGATACAGCAGGGAGATCCCCAGCATCACATGGACAGTGCAGCAGATTCTGATAAAACTCCAAACAGTTTCTACAGGGGAATCACTCACTCCGAAGCAGCAAAATCCTTGGCATGAAGAGCAGCCCAGCAATCAAGTTCATATCACTACAGCTTAGATCAAAGGAAACAGCTACTTCCCTAGCTCTGCCCTTTTTACTGCCACGTCTTTCACATCACCTCCAGAAAGTAGAATGTAAGTACATAGGAAGACTATTTATAGCAACAAGTCAATCAGAATTCATCTTTTTTTTTTTTTTTTTTTTTTTTTTTTTTTTTGGACAGGCAGAGTGGACAGTGAGAGAGAGAGACAGAGAGCAGAGAGAAAGGTCTTCCTTTGCCGTTGGTTCACCCTCTAATGGCCGCCGCGGCTGGCGCACCGCGCTGATCCGATGGCAGGAGCCAGGTACTTATCCTGGTCTCCCATGGGGTGCAGGACCCTAGCACTTGGGCCATCCTCCACTGCACTCCCTGGCCACAGCAGAGAGCTGGCCTGGAAGAGGGGCAACCGGGACAGAATCTGGTGCCCCGACTGGGACTAGAACCTGGTGTGCCAGCGCAGCAAGGTGGAGGATTAGCCTAGTGAGCCGCGGCGCCGGCAGAATTCATCTTAAAACAAGTATCCGCCGGCCTTCACACTTTTACAAATTAACCGGTGTTACATTTCTGGCAGTGCACTTTATAGTTGACAGTGATACACTAGTATGTCCCCATCCCAGAAAGAGGATGGGAAAACCACAGTGCGGGAGCCAAACTCAGCCTGCTTCCAGTTTCCATGTGGCGCACAAGCTATGTGTGGGTTCTGCATTTTTAATTGGCATAAACTAAACAAAACAAAAACAAAACCAGAGGAGGGCCAGCTTTGTGGCACAGCAAGTTAAACCACCATACAGGAGCACGGGTTTGAGTCCCAGCACCACTGCTTCTGATCCAGCTTCCTGTTAATGTGCCTGGGGAGGCAATGAAAGATGGTCCAAGTACATGGGCCCCTGCCATTCATATGGGACCACAAGGCTGGAGTTCCCAGCTCCTGGCTTCTGCCTGATTCAGACACAGCTGTCACAGCCATTTAGGGAGTGAACTAGCAGATACATTCATCTTTCTCTCTCTCTTTCTGTTGTTCTGCATTTCAAATTAATAAATCTTTAAAGATCAAAATTTTAAAAATCCAGAAGATGAGTATTTGTGACATGTGAAAGTTCTATTAAATTCAAATTTCAGTGTCACATTTTATTGGAACACTTAGGCACTATTTTGGCTGTGTCAAACAGCTGTACCTAAAATGATTACCATCTAACCTTTACAGAGAAAGTTTGTCAGCCTCTGGGCTAGCATAAAATCCTACAGCCATTAAACTGAGTTCCAGAAACAGTGGTAAATATCACCCGAAATGGTATAGTAAATGACAGTAAATATCATCTGAGTTGTCCAAACTTTTTGATTTTTTTAACAACAAAGGCCAACTTAAGATAATTAAATATAGCTCTTGCCTTCTGTCTGAAATCACATTGATACTTTCACCCTTCAGATGGAACGATCAGACAGCATAGCAGTGTTCCAAGTTAGAAGACACTCGTTTTATGCAAGTCACTTTCAAAATCAACTCAAATACATGCTTAGAGTCTTGACCAAACTGCATACTATTTTCTAAAAGATTTATTTATCTATTTATTAGAGTTACACAGAGAGGGCGAGACAGAGATCTTCCATTCGCTAGCTTACTCCCCACATGGCTGCAATAGCAGGGGCTGGGCCAGGCTGAAACCAGCAACCTGGAAAAACACCTGGGTCTCCCACGTAGATACTTGAGCCATCTTCTTCTGCTCTCCCAGGCACATCAGCAGGGAGCTGGATAAGAAATGATACAACCAGGACACAAAATGTTGCTCTTAAGAGGTGCCGGCATTGTAGGTAGCAGCTCAACCCATAGCACAACAATCCTGGCCCCAAATCTGCACACAATTAAAAGTGAAGTCTACGAAAAGCACTAAAATGACTAGTAAAATAAAGAATCAAAATGTTTTCAGGGGCCGGTGCTGTGGCGCAGTGGGTTAAAGTCCTGGCCTGAAGCGCCAGCATCTCATATGGGCGCCAGTTCTAGTCCGGCTGCTCCTCTTCCAGTCCAGCTGTCTGCTATGGCCTGGGAAAGCAGTACAGGCTGGCCCAAGTCCTTGGGTCCCTGCGCCCACATGGGAGAGCCAGAAGTCTCCAGGCTCTTGGCTTCGGATCGGCACAGCTCCGACCGTTGTGGCCATCTGGGGAGTGAACCAACGGATGGAAGACCTCTCTCTCTGCCTTTCCTCTCTCTGTGTAACTCTGACTTTCAAATAAATAAAATAAATCTTTAAAACAAAAAATGTTTTTAAACAGCAAAGCAGATACCAAAAAGAAAAAGTGCTACTTTCCCCAGATATGACAATAGGAAGTTCTCCCATCCATTGTAAATAACTAAAATGTGGTAGATTGTACCTAGCTAAATTCAGTATGGACAATGGGTTCCATGTAATAAAATTTCTAATGAACATGCATGAAGACATGAAGATACATGAAAGTATAGGAAATAATATCACCTTCCTTGGCCTCTGCTGCCCACCTTGGAAAATAAGTGCAGTGGATTCAATGGTCTCTCAAGTCTTTGCTGCACTAATAATCTATGCCAAGTGACTACACTCAGTTTTTCCATCTGTAAAACTGGATTAATAGGCTGGCGCCGCAGCTCACTAGGCTAATCTTCCACCTGCGGCGCTGGCACACCGGGTTCTAGACCCAATCAGGGCGCCAGATTCTGTCCTGGTTGCCCCTCTTCCAGTCCAGCTCTCTGCTGTGGCCCAGGAGTGCAGTGGAGGATGGCCCAGGTCCTTGGGCCCTGCACCCACATGGGAGACCAGGAGGAAGCACCTGGCTCCTGGCTTTGGATCGGCACAGCACACCGGCCACAACGTATCGGCCATAGTGGCCACTTGAGGGGTGAACCAACAGAAAAAGGAAGACTTTTCTCTCTGTCTCTCTCTCTCACTGGCTAACTCTGCCTGTCAAAAAAAAAAAAAAAAAAAAAAAAAAAAAAAACTGGGTTAATAACAGAATCTATCATTGCTGTGAAAGTAAATGAGTTAATACATATATAGTGCTTAGAATAGCACTAAATCATTTTGCTAGCATGATTCTTTTTCTGTTTAGGCATTTTGTAAAACATGCCGGATGGGTCTGTCCCTTTGTGACAAGTACTATAACCGAAAATGGGAATGTAGAAGTAAAAGACAAGATGATTCTCTTCTGTTAGAGAGGAATGAATGGAATTTACATCTATAGAATTTTAACTTCAGCATGTCTCTCGACTGATGATTCTCTGAGATGATGGTCACACACTGTTCCACATCCTTGGTCTGCAGACTCTTACTTCTGAACAGCTATTTCTATTAAAAATGCCAACACATGTCGACTGCAGACAAAACTGTATGTTGCTGAGAATCTACGTTTCAAAAGACAAAGTTAAGTGTTGGCTGAAAGACTGCTGTATGGTTTGAGCATAAAAATGTTGGCCAGCGATGGACATTTGGTCTAGAAGTTAAGATGGCAGTTCAGATGGCAGCAGTTGGGTCTCTGCCACCAAAGTGGGAGACTGGGATTGAGTTCCCCACTCCTGGCTTCAGCCCGGGCCTACCCTCAGCCATTGTGGGCATTTGGGCAATGAACCAGTAGATAGGAGCTCTCTCTGCTTCTCAAATTAAAAAAAAAAAAATGTTGGTAAGCTTGGTAATGTATATGAGATACAAGCCTTCTGAAGCAAACACACTTGTGCTAGAAAATTACCCTCATCTATTTATTTATTCCACAAATGTTTGCTGAGTCCCTACTTTAGAGAAGTGTTGGCTACAGTGATGAGGAATAAGAAGCAGTCCCTGCACTAGGGAATTAGGAGGGAAGATGAGACAGTGGTTATAGTGACGTATGAGGAAGAGGCCCAGTGTGCTATGGGAACACTTATCAGTGACCTGAACTTACACAGTCCCAGGCGCTGGAGGATGCAATATTTAAGCTGTGACCTCAAAGATGAATAGGAGTTCATTCAGCACAGTAAGAAGAGAACTGTTCAAACACAGGGAACACAATGAGAGGGGAGAGGGAGCAGGTCTGAAGAAGCGAGGGCCCTTTAGCCTTGCTGGGACACAGCAGGTGAGGACAGGCAGTAAAAGATGGCACTGGAGACCATCAAAATGGTTTGCAGGGGCTGGGGTTTAGCTCAGTGGTTAAGATGCTGCTGGGCCACCTACATCCGACACTGGAGCACCTGTGTCTAAATCCCAGCTCTGCTCCCAATTCTGGCTTCCTGTTGATGCACGCTCTGGGAAGCAGCAGGTGATGGCTCAAGTAGTTAGGTCTCTACCACTCATGTGGGAGACCCAGATGGAATTCCCAGCTTCCCGCTTTAACCTGGCCCAGCTCCAGCCCTTGCAGGCATTTGGGAGTGAACTAGTGGATGGAAACTCTCTCTGTTTGTCTGTCTCTCTCTCTCAAACACATTTTAAAAATTGTTTAAATTGGGGCCAGCATTATGGCATAGTGTGTACTGCTGCCACCTACGATGCCAGCATCCCAGTTCATGTCCTGGCTGCTCTACTTCTGATCCAGTTCCCTTCTAATGGCCTGGGGAAAACATGGAAGAGGGTAAAAGTGTCTGGGTACCTGCCATCCACGTGGCAGACCCAGATGGAGTTTCTAGCTCCTGGCTTCGGCTTGGCTCACCCCAGGCCATTGCAGCCATCTGGGAGCAAACCAGAGAGATAGAAGAGTTCTCTCTCTCTCTCCGTCACTCCCTCTGTCTCTGTAACTCTGACTTTCAAATAAATAAATGTTTAAAAAAAAAAACCTGTTTAAATGGTTTACATTTCACCTTAATAGAATTAAGAAGTCAACAAAAGTTCTAAGCATGCAAAGCTGGTAATCAAATTAGAAACAACTATATGAAAATAATAAGCTTGATTTGAAATACAAGCAGAAGGAAACTCCATTCATATATTGCTTCCCCTGCCTGCTACTAGCTGAAGTCGCTCTTTTAACCTATTTATAGCATATATTATACACATAAAAGAGTAAAATACAAAAATATCTGCTTTCTTATTTACAATGCGGGTGGCTGCATACCACATATCTTCACTCTAAACAGCCAGGATAGGTGAGAAGGCGATACACAGGTCATACTCAGTCATACCCAGGGCGCCTAGTGGAGAGGCAATGGGAGTCAGGTGGAACCACAGACTTGAACATGACGACATGAGTCCCATCACTCACCGATGTTACTGAATCTCACCATCTGCAATGAGGAGTATTTCTACCACCCTCAGAAGCACTTGGCAACTGTGCAATGTCACAAAGCAGTGTTGGTTTTCTTATTTTGGGTCAGGTCCAGAAAAATTTGAAAGCTCTCCCCACAGGAGAACACTCACTTCTGACATGATTCTCAAGCATGGCATTAGAAGTCAGTCTCCATGGGGCAGGCTCGTGGCGCAGTGAGTTAAATCTCAGCCTGGGACACCCACATCCCACACTGGAGTGCCTGGTTCAAGTCCAGACTCCTCTGGGTTTCTGCTCCAGCTTCCTGCTAATGCATTTGGGAGGCAGTGGGTGATGGCCAAGGTACTTGGGTCCCTGCTGTCCACATGGGAGACCCAGAAAGGGTCCCTGGCTCCTGGCTTTGGCCTGGTCCAGCCCCATCTGTTGTTGGCATTTGGAGAATGAACCAGTGGGTGGAAAATCTCTCTCTGTCTCTCTCTCTCCCTCTCTCACTCTGCCTTTCAAATAAATAATAGATCTTTTAAAAAAATTAAAAAAGAAATCAATTATGTTCTTAGAATTATATCTACAAATCACATCGAAGCTGTTAAAAACTAATTAAAAATTAAAATTAAAAACATTTTTTAAACAGAATTAAAGATTTCCAGAAAATGGAAAAAAAATCCCAGTCCTCACTATTCTTTCATCACAAAAATCATGGAGTTGAATCCAGCTTGAAAGCAATGGGGCAAGCCAGAGAATTATAGAAGCCACAATGGCAGTGCCTCGGCCATGTGACTATACTCATGGGTACCTCTCCTCAGGGGCTGTTAGCACAGACATCTGGAACAACAGAGTATTTGGGCTCCTTTGGAAAAAGCAAATGCATTATATCAAAGCACTGGTATGAATTGTGCTGACTGCTAGTCCACTTTACAAGTCTGAACACTGTGAATGGACACTCTAGGTAAATTCATTTCAAGGTCATATCCCCTTTTTGTAATTAAAAAAAATAGTCTTAATAAAATTTCTACTCCAAATCTCTATAGTCTCAAAAAATGCTGATTTATTTTTAAAACGAATTACTTTTATGAAGATGATTTATCATATTCAATCATATTTAACATTATGCTGACTCTGAAAACAGAATTTGGTGTAGGGACTGGACTGTGGCATAGTGGGTAAAGCTACCACTTGCACTGCTGTCATCCCATATGGGTGCCAGTTTGCATCCTGGCTGCTCCACTTCTGATCCAGCTCCCTGCTAATGTGCCTGGAAAAGCAGAGGAAGGTGGTCCAAGTGCTTGGGCCCCTGCCACCCACATGGAAGACCTGGAAGAGATTCCTGGCTCCTGGCTTCAGCTTGTGCTGCCCTGACAATTGCAGCCATTTGGGGAGTGAACCAACAGATGGAAGATCTCTCTCTCCCTTTCTCTTTCCCCGCCTCCATACCTGTAACTCTAACTTTCAAATAAATAAATCTTTAAAAAAAAAAAAGAATTGGATGTAACCACAAATGCAAACTATAGTTTATAAAATACAGTGGTTGGGGCTGGAGTTGTAGTGCAGTGGGCTAATCCGCCACCTTCCATGTCAGAACCCCATACTGCTGCACTTCCAATCCAGATCCCTGTTAGTGACCTGGGAAAAGCAATGAAAGATGGCCCAAGTGCTTAGGCCCCCACTACTTATGTGGGAGACCTGCAAGGAGCTCCTGGCTCCTGGTTTCAGCCTTGCCCAGCCCTGGTCATTGTGGCCATTTGGGGAGTGAACAGCAGATGGAAGATCTCTGTCTCTCCTTCTCTCTGTAATTCTGCCTTTCAAATAAATAATCTTTAAAAAAAAAAAAGTATACAGTGGTAGAAGAGTCCAAATCCAAACAGTTAAAAGTCCCAACTTTTTAAAAATTATTAACATAATTTCACATCTTCGGGAACATATGTAGTTCTGTTTCTGACCTTTCTGAACAGCAATA
Organism: Oryctolagus cuniculus; assembly: GCF_964237555.1. NCBI lineage: Eukaryota > Metazoa > Chordata > Mammalia > Lagomorpha > Leporidae > Oryctolagus > Oryctolagus cuniculus. Next base: position 212,847,695 of record NC_091432.1, read on the forward strand.
AAAGTGCTACTCACTATTAGAGAAGGAATTTCAAATAAATAGGAATCATTTTAATATCACTATAATCTTCCTCTTTCCCCACCCCCATCAACTGTGTATATAGACAAAAGCACTTATGCTTTATGGAAATCTGAAATTGCTGCCCAAAAGGCTGACTGTGAACTTGTGACACCCAGTGGAATTTCCCCTAGCAACACTCCAAGTACCTCTCTCACACTGTAGTACTCAGTCAAGACTGGACACGAGATTCCTGAGTCCAGCTCTTTCTCGACCTTGCTGTGTGTTAGGTGACCAAGAAGCCGTGTGAACAAGCAGCCTTTCTGGGTCTCACATTCCATTGAGTAAGATGGCAAAAGTAATTTTCATCAAGCGGTGAAACTCACTTAAGAAAACGTTAGCTGAAAGTGCTTGGAAAAGTTGTAAGTACTTTCAAAAGCATGGGGTCACTGTGAAACAATCCTCTTTAACTGGAAAAGAAGCTTATCCCTTCTTCCAAAAAGCTGCAGTCATTCAAGGTGTTGGCCAAATAACAGAAGCTGAGATTATATTGGATATTCTTTAAAAATACTTTTCTACCAAAGACGTTCCAATCCATTTACTCTGTTGGCCTTGCAGCTGTGGTTAAGGGGTTCCCATCAGTAAGTAGAAGGTCAGGGCGACAATGAGAAGCAAACAGAATGGAGATGAGAAGGTCTGATAGGCAGCTGATGGCATGAAAATGTCTTCATATTTGTAAATACTGACAACACGCTCTGAAGCTGGAGGTGAGTCTATATCGTGTCGTGTGATAGAGCCTGTAAGAAAGAAATAGAAGCGAAGGAAGCAATAAAAAAAGTACAGATTTAAGGTGGCATAGGCAAATAACAGAAAAACCACAGAAAAGTCGTAAGTACTGAACACATAGCAGTGATCAGGTGATAGAGGCAGTGACTACAAATACATGGAATCAGGTATTAGATAACGTTACTATCAGAATTCCCTGTAATTGCACAGATAAAGAAGAACACAAAAATTAGTTAAATTTACCGCAGAAGACTAGTTCCCATTCATCTATACACTCTGTCATAATAATCTATTGGTCTCCCCATGGCACCCCAGTTTTAAAACTGCTATTCAGCTAATATTGTATGAATGCTTACTCTTAATGTCAAAAATAGACTTCAAACAGCAAAAGCCACTAATCTTTTCCTTCAAATCTACCTTTTTAAAATATTTATTATTTTATTTATTTGAAAGACAGAGTTACAGAGAGTGTTAGAGACAGAAAGAGAGATCCTCCATCGATGGTTCACTCCTTAATTGGCCACAATGGCCCGAGCTGTGCCAATCCGAAGCCAGGAGCCAGGAGCTTCTTCCTGGTCTCCCACACAGGTGCAGGGGCCCAAGGACTTGGGTCATCTTGTACTGCTTTTCCAGGCCATAGCAGAGAGCTGGATCAGAAGAGGAGCAGCCAGGACTAGAACCAGCGCCCATATGGGATGCTGGCGCTTCAGGCCAGGTCATCAACCTGCTGCCCCACAGCACCGGCCCCAACCTTTTACAAATGGCAAAACAACAACTCTTGCCAATGTGTGCCTTACAAACGGAAGCCCTCTGTCATTGCTTGTGGGACATGACACGTCCACGGCTCAGGCCAGGTCTGGGCAGGGGTGGGGGAGTGGCACAGGCTGGGCATGTGTCTGTGTCTGCATCTGTCTGGCAGAGTAGGGTAGAACAGCAGGGAAAGTAGGATGATTAAGACAGCAAGCAAGTCTCTGGATGGGAAACTGACCTGGTTACCAGCACAAAGGGGAAAGCTGTATATAAAGGAAGCTTACAAGGCTGATGTCCTGAACAGTCCACCTGAAACGTGAACTAGGGAGGCTTAGGTATATGAATTCAGTGCAAAGCTCTCTTTAGGACCAGGGTACAGAGTAAGGCTGTGTAAGGGACTATCTGCTAGGGAAGCAAGTCAAGTCCCTCCTGTTAACTAACATAAACCTAAACCCTCAAGCTGGTGCAGAGATTCTGTGTCAGCAGGTCCCACCAACACTCCCACCTAATCTCATCTCATTGGTCACCTCTATGAACTCCTAGATGTAACCAGGTACCTACAGAAGACTCCTGCCTTGGAAGAAATGGAGTCCCATGCTTCCATTTAAGTTTTAGCCCAAAGTTTATCCCCATTTAAAAGAATGAAGTGAGTATAGATGGACATTCCAGAGACAAGAAAGGCACAAGCCTGTAAGTGGGGTAGGAACATGCTTGTTTTGCTTGAAGAGAGTGGAAAGAATAATAGGTGTCAGCCGGCGCCATGGCTCAATAGGCTAATCCTCCGCCTTGCGGTGCCGGCACACCGGGTTCTAGTCCCTACCGGGGCGCCGGATTCTGTCCCAGTTGCCCCTCTTCCAGGCCAGCTCTCTGCTGTGGCCAGGGAGTGCAGTGGAGGATGGCCCAAGTGCTTGGGCCCTGCACCCCATGGGAGACCAGGAGAAACACCTGGCTCCTGCCTTCAGATCAGCGTGGTGTGCCGGCCGTGCCGGCCATTGGAGGGTGAACTAATGGCAAAGGAAGACCTTTCTCTCTGTCTCTCTCTCTCACTGTCCACTCTGCCTGTCAAAAAAAAAAAAAAAAAAAAAAAAAAAGAAGAAGAAGAAGAAGAAGAATAGGTGTCAAGAGAGCTTATCAGGTGAAACCAGATCAGAGTTGGAGAGCATTTTGAACGTCAGGCCAGGATGCCATATATGTACACAAGATGACCTTCTGGGGCCGGCACTGTGGCCTAGTGGGTTAAGCCACCACCTGCAGCGCTGGCATCCCATATGGGCGCCAGTTCAAGTCCTGGCTGCTCCACTTCTGATCCAGCTCTCTTCTATACTGGGAAAGCAGTGGAAGATGGCCCAAGTGCTTGGGCCCCTGCACTCGCATGGAAACCCAGAAGAAGCTCCTGGCTCCTGGCTACAGATCGGCGCAGTTCTGGCCATTGCAGCCAACTGGGGAATGAACCAATGGATGGAAGACCTCTCTCTCTCTCTCTGTCTCTCCTTCTCTCTTTGTAAATTTGACTTTCAAAGAAAATAAATAAATCTTTAAAAAAATATATGATCTTCTGAAAATACAGTGGTCTTCTGGTATCTGTGGTTATGCTTCATATGGTTTCTATCTCCCACAGTCAACCACAGTCCAAAAATACAGGACAGTAAGATATTTTGAGGAGAGAGAGAGAGAGAGAGAGAGAGAGAGAGAGAAAAGAAGAAGAAGAAGAAGAAGAAGAAGAAGAAGAAGAAGAAGAAGAAGAGTTTGCAAGCTCTTTCACATAACTTTTCTTGCAGTATATAGTTATACTAGTTCTGTTTTATTATTAGGCATTATTCTTCATCTCTTTCCATGCCTAATTATAATTAAATGTTATTATAGGAAAAATTATAGAATATATAGGGCTTCAGGCATCCACTGGGGGGGTCTTAGAACCATATCTTCTTCTGAGAAGGGAGGACTACTTTAATGTACTTTCTAATTTGTAAAGCAATTTCACATCCTCATTTTCATTTTATTTGTACAATAATCCTATGAAGTAGGTATTATTCCAATTTTAGATACAAGGAAATGGAGTTTAGAATTTAGATAGCAGCCTAAATATTATACGGCTACCAAGGGGCAGAACCAAAACCCAAGCTCAAAATGCTAATCTCCAAATGCCATCATTTTAAATGAGTTCACTTCTCCAGGGTGAGATACAATTTAAAGACTTATCCAAAGCCAGGAGCCAGGAGCTTCCTGCAGGTCTCCCACGTGGGTGCAGGGGCCCAAGGACTTGGGCCATCTTCTACTGCTTTCCCAGGCCACAGCAGAGAGCTGGATCAGAAGTGGAGCTGGATCAGAAGAGGGTTCAAGTACTTGGACCCCTGCACCATATGAGAGGGCAGGAAGAGGCTCCTGGCTTCAGATCAGCCCAGCTCTGGCAGTTGCAGCCATTTGGGCAGTGATCCAGAGGATGGAAGATATCTCTCTCCCTCCCTCTCTCTTTCTCTCGCTAACTCTGCCTTGCAAATAATAATACATAAATAAATCTTTAAAAATATATCATAGCAGATCTATGGTCAGCAATCTGGGAAAATCAGTCAATGGAAAAGGTATTCCAAATCTGGATTCATCCAAGTGTTTTCCCAGCTGGCATCAGGCCAAAAGGGTAGATCATTGAGCTCCAGACGGATAAATGGAAACAAATGGAAAGGCAAAGCTCCAGATCAAATGAGGCAGTAAACAGTGGCTGAGTCCTCAGTAAAGAAAGATGCAACTGCCAGGAGGCAGAAAGAGTTCTCGGAACCAGGACTACAAATCAAACGCACTTCCATTCTTGCTCAGGCAGCAGGCTCATCAACCAGGAAGAACACTCAAAACACAGCAGAACTGGATTTTAGCATCTCGCAGGGATCTCAAGATACCCTGGGGTCTTTGTTGGGGACCAGCATCACCAGGGAGCCTGCTAGAAATGCAGAAGCTCAGGTCCCACCCTACACCTGCAGAAAACTACATTTCAACAGGATAGCCAGTTTAATTCCTCTGCAAATCGGAATCTGAGGAGAAATGGGCTGAATTACAGGGTAATTTGCTAGAAAGTCCTAAGTGGGGAGCTCATGCAAAGCTTGTGTCAATCTCCAGAGAAGCCTCCAGAAGCCCTTTCTTGCTCAGTGCTTTTCTCTTTAGAGGAGACCAGTGAAGAGTAGTCACTGCCTTCGAGTCAGACACACCCAGGATTGCGTCTCAGCTCTTCCCTTAATTAGTTGTGCAGCTTTGAGCAAGTTTCTTACTTTTTCTAGAATGAGGATAATAATATCCGTACCTCTCAAGGATGTGGTAAGAATGAGAGCTCAGACCTCACACGTCACACACGCCCGGTCTATTTCATTGAGCATATAACTCACCATCCACGGTCTCATACTGCTCTAGCTTTCTGTCTAACTCATCGGCTTGTTTTTCACGTGCCTAAGTCCACTACAACCTGCTGAAAATAGGAATCACATCTCCTTTTCCCTTTATATTACCTGGAGTGCTTACTGCTCTCTGGCTCACTCACTGCGACCTCGAGTAATAATGAATGCAAGCACGGTGGTAACTTGTGTTTAATCTAATGCTAACATCTCAGCTTACCCTGAATGGCTGGACCCCAGGCAAACAGGTAATACCAGCTCAAGTGCAGATCCACGATTGTCTCGTCTCTGGGAACATTCACAGGGCGTTTAAACCTGCAGGTAACACGATTGTTCTCAAAGACGCCCTCTTCATCTCGGGCCGGATTCCTCTGGATCTCCTTGGCCCACTGGCCTACATTGTAGAAGTGCTGGATGCGGACCCTACCATTGTCGTCGTGGACACAGGCCATGACATCATCACCACCCTGACGTGAGAGACGGTTTAGAAGAAAGAAAAAGGTTTGTCTTTGGTAAATTTTCACTCAGAAATACACACGTTATCACCTCTGTAAGTTGAAATCTCATCAAAAAATATTTTAAATGCCATCTACAAGTCTTAACCAAGAGATTATATAAGACCACAGTAGCTGATCTCAAAAAGCTTTGTGATGTAATATGGGAAGAACACATCACCACCTATGTAGTATTCCTGCCAAAAACACATAAACCATCCTAATCATGCAAAATCAATCAAACAAACTCAAATCAAAGGTCCTTCTACTAAAAAACATAAACAACAACAAAACTGGTTTGTAATCTTCAAACAGGTCAACATCATGGAAGAACCTCAAAATAAGTTCACTAATTAATTATTTTAAAAGGTTAAGAAACTGTTTCTCAAAAAGTCGACAAAAGAAACATGACAACCAAATTCCTGGACAAATCCTGGGCATAAAATTAAAAGTTCTCTGGAGAACAGTATTGGAACAGCTGGTAGCATCTGAAGATAATACATTCGACAATACTATCAAGCCAACGTTGAGCTTCCTGAATTTAATTGTAGACTTTAATGAGAAAGGGTCTTTAATGTTAGGAGATGCCCACTGAAATTTTTAGGGTTAAAATTCATGATCTCAGGGCTGGTGCTGTGGCGTAGTAGGTAAAGCTGCTGCCTGCGGTGTCCGCATCCCATATAGGCACCGGTTTGAGTCCCAGCAGCTCTACTTCTGATCCAGCTCTCTGCTATGGCCTGGGAAAGCAGTAGAAGATGGGCCAAGTCCTTGGGCCCCTGCACCCACGTGGGAGACCTGGAGGAGACTCCTGGCTCCTGGCTTCAGATTGGTGCACCTCCAACTGGGGCCAATTGAAGAGTGAACCAGCAAATGGAAGATTCTCTCTCTCTCTCTCTCTCTCTCTTTCTCTCTCTCTCTCTGCCTCTCCTTCTCTGTGTAACTCTGACTTTCAAATAAATAAATAAATAAATCTTTTTTAAAAAGTCACAATCTCTGCAATTTAAATGCTGAAGTTTCCAGGAAACTATAAGAATAGTAATAGTGGTGGCAGTAGAAACGGATTAATCTAGGTGTGACAAAATGCGATTAATTTGGAGTGGTGATGGCTGTACAACATGGAATGTAATCATATCACTGAATTGTGTACTTTAAAATGGGTAAAATGATAAACTGTAGCTGATGTGCATTTTACCACAATAAAAAAGTTATCATTTGGTGAATCTAAGTGAAGCATATATACACATATGTACTCATACACATGCTTTTCTTTAAAAAAAAAAAAGATTTATTTATTTATTTGAAAGCCAGAGGTGACAGAGAGAGAGAGAGGGCTCTTCCATTTGCTGGTTCATTCCCCAAATGGAAAGAATGGCCAGGCTGAAAACAGGAGCCAGGAATTCCATCCCTGTCTCCCATGTGGGTGGCAGCGATCCAAGTACCTGGGCTATCCCCTGTTGCGTCCCAGGCACGTCAGCATGGAGGGGGATAGGAAGTGAAGCAGCCAGGACTCCCAATGGTGCTCACAGGAGATGCTGGGATCACAGGCAGCAGCTGCACTGGCTGCATCACAAGGCTGGCCCCTATGCTCGTCCTTGTACATAAAATGATATACTCACATATATGAGTTTCTTAAACTACCCTTACAGATATGTAGGTTTTAATTGTTTTCACTAATGTGCAGATTTAATTTTTTTTTCAAAGCAACAAGTTATAGGGGCTGGGGTTGTGGTGTGGCAGATAAAGCCACTGTCTGAGACACTGGCATGCCATATGGGCACATCTTTGGGTCCCAGCTGCTCCACTTCCAATCCACCTGGGAAAAGCAGTAGAGTACTAGTACTTGGGCCCCTGCTACCAGATGAAGCTCCTGGTTCCTGGCTTTGGTCTGGCCCAGTACTGGCTATTATGGACATCTGGGGAGTGAACCAGCGGATGGAAAGTTGATCTCTCTCTCTCTCTCTCTCTCTCTCTCTCTCTCAAAATAAATAAATCTGGAAAACAAAACATGTTACAAGACATAAAGGTATTCATCAAATGGAACAGATGTACCATTCTGTGGGGGTGGGTTGATAATGAGAGGGGTACTCAGGGGTACATGGGAAATCTGTGTACCTTCTCCATTTTTCTGTAAACCTAAAACCACTCTAAAACATAAAAAAATCTAATGTTTATTTAAAAAGAAATCCACTCTGCCTTTCCTGTGTATCTTTTTTTTTTTTTAATGCAAACTGTGTTTTTTCTAGGAATGACAGAAGAGACCTCTGCTTTCACAGAGCACATCACAGGGGACGTGTTGAAGGCTTTTAGACAGTAGACGATGCAACACAGAACACCACGCTCCTCACTCATCTCACTCCTCCGAGCCCCACAGGGGTGCAAATGCACTACTGCAGGTCAGGCCACACTCACTTTCGCTGGGAGCTGGCTTCCTTTCATCCCACCTGCTGTCTTTCCTAGTGACGCCACAGTAGGAGATGCACCGTGCAGATGCATAGCCAGCACTCCTCCCAGTTGTTCCTGCAGCTCCCTGCCTGGACTGGGAATTGGTGGTGGCTCATTCTCCTGGTGACTGTCCAAGAACAAAGTCGCCAGAATGGCTGGCTGCCTGGGCGGCTCCCTCATTCTCCTCCCATCACCCACCTATAGCCTGTATCTAATCTCTTAGCAAATTCTGTCAGTTTTAGTTTCAAAACACACCCTGAATCTGAACCCTGCTGACTGTCACCACCCAGCGGTCCATGCGGTCTGAGCTGTCCTTCTCTTACTTGAACCACAGCACAGGCCTCAAAGAAGCCTAGGCAGAGGGAAGGGGAAGGGCCCTCTGGACAGCAGCAGCAGCATGTGCAAAGGCACAGGGGCCTAAGAAAGTCTGGCCATTTGGGAAGAAGCCTGGTGCAATGAGTGAAGTAGCAGATGACAGGGCCCTGGCAGAGAGGGGGAAGAATGCCAAGAAAAGCAGCATTCAGAGAGGCACGGCAGCCTGTTCCTGGCCACGTCCTTCCTGAGAGCCAGATGTTCCCTTACCCCCGGGTATCATGGCAAACTGATTTGCTGGACCTCATTCTTTGCTTCCCTGTGGTATTATATGCCCCACCTCAGCAGGGCCTCTTGGTGGGGGGAATATACTTCCCAGCCTTTTTACCCTGGGCTTGGCTGTGCGACTTGGTCCACACAATGGAATGTCATCAGATATGACATGAGTAGAGGCTCCAAACATGCTTCTGTGGCTGTGAGACTGTCATATGATAAGAAATACATATTTAGCCTCTGCCCCTGGTACCTGGCACATAAGCTCCTATTACCCTTGCAATCTCTGGCACAGCAGGAATATCTTCTGCATGCTAATGAGATGACTGGTGGCTGGAGTCCCCCAGACAGCTTCACCATAGGGTCTGGTCACCAGAAGAACCAAGGTATAATTAGAAGGTCAGGACTTTCATATCCACTGCCCAATTTCCAAGAGGGTGGAAGTGCTGAAGGCAGAATTGATCACCAATGGCCAATGATCTAATCAATCACACTGGCATCATGAAGACTCCATAAACACTCAGAAGGACAGGGTTCAGTTGAGCTTCAGCATGGCTTCAGTCCCTGGAGGGTGGTGTACCCCAGAGATGGCTGGCAGCTCTGGGCCTCTGCCCTCACACCTCCTTAGGCATCTCTTCCATCTAGCTGTTCATCAGTATTCTTTACAATATCTTCATAATAAACGGGTTAGTGTAAGTAAAGTGTTTCCATGGGTTTGCTGAGCTACTCTAGAGAGTTAACTGCAACCAAAGAGGGATCAAGGGGACCCTCTATGCACAGCCAGTCGGGCAGAAGCACAGGTGAAAACCACCTGGGTCTTGCCGTTGGCACCTGAAGTGGGACTGAGCCATCAACCTGGGAGATCTGACGCTATTTCCAGGTAAGACGCATCAGAAGGAATTGAACAGGGCGGCACTCAGCGGGCGTCTGCTGGGGAATTCCCTGCTGCGTTGGGCAACTCCCCCAAATCTGGTCAGAGAAGCATTCTGTGCTGAGTGTCTGAGTAGAGAGGAAACAGGAAACACAGTTTGTGTTTTCCTCTTATAGCAGCTCCTCACTTCTGCCTCTGCCAGGAAAAGAACATGTCTTGGGTAGCTGCTCGTTCCAGACTCTGAAGAAAACCTGAATCCAACCTATGGACTGGCGCCAAGCCCAGCTGAGCCCCACTTAAAGTGAGCTGAACCCCAGCCAATGCACACACACGGGCGCCAGAAACAAATCCCTATACAGAGTCGTGGGGGCTCTTCTTGCCGCATTACTGTGGAAGTAGCTGCTGAACCTGGGTGCCACAAGACCCCTTGTCTTCTGAAAATCAACCCTGGGGCTGGTGCTGTGGCATAGCGGGTGGGGCCACCACCTGCAGTGCCAGCATCCCATATGGCGACAGTTTGAGTCCTGGCTGCTCCTCTTCCCATCCAGCTCTCTGCTATGGCCTGGGAAAGCAGTGTGTGTAGGGGGGTGGCCCAAGTCCTTGGGCCCCTGCACTCATGTGGGAGACCTGGAAGAAGCTCCTGGCTCCTGGCTTCGGATGGGCCTAGCTCCCGCAGTTGCTGCCATTTGGGGAGTAGACCAACGGATGGAAGACCTCTCCCTCTCTCTGCCTCTGCCTCTGTAATTCTGCCTTTCAAATAAATAAATGACTCTTACATAAAAGAAAAAGAAAAGAAAATCAACCCTTCCCTTCCAGCTAGCTTGAATTTGTTTCAACTTGTTATCAGAGAGCCATAATACAAACATTATTCTGCTTGCAGCGATTTCTTTGCCTAATGCAGCCCAGCAAACTAAAGAGAAAAATTGGTTCCCATCACGATTTGTTTGCCTCTTACCATTTTCTTGTCTGAAGAGAATCCCACGGCTACCCAGCCATCTGTGTCTGCACTCAGCTCGAATTCCACGTCAGCCCCTATCATGCGGTAGCTGAGGAAGTAGTCACAGGTCTCTGCATTACAGCCTGGTTTGCCATATCTAGAGGACACAGCAGGGAAGACACGGCTCATTCCAAATACATAGGCAGGGTGCAACACCGTTAACTAAGTGACACAATACATAAACTAGATCTTTGCTACTGGGACCTCAAAACTCCAGTTCCACTCAGTTGGGAGGGGCCTTGGAGATGAGCCCCTCCACACTATATACATAGAAATTTGAGATTCTCAAAGGGGAAGGGGCTTGGATTTTAAAAGTGGTGGCTGCAGCAGAACTTGAACCTGGGTCTCTCTGCTCCCAGCCAGTGTTCCCTGCATTATACTAATTTCTTAAATGTTAGTTATTACTGAATTATTTCTTAATCTCTTTTAGGAAGAGAAAAAGATTCTCTGGGTTAATAGTATAAATTGTTTTTGTTGATTAAATGTGTATCAACCCTTTTTGCTGACAAATTTTCACTCAGTTAAACTAACACAAATTTACAAATTAAATATAAATTAAGCTTTAAAAAGACAGGAAATTTGAAATACACAGCATTCATGTGATGGATGATGTGGTTTTGCTCAAAGCACAATTCTGCTTGTGTGCACGTGGTGTGTCCAGCTGCGCCATGCAGAGACGTTGGAGCTGAGTGTGTTCTTACAAATGGCCACATAGCACGGAGGTCCGATCCTCTTCCTTCTATCTGCTTGAACTGCTGAAAACCCCACATTCCTACAGTGCACCCAATGAATACCACATCTGATAGCCACTCAGCATAAATACATAAATACATAATACTAATCATTTACTCATAAAATTTGCCTTTGTTCTGTCGGGCTACTTGAAGCAACTACAATTACAAACTGAGACACTAAAATGTACAAGCACAGAGGGTGGTTATCCAAATAGTCCATTGAGCATATACTCATCTTTTCACAGAGCATCACAGAAATGAAAATGCAAATTTCAATTTGCTTATGGAGGATTTGTGTACCCTTTAATAACTGGCAAAGCCTCATTTGGGAACACTTGCATTACACAATTTTCAGAATGATGGAACACTGTAGCAATGGCTGAGACAATCTCAGCTCAGATGGGAGATGTCTGAAGGAACAGCACACCAGGGAGTGAAGCTGAGATTGAGGAGGGAGGCAGGCAAATGCTACCATGCTGACATACACAGCCTGGGCACCGGGAAGAAATGTAAGATTCAGGCAACCTGGAACTGGCATGAAAACGATAAAAAGAGGTAAAGGAAGCTAAGGGGAGAGTGAATGGGCCAGAAAACAAATCTTTCTGAAGCCAGTAGGGTACCAGAACTCCCTTCCCTTGTCAAAACATCTCCCTATCATCAGAACCACATGTGGCCATTCATCTTCCTTGATAATAGTATTGTTGGATTTGAAATTCCTTTGATGTGGCCTTGTAATCCAAAGGAAGTTCCAAGCCCCTGTTTTCAATTTCTCCCCCTTAAACCCTGATTGCTGACAACATCAGCAAAAGTAGGACATCAGTGCTGTGGCCATTGGAACTTTGACCCAGAGGCAATTTGTTTCAGGAAGTCAAGTCCAACAAAGCAGAGCAGCCCGCTCAGGAGGCCAGCTGTCCACACCTCAGTTTTCTTTCCCCAGCCCATCTTGTCTTGGCAGAACACTACTTGTAATCATCAAGGGGACACACCACACACAAGATGACAAGCTGGTTAAGATAAAGTCACGCTTAGTGACTACCTAGTGTCATACAGATAGCCACAAGATGTGACTATTGAGAAAGGGGTTGGGTATTAGACACATTTATCACTACTATGTCCCACAGCCCTTTGTGAATAATCACAGACATAGTCTATGTCATGTGAACCTGCTATGTACAAACACTTGGGAAGGAGTAGACACACTTGGGCCAATGGCAGCACAGCCAGCAGCCGAAGAAGCAGAGACTGGTCCAGTGTCTAGTGTGTGCTTCTTTAAGGAGCCTTTAACACTGGACACTGGAGTGGCCATTAGGAAACTTTACAGCCCCGCTGGAGTTATGCATGCAATTGCAATACTACCTGGAGAAGTAAATCAATTCCTTAGCCTTAAAGTCATCCAATTTGTGGTTCTACCAACCTAAAGCATCCCTTAGTTTTTCCACAGTCATCCACTTTGATTTTGGCAAATGGATCCACAGGAGGAGCAGTAGGGAAAGGGTAACCTGGGCAGTGAGAATAAGTAATGGTTAGAAAATCCAGTCACTTTGCCAATGAGATCTTTTTTATAAACAAACTGCTGTTTTCTATCACACGTGACTAGCAATGTTTAGGGACTCTGAAAAGGACTTCGATTAAACCTAATCAAAGTTAAGAATCACAGTTTTACTACATTATACATGCTCTAAGAAAAAAATAGCAATAATACATTAACAGTGATCTATACTTTATAGTAGGGTTTACCCACATATATACATAATAGGATTTTTCCATTCATTTTTCTAACTTCCGTCTGCTGGTTCATTCTCCAAATTCTCACAACAGCAAGAACTGGGCCAAGACAAAGCCAGGAGCCTAGAACTCCATCAAGGTTTCCCACACAGGTGGCAGGGACCCAAGTGATTGAAATTGAACCATGATTTGCTGTCTCCCAGGGTACACAATAGTAGCCAGGACTAGAACCAGGAGCTCTGATATGAGATGTGAGCACCCTAAGCAGCAACTTAACTGCTGTGCCAAACACCTGCCCCACTTTTTCTAGTTTTATGCTCATTCTATGCTGAATCCTGTATCTACTCAGTTTTATACACTGAGTTCTGCCTTTGATGTGTTTCTCTGTTCAAAGTTACTGAGTCGCTGTTCAACACTATTACCACAATCCTAATCCTGAGGTCAGTTTTTTCTTAGAATATTTATCAAGAATATAATGACTGTTTGCATACCTGTTTTTATGATTCTACAGGTGTTTGACAGTGTCTTTTAATGTTGCTTTTGACTTGGGGTTCTCACCTTCTTCCATTTCCCAAACATATTATCCTTACTACTTCCTAGTATCTACAATAATATGTTGGCATATAACAGATTTCCAGTTCAATAAATGCCAGTTACTATTGCAACTTATTACTACTGTTAAATCTTGTAAACTGGACTGAAAACTAATAACCATTGGGTATGATTTTTTAAGTAGATAACCTAAACTTCAAATTAAAGTAAGTTTTGGAATAAAGATAACTTATGGATGTTCTAAACTAGTTTATTGGTGTTAGTAGATGGCTGCTCAGGGTTGAGAACTAATTTTCTATTATCCCATGTGCTTCTAAAACTTGGAATGAGAACCTGTGTTCCATCAAATGTACCTGGCTATCCATTTAATCATATTTTTCTTTGGTTTTGTGAGCTATTGAAAAATAAGGAATTTGGTCTTTGTCCCTAGTTCTTGGAGACAGACTAAACCTTTGGAATTCCCCAAGTAAAGTGTCTTTCTTATCCTTGAGCCCCTTTATCACACTTGAGCTTAAGAGATGAAGTGACTCAGGATGGAGTCTGGTCACCACCAAGAATAACCACGTGCTTAGAAGGTAGGGGCTTTGAGCCAGCCGCATTTCTGGGGAGGGAACAGGGCCTGGAGACTGAGCTCCACCTCGTGGCCAATGATTAAATAAACTGTGTCTGCTTAATGAAACCTCAATAAAACTCTGGACACTAAAGCAGTCAGTGGAGCTTCCTAGCTCATATACTGATGTGCTGGTTCCATGAACAGGTGACGTGGGACTCTGTAATCACATCTCACCCTATGTGCCTCTCTGTTCCTGACTTGTATGCTTCACAATAAAACTGTAAGAGCAAGCACAAACTCTCCTGAGTTCTGTAACACATGCTCGGGGGGTCATGGGCACTCCCTGCATTACCAACCGACTGATCTAAAGGATGGACAGTCTTGCTGTGGACCAGGCCCTTGTAATGGGGTCTGCACTAACTCCAGACGATTAGTGTCAGCACACCAGTGGGGTCTGGTATTAGAATTTAAGCAGAGCAGCATCACAACTTCTCCCAACATTCAGCAATGCCTCATTATTTGGCATAAAATAAGTTTGGACCACATACCAGTGCTTAAGTTCTTTGTCTCAGCTACAACCTAAGTATCTTGCAAACCACTTCTCCTCTGCCAACTGCTTAGGCTCTTCCCATAGGGAGCACTGGAGGGAGGCAGGAGGGAAAGAGGACTGGCCCCTTCCTGTTTTTTTTTTTTTTAATCAATTAATTAATTTTAAAGACTTATTTATTTGAAAAGCAGATTGAGGGAGAGACAGATCTTCCATCCATGTGTTCACTCCCTAAATAGCTGCAATGGCCAGGGCTGGGTCAGGCCAAAGTCAGCTTTACTATATTGGGATATTGCCCAAATACTTTAGCTATTCTCTACTGCTTTCCTAGGTGCACTAGCAAGAAGCTGGATTGGAAGTGGGACAGCTGGGACTGAAACTGGCACTCATATAGGAAGCCAACACTTCAAGCAGTGGCTTGACTCCACAGTGTTGGCCCTTACTCTATTTTAAAGGCAGAGATCTTCCATCCACTCATTCCTTCCCCAAATGCTGAAGCTTGGAGTTGGGAACTCAATCCAGGCCTCTCATGTGTGTGCCAGGGACCCAACTATTTGAGCCATCACTTGCCACCTCCCAGCGTAAACACCAGCAGAAGTGGAAACACCACTTGAACCCAGGCACGCCAGTATGGGATGCAGGTTCCTTAATTGCTGCACCAAACATCTACCCTGGTCCCTCCTGTTTCATTGCCAGTCCAATAAGCAACTCATGTGCAACTCTATCCTTACACAGAATACAGATCTGAACCCCCAAGTTTTGGGGAGATACCAGAACCAGCCTCCTCATGCTACTCAAAGGTACCAGTATCCGCAGCTGGGCAGAGGACGGGCTGCAGCTGTGGGAGGTCCCTCGTCTGAGTTTCTGCTAACCGGCAGCCCCAGGGGTGCCAGCTGTCTTCTCCAGTAACTTTCTCCACCTTTTCTGCATTTCATGTACACCATTCTGACAAGGATCGAGGTTTTAGTAAAAATGAGAACTCTGAAATACATCTTAGGAAGGCGTATTTTACTGTGAGAAACGCAAAGGACACAGTAGTAATAATGGATATCAGACAGTTTGGGGTTGAGGGTAAGGTTCTAATCTTTTGTCAGTTCCACAGAGCACAGAAGTCTGACAGTCCTGGTAAGGTTCTTCCAGTTTGCAAAATGCCTTTTGTTGCCAAAAGCCTTTTGTATTCCCAAAACCGCTATCTGAAACTCCTACTTGATGACCTTATAATTGCCAAAACTCCCTCGAGCACATCCTATAGTCCAGGTGCATTACTCACTCTGCCAATAGTGCCACCTTGCTGTCAATCGCTGCACTGTATTAGCCAGTCCAGGTTCACATACAAGGTCTGGAGAACAGATTGGCCAGGACCCAGTCACCTTGCCAGCTGCCATCCATTTATTTTTATATGTGTCCTCTTGAAATATACAAGATTTGGGCCGGCACCGCAGCTCAATAGGCTAATCCTCCGCCTTGCGGTGCCAGCACACTGAGTTCTAGTCCCGGTCGGGGCGCCGGATTCTGTCCTGGTTGCCCCTCTTCCAGGCCAGCTCTCTGCTATGGCCCGGGAGTGCAGTGGAGGATGGCCCAAGTGCTTGGGCCCTGCACCCCATGGGAGACCAGGAGAAGCACCTGGCTCCTGCCTTCGGATCAGCGCGGTGCGCTGGCTTCAGCGTGCCAGCCGCGGCGGCCATTGGAGGGTGAACCAA
The DNA here is from genome assembly GCF_964237555.1 of Oryctolagus cuniculus. Classification (NCBI taxonomy): domain Eukaryota; kingdom Metazoa; phylum Chordata; class Mammalia; order Lagomorpha; family Leporidae; genus Oryctolagus; species Oryctolagus cuniculus. Next base: position 212,863,805 of record NC_091432.1, read on the forward strand.
CAGCAAAAGGAAGACCTTTCTCTCTGTCTCTCTCTCACTGTCTACTCTGCCTGTCGAAAAAAAAAAAAAAAGAAATATACAAGATTTGAATATGTGTTTATTCTGCATAAACGACACTGAGCAATAAATCTCATTCTGCTTTCTTTTGAAACCTTTTATTTAATGAGTACAAATTTCATAAGTACAACTTTGGGAATATAGTGATTCTTCCCACCATATCCGCCCTCCCACTCCAGTTCCTCCTCCTCTTCCCCCCATTCCCAGTCTCCATTCTCCATTAAGATTCGTTTTCAATTAACTTTATACACAGAAGACCAATTCTATACTAAATAAAGATTTCAACAATATGCACACACACAAATATAAAAAACTGCATGCGAGCAAGTTTTACAGTTAATTCTCATACTACAACTCATTGAAGACAGAGGTCCTGCATGGGAAGCAAGTACACAGTGACTCCTGTTGTTAATTTAACAATTAACATTCTTATGTATGACGTCAGTGATCACCTGAGGCTCTTGACATGAGCTGCCAAGTCTATGGAAGCGTTTTGAGTCCATAGTCTCCATCAGTATTTACACAAGACTATAAGCAAAGTGGAAGCTCTCTCCTCCCTTCAGAGAAAAGTACATCCTTCTTTGAAGGCCTCTTTGTTCCACTAGGGTCTCACTCACAGAGATCTTTCATGTAGGATTTATTTATTTATTTATTTATTTTTTGCCACAGTGTCTTGGCTTTCCATGCCTGAAATGCTCTCATGGGCTTTTCAGCCAGACCAGAATGCCTTAAGGGCTGATTCTGAGGTCAGCATGCTATTTAGAGTGATTGTCATTCTATGAGTCTGCTGTGTGGACTGCTTTCCATGTTGGAACATTCTCTCCTTTTTAATTCGATCGATGATTATTACCAGACACTTGATCTTATTTATATGATCCCTTTAACACTTAATGCTTTCCTTCTTAAGATTTATTTATTTATTTGAAGGGCAGAGTTACAGAGAGGCAGAGGCAGAAATAGAGGTCTTCCATTCAGTGATTCACTCCCCAGATGGCTGCAATGGATGGAGCTGGGCTGATCCGAAGCCAGGAGCCAGGAGCTTCCTATGAGTCTCCCACGTGGGTGCAGGGGTCCAAGGACTTGGGCCATCTTCTACTGCTTTCCCAGGCCATAGCAGAGAGTTAGAATGGAAGTGCAGCAGTCGGGATTTGAACCAGTGCCCATATGGGATGCTGGCACTGCAAGTGGTGGCTTTACTTGCTACGCCAAAGCACAGGGCCCTAACACTTAATTCTATCTATATGATTAATTTAACACTTAATATGATCACTTTAACACTTAAGATGGCATTATTACCACCTAGCTTCATGAGATTTGGAGTCCCATGCAAGTTTTTAGCTGTACTCTTAGAATTAAGTCCATAGGAATGTGTGCAAAACTATACAGCTTTACAAACCTCCTCCTCCCTTATTCCCACTCTTATTTTTTATTGGGATCAATTTTCAATTGACTTTATACACACATGATTAATTCTATTTTAGGTAAAGCGTTCAACCAAGCTCATTCTGCTTATTATTTTCCTTTGGGAATCTATCCATATATGTAGCTGTAAGACCTATTGCACCTCCAGCATGAAGAGGATTCCCTGATGTGCAGATGAGTATAATCACATTTTCTTAATCATCCTCCCAGGTCTGGACACCCAGGTTGCCCCCAATGTTGGCTTTCTTGAATAATGGAAATACAAACCTCCTCACCATATTTCCTGTAGGTACAGACAAGAGGTTTTTGCTTTAATAAACTCAAGAGAGGATTTGCTGGGTCTTATCTTTAATTCCATATAGCTTAATGAGATCTGTTCAGAATGACAGCACAATTTCAATCCAATCAGAATAGCATGACTGTCCTTGTTTCCCCACAGGCTTGCCTTTACTTGATATCATTTGACATTCTCATTTTTTTCATGTGTGCTTTCCTAAGAGTCAGTGGGTTGACATCTCTTCATGTCTGTTATCAATCACTTGGGTTTCCCATTCTGTGATGTGTATATCCACATTTTTCTCTCTATTAGTGCTTGGATTTGGTCTTTTCCATATCCATAGGAGTTGTGTGTATTCAAGATGGAAATTCACTGTTACCTTCAGATGTCACATTTTTATCCCAGGCTGCCTCCCATCTGTTGTTAGTATTTTGTTTTTTTCTTGGACCCAAATCTTTAAATTTGATGTAGTCAAGGTTAGAATCTTCCTTCTTCTGGTTTGTACTTTTTAGGGTCTTGTTTAGGAGACCACCCTCCGCTCTAAGGACATGAAGAGATTTCTTCTTTGTTTCTCTTTTGAAGTACATGTTTAGCACATTTGTTTTCAATTTTATTTCCTGATAAATGTATTCACACATATAGACTGCCCTCTAAGCTGATTTAGACTCAGGCCAAACATGTTGACATGCAATGCTTTGATGGTCATTATAAAGGTATCTTGATTTTTCTTATGACTTCCTCCTTAATCCAGGGGATAATATTGTCTTCATGTGTAGACATAGGCAATTTTCCCCTATACTTCTGTTTCACATTTTACTGCATTGCAATCAGAAGACATATGATGTGAATCCTGTGTAGTAAATGGACTTCCTCACGTTCTAGCAGAAAGTCAAATTTAGTGTATCTTCCTTGTGTAAAGAGAAAGAGATTCTATAATTGTGGATCCTATGCATCTTGTTGAACTTATTACTTGTGTAATTCCAATAATCTATATATTTTTAGAATTTGCTTGATTTTTCAACACTAAGTGTAAATGCTCAAGTACAAATTTGATTGATATATTTCTCCACGTATTTCCATGAGTTACTGCTTTATATCTTTGGAAGCTATATTGTAATAGGCATATGTTTCTGGCTTAGTGTTTCTTTTCTCCATTTATGACATTAATTGTCCATTATGCTTTATTTTCCACAAAGCCACTGCCTACAGTACTGGCATCCCATATGGGCGCCAGTTCAAGTCCTGGCTGCTCCACCTCCAATCTAGCTCTCTGCTATGGTCTGGGAAAGTGGTGGAAGATGGCCCAAGTACATGGGCCCTTGCACCCATCTGGAAGACCTGGAAGAAGCTCCTGGCTCCTGGCTTCGGATTAGCACAGCTCCAGCCGTTGTGGCCATCTGAGAATGAACCAGAGGATGGAAGACCTCTCTCTCTGCCTCTGCCTCTCTGTAATTCTGCCTTTCAAATAAATAAATAAATATTTTTAAAAAAGGTTATATTGTCCTCATAACCTTTTCTAGCCTTTGAAAATAATACGTTTAAATAAGCATTAGCCGTCCCTGGAATATTTGGTAGAACTGAGTCTGAAACATTCTTGGCTGAAGATTTTTTTAACTGACTCAATTTCTGTGACGGATACAAAATTATACAGGTTTTCTAATTCTTCTTGAGTCAGTTTTTTATTAATTTTATTTTTCTGTGCATGTATGTACTTTGACGTTCAAGTTCACTGGTATACAATTGTATGTTCCTTGTATTCTTATTGTCTTAGCTGCTTCC